>NW_022437008.1:8125549-8188115 GCF_009761245.1 Sapajus apella
AAGGAATGAAGAAAACGTACAGAATTAATGAGACATCACCAAGAGAAATAAAATTTTCACACTATGAAAATCTTAGAAGGAAAAGAGAGAGAGAGAAAGGGGCAAAAGTTTTTTTAAAGAAATAATGGCTAAGAACTTTTCAAATAGTGGGAGAGATATGGACAGCCACACATGTGGTGATCAAAAGTCCCCAAACAGGTTTAACCTAAAGAATACTTCAGTGGGGAATATTATAATCAAATTGTCAAAACTCAAAGACAAAGAGAATTTAGAAAGAGGCAAGAGAAAATAGATAGGTCACATACAAGGAACCCCCCATAAGGTTATTAGTGGATTTCTCAGCAAAAACTTTGCAGACCAGGAGAGAGTAGGATATAATCAAATATATTGTACTCAATGTGCTAAAAGAAAAAACTACCAACTAAGGACACTTTACTTGGAAAAGCTATCCTTCAGAAATGAAGGAGAGATAAAGACTTTCCCAGTCACACAAAAGCTGAAGGAGTTCATCACTGCTAGACCTGCCTTATAAGAAATACTGAAGAAGGCCAGGTGCGGTGGCTCATGCCTGTAATCCCAGCACTTCGGGAGGCTGAGGCAGGTGGATCACGAGTTCAAGAGATTGAGACCATCCCAGCCAACATGGTGAAACCCCGTGTCTCCTAAAAATACAAAAATTAGCCAGGCATGGTGGTGTGCGCCTGTAGTCCCAGCTACTCAGGAGGCTGAGGCAGGAGAATCGCTTGAACCTGGGAGGCGGAGGTTGCAGAGAGCTGAGATCATGCCACTGCACTCCAGCCTGGTGACAGAGTGAGACTCTATCATAAGTTGAAAACATTATAACTTGAAAATGCATTTTGGTAGAATCTTGGCTGGGTATGGTGGCTCATGTCTGTAATCCCAGCACTTTGGGAGGCCGAGACAGGCAGATCACTTGAGGTCAGGAGTTTAAAACCAGCCTGGCAAATAGGCTGAAATCGTGACTCTACGAAAAATTAAAAAATTAGCCAGGTGTGTTGGCGGGCACCTGTAATCCCAGCTACTCGGGAGGCTGAGGCAGAAGAATGGCTTGAACCCAGGAGGTGGAGTTTGCAGTGAGCCAAGACTGCATCACTCCACTGCAACATAGATGACAGGCTCCATCTCAAAAAAAAAAAAAAAAATATATATATATATATATATAACCTCATAGAGATATCTGCACTCTCACTTCACTGCAGCTTTATATGTAAAAGCCAAGATCTGGAAACAAGTAAAGTGTGCACTGACAGTTGGTATGGTTTGAATGTGTTGGAAAAGCATGTGTTGGAAACTTAATCCCCAGTGCAACAGTGTTTCGAGGTGGGGCCTAATGAGAGGTGATTTGGCCATGAGGACTCTATTCCTGTGAGTGGATCAATGCTGCCGTCTTGCCATCTTGGGAGTAGATTTATCATTGTGAGAGCAGGTTTCTTTTTTTTTTTTTTTTTTTTTTTTTTTGAGACGGAGTTTCTTTCTTGTTACCCAGGCTGGAGTGCAATGGCGTGATCTCGGCTCACCGCAACCTCCACCTCCTGGGTTCAGGCAATTCTCCTGCCTCAGCCTCCTGAGTAGCTGGGATTACAGGCACGCGCCATAAGAGCAGGTTTCTTATAAAAGTACGAGTTGGGCTTTCTTTTGCCTCTCTCACCCATTCTTGCCTTTGTGTTATTCCACCATGGGATGATGTATCAAGAAGGTCCTTACAAGATGACAGGACCTTGATACTGAACTTTTCAGCCTCCCAAACTGTAAGCCAATACATTTCCGTTCATTATAAAATACCCAGTCTCTGGTATTCCATTATTGCAACAGAAGAAAGACTCAGACAATGGTCAAACGGGTAAAGAAACTGTTGTGGGTGTCTTGTATGTGTCTATGTATGCATATGTGTGTGTGTATATGTATAGTATACACACGCAGACATATCTACATACAATGGAATATTATTCAGCCTTAAGAAAAGAGATTCTGCCATTTACCACAACATGGATGAATGTGGAGGACATTATGCTAAGTGAATAATCTAGGCACAGAACCTCACTTATATGTGGAATCTAACCAAGTTAAACACATCGGAACAGTAGAATGGTGCTTACCAAGGGCTTGGCAGGTGGGAGCAAGGAGGAGATATTGGTCAAAAGATATAAAATTTTAGTTATACAGGATAAGTCCTGGAGATCTAATGTACAGCATGGTGATTATAGTTAATAATAATGTATCATACCCTTGAAATTTGCTAAGAGAGTAGATCTTAAATCTTCTCACCACTTTCCTCCCAATCCCCCCCACAAAAGGGTAACTATGGGAAGTGATGTATATGTTAATTAGCTTGATTATAGAAATCTTTTCATTATATATATATGTACACACATATGTATCTATACACACTATATATATACATGCACATATGAATCATTGTATTATATCTTAAATACATACAATTTTTATTTGTCAATCCTACTTCGATAAATTTTGGGGGAGGTGTGAAATAGAAAAGTGGCCAGGAGGTAGCAGAATTTCTATATGTTGGTGGATATTGAGGCTTGTGCACAGCACAGGGCAGCTGCTGGGATTCCTCAAGATCCCTAAAAGAGAGAGTCACCTTCCAGAAAGCAGAGATGGCCTTGGATGTGCACCAGCAGAATGGTGTCTGTTCCAGAAAGGTGAAATTTGAGGAAGCATCCACAGGCAGGCTTTGGTGTCTGTTTCCTGAACAGCCTCGGTGGGCATCTCTCACAAGCTCCACGTGGTGGCCAGAGCCCCCTCTAGCCTGAGAATACATTGTTACGGTGGATTGAGAAACTTTAAGAAAATGCAAATTGGCACCTTCCTTTGTCAATTTCACAGTCTTCAACTTGTAACTGCTCAGAATGCCTTTGTCCAGCCGTAGGACTTTTCCTTCCATGTGGATGGGTCGATCACTTGTCTTTGGACTCTTTCATGAGGAGCAGAAGCAAATTATCGGAGGGTGACTTGTCACACCAAGGATGCAAGAATAAAACACACCTATTCCCACCCATAAGGACTGCCTCAGAATAGAGCTGGACCATGAGAGTGCAGGAGGGACAGGAAGGCACAGGAGAAACAGATCATTTCCCTGCAGGCTGGCTCCCGGGGAAACCTGTCCCTGCTTTCACTGCTGTTGTAGGATACTTGACTCGGTGAGGAATGAGGGACTGGGACACTGAAGGAGGAAATGAAATCTATAAAGTGTGGAAGTCCAAGAGCCTTTTCAGGATGGTTGTTGAAAGTGGGCTCCCACTCATCACTCCTCAGTGTGCCCTGCCCATTCCTGTCCTTGCCCACATGGTTCCTGTGCCCTGCAGTGCTCCCTCCCCTGGCACTGCTTAACTCTCCCTGTTGGAAATGGACCTCTTCCAAAATGCCTCTTGACCTCCTGCCCACCTCCTCCTCTCTCCACCCTAAGCAGGCAGAATCCAGCTCTCCCACCCTGTACATTCAGGGCTCCTTGTAAGCTTAACACTTGCTTATTTCTATTTCTTTTCTTTTCTTTTTTTTTTTGAGATGGGGTTTCACTCTTGTTGCCCAGGCTGATGTACAATGGCATGACTTTGGCTCACTGCAACCTCCACCTCCTGGGTTCAAGTGATTCTCCTGCCTCAGCCTCCGGAGTAGCTGGGATGACAAGTGCCTGCCACCATGCCTGGCAAAATTTTTGTATTTTTGTAGAGTTGGGGTTTCACTATGTTGGCCAGGCTGGTCTTGAACTCCTGACCTCAGGTGATCCAGCTGCTTCAGCCTCCCAAAGTGCTGGGATTATAGTCATGAGCCACCACGCCCAGCCTGTTTATTTTTATTTCTTAGAGGTGGGGTTTTGCTGTATTGCCCAGGCTGGACTCAAACTCATGGGTTCAAATGATTCTCCTGCCTCAACCTCTTGAATAGCTGGGACTACAGATGTGAGCCGCCATGTCTGGCCCTTGACACTGTTGTTTATCTACACCTCCCACATAAGGCCCAAGTTCCTAGCCAGAGCCCAGACATCCTTTCTTTGTCAAGTTGGTGTCTAAGACTTTTACATCCTTTTTTTTTTTGAGATGGAGTCTCACTCTGCCATCCAGGCTGGAGTGCAATGGTGCAGTCTTGGCTCACTGCAACCTCCGCCTTCTGGGTTCAAGTGATTCTTCTGCCTCAGCCACCCAAGTAGCTGGGATTATAGGCACCTGCCACCACGCCCGGCTTATTTTTCAGATTTTTAGTAGAGACGGGGTTTCACCACCTTGGCCAGGCTGGTCTGGAACTCCTGACTTTGTGATCCACCCACCTCCACCTCCCAAAGTGCTAAGATTATAGGCATGAGCCACTGCACCTGGCCTGACTTTTACATCCTTCGTCTCCCGGTGCCTAGCCCAGAGCCTTGTGTATAATGGGCTGGATTTAATCTGCAAGGTGGGCAAAAAACAAATGTGAGTTAGAGGTGACCAAAGCAATTCTACTCACAGATATAAACACCAGCCTGCAGCTCCCGTTTCATGGGAAAACTCTGGGTGAGATGAACTCTTTATTTTGCAGTTAACAAGAAATTAAGAAAAATGAGCTGGAGAAATGAGGTTCCTGGGTCAGCCTCAGGGTTTCAGTCTCACTGATCTCACTCCCATTTAGCCCTATTTGCCCCTAGAAGGAGGCCAGCCCCCAGGACAAGAGGCCTGTAGACCAGGCCAAGGCTCAGCATGGAGGAGAAATCGCCAGGTCCAAACCCAGAATGTGGACCCAGGAACTCAGAGTGAAGGTGCAAACTAAACGCAAACAGTGCTGGATCAGCACTAAGAAAAGTCCTCAAGGCTTGTGGTGGAAGCAAAAGATCTTCTCTTCTTCCAGCCTCCTTTCTAGGCAGGCCAATGACCTGATGAATTGGGCCGTTTAGAATATCCTTTTGTTCTAAGTGAAGTAACTCAGGAATGGAAAACCAACATCGTATGTTCTCACTCATAAGTGGGAGCTAAGCTATGAGGATGCAAAGGCGTAAGATTGACACAGTGGACTCTGGGGACTCCGGGGGAGAGGGTGGGAAGGGGGTGAGGGATAAAAGACTACAAATGGTGTGCAGTGTATACTGCTTGGGAGATGGGTGCCCCGAAATCTCACAAATCACCGCTGAAGAACTTACTCATGTAACCAAACACCACCTGTTCCCCAATCACCTAAGGAAAAAAAAGTTAAAAAAAAAAAGAATATCCTTTTGTTGGATATTCTATTCCTTGGATTCTGAGCATCATGGATTCTTGGGTATGTTTCTTGTGGTTTTCAAATCTGTCTCCCTCAGTGGCTGTAAGCTCTTGAAAAATGTGTATCAAGCCTGGGCGACATGGCTCAGGCTGGTAATCCCAAGCACTTTGGGAGGCCAAGGTAGGAGGATCCCTTGAGCCCAGGAGTTTGAGACCAGTCTGGGAGACATGGCAAAACCCTATCTCTCCACGAAAACTAAAATTAGCCAGGCATGCTGGACTGCACCTGTAGTTCCAGCTACCCAGGAGGCTGATGTGGGAGGATCACCTGAGCCCGAGAGGTTGAGGCTGCAGTGAGCCGGTTGCATCACTGCACTCCAGCCTGGGCTACAGAGGGAGACCCTGTCTCAAATAAATAAGTAAAAGAAAGAATAGATCCAGTATCTTAGTGTCTTGGGCATGCAACAAATTGTAGATGTTCAATATTTTTTTTGAATGACTCAGTGAATGTCTAATATTTTACATGGACCCCAAGTCCCCTGATTTCCCTTGCTCAATTTTTGGATTGATGTTTCAGACCCTGGAATGTATGCTGGCTCTCTTTAACGCCACCATACGATTTAGTGGGAAAGGCCTGACCCTGTCTTCCGATATTCCTTATATAGCCCAGGATGAGGGCTGTGCAGCATCAGGCCCTCAGTAAGTGCTCCTATACCCAACCAGCAGGAAAACAGAATTCATGCTTTACTTACAATAGGTCAGAATCACTTTAACCAGGGTTGCTGGCTTGCTGTTCAGGAAACTGCTTTTCTACCCAGGTGGAGTGTAAATCAGTTGGTCCCCACTGACCCTCCGGACACGATTGACTAAGTTACCTTGCATAGACCCAACTTTGGAAAGATTCAATTTTCCTAATTTTCCTCCAGGTTCTGAGCCATGTCAGTGACTGATTAGCTCCAGAATAGTCATGTGCTGGTTGTATTTATAGCGCTAATTAATGAATACAGGTAAAGAGCTGGGAAGATAAAGTGCTAGGAGCCTGTGGTGTCTTAAAATGACTATTAGCGCATGGGCCAGGGACCTTTGAATGTGAGTGCATGAGGAAAAAAAAATGCCGTCACAGGTAGAGCCTTTTAAAAAGCTTCAATGTGATTACGGAAGACATAAATTAACTGGAGGAAGTAGCGCTCCAGTCAGTGACAGACTGTCGTCAGAATTCCTCCCCGTTTGGTTTCCATTTAAATCGACACATATGGCGAGGGTTTTGAGCATACGTGCACTCTCCTGCGGGAATATTGAAGCCTCAGTTTCAATGAACTCAGTGGGTGGTGTTGCTTCTTCCCATCAACAGGAAAAGAAACGTTGAGTTCTGCAAGGGTTAGGGAGCTCAAAGATGGGTGGCTTGTTTCATTTGATCGCATTTTGTCAGAGGCATCTGAAATCCTTCGAAAATTTACTGTGGACACAGATGCCTGGAAAACAGCGGGTGCCACCAAGGCCCAGCCTGGGGAGCTGGTGATCTGGGGACGGCTTGATACAGTCTTCTGGGTTCTTCACTTAGTGAGAGGAAACGTGGAGAAAGATTTCTGGCTGCTGCAGGTCCAACTTCCGAGGAGCTCCGTGAGGGCAGGAATAGGTCAGTTTCCCAGCGGAAACTCACACACAATAGGAGGGAGGCCTGGAGATGTTTTGAGCAATGGAGAGCCAGGTTTGGGGCTGCGCCAGAAGATTTGCTGGGTCTGGAATCTGCTTAGGTTTGGCCTGCCCTCTACCTAAGTAGAATTGTTCATCAGTCCTGACCAAAATGGTTTTCCTCTGAAATGTCCAAGTCAACCCAGAAAACGGCCCCGGAGGTACGTGGGAGGGCACTAAGGGATTTGAGCTTTTTGGAAAAGTGCTGGCCCCACCTGTCTCGGCGGGGTTGTCATCTGCCTACGTATATCTTAGAGAAAGGCCTTCCCCACCCTCAAGGTGAGTGCCATAGTCTGGGCACAGGGCTTGGAGAGCAGGTCTCAGCTGTGCGTGTACCCTTAGCAGGGCGTTTTTGTGCAATGAACAACCAGCACAACCATGTGAGGTGGCCTGTGTCTTAGGTGGGGCCTGGAAGACCGTGGGGCTTCTTCTTTTTTCTTCTTTGAGACGGAAACTTGCTCTGTTGCCCAGGCTGGAGTGCAATGGCGCGATCTCAGCTCACTGCAACCTCAGCCTCCCAGGTTCAAACAATTCTCATGCCTCAACCTCCCGAGCAGCTGGGATTACAGGTATGTGCCACCACGTCCGGCTAATTTTTATATTTTTAGTAGAGATGGGGTTTCACCATGTTGGCCAGGCTGGTCTCGAATTCCTGACCTCAGGTGATCCACCCATCTTGGTCTCCCAAAGTGCTGGGATTACAGGCGTGAGCCACTGTGTCCGGCTGGGGCTTCTTTATAACAGCTTCGGCTGTGCAGAGATGAAGAGGTGGTACCATCACTAGACTGACCCTGGGAGAAGGGCTGCCCTGACTTCCCTAGACACTTGCTCTAAGAATAACTTAACTGTATCCGTTGAAGTCCCATCAGGCAAACACCCCCAGGTCTTTCAAAACAGGGCCTTTCATCTAAGGAGTTAGTTACAAAGGTGTTAGAAAAGTGAGCTGAGGAAGAAAGGGTGCAGTGAATTTACTCAATGAGTAACAGCTACGGAAGCTGCTACCACCAGCTGTTAAGGATGACTGCCTGAGCAGGAACCTGAGCCTGCATTTCCTGGCCCGCTGCTGAAGTCACAGCTGTTCCTGCCTTGACCACTGTCTCCTTCCCTGCTGACCCTCCTCCACTGCTGCTACTGCTACTTCTGCCACAGAAGCCTCTAGAAGGTAGTTTAACCTTTTCTTATGCTTTTCATTTTTATCCCCAGTGCTTTGTATTAGGGAGACCTGGCCCAAAGTCAACCGGCTAGCAAAAGAATATGGAAAACGCAGTTTGCAGGCATCCAGCTCCAGTGCTAGAGGTGTGCATAGCAGGGTGTTTTTGCGGAGAGATAACACACGTTGTTTTGTAAATTCACCTATGCCTCCCCTTTTTTTTTTGCGGCTTAAAATGTGAAGATTAGAAAATTTGCTAATAGTATGTACCTACTAAGTGTTGGGCACTATTGCTAGTTCCCAGGGAGCAAAACAGAATTCCTTTTTTTTTTTGAGACAGACTCTTGCTCTGTTGCCCAGGCTGGAGTGCAATGGCGCAGTCTCGGCTCACTCTCACCTCCACCTCCCAGGTTCAAGCAATTCTCCTGCCTCAGCCTCTCAAGTAGCTGGGATTACAGGCGCCCACCACCACACCCAGATAATTTTTGCATTTTTAACAGAGACGGGATTTCACCATGTTGGCCAGGCTGGTCTCAAACTCCTAACCTCGTGATCCACCCACCTTGGCCTCCCAAAGTGCTGGGATTACTGGCATGAGCCACCGCGCCCGGCTCAAAACAGAATTCTTACTCAGGTGGAGCTAGCAGGTTAGAGAGCAATAGTCAATGCTGTGTCACCGCCTTCCTAAGGCCAGGCACTGAGCTAAATATTAACACGCATGATTTCATTTGGGTCTCACAACCACTCTATGAGCTTTCAGATGAGGTGATAGAGGCTCAGTCAATTTAACCAGAAATAGGTAACTTACTCATCACATCTGCTGGAAGGTTTGCTGCCAACCTTTGAGGCCTCATGCAAAGTCGTTGCCCATGAGGGTGCAGGGCGGGAGCCTCACTGGGCACTCCAGGCGAGAGGCCTTTGAAAGGCCTATCTTGGAGCTTGTCTAATGGGACCCCCAGGCTCTTAAAACAAAAGTGTGGTCCTCACTGCTCCATGTCCTGGCACCCTTCACGGCCTATCCCCAGAGCTCCACCAGCCCACGCCAGTGCCTCTGTTCTCAGAGCTCCTAGGAGAGCTATTGGCACTCCTGTCTGGGACCCTGTGGAAGCTGGGTGAGCACCATTCCTGACGTTTCTGCGCAGGAGCCTCTTCTCTTCCTGGGGAAGCCTGGGGGGGTTCCTGGCCTTCCATGTATATCCATCTTGTTGTCCCTCGAGCCTGCCATCTACCCTGCACGTGACAAGTTCTCAGAGAGACATTATTCAGGTAGATTGCCTGTAAAATGGGGAGGCTGTGCAACTCACATTCAGCTGCCTTCTAAAGTAAATTCAGCCAAAAGAACTGAAAACGGGGTCTGAAGCAGATATGTGTACACCCGTGTTCACAGCAGCATTATTCATAATAGCCAAAAGGCAGAAGCAACTGAAGTGTCCATTGAGAGATGAATGAGTAACCAAAATGTGGTGTGTCTGTACAAGGGATTATTATACAGCTTGCAGTAGACAGAATTTTTTTTTTTTTTTTTTTGAGACAGAGCTTCATTCTATCACCCAGGCTGGAGTGCAGTGGCACGATCATGGCTCACTGCAGACTTGACCTCCCGGGCTCCAGCGATCCTTCTGCCTCAGCCTCTTGAGTAGCTGAGACCACAGGCATGTGCCACCACATCCATCTAATTTTTTGACTTTTTGTAGAGATGGGGTCTCCCTGTCTTGCCCAGGCTGGTCTCAAACTTCTGGGCTCAAGCAGTCCTCCTGCTTCGGCCTCCCAAAGTGCTGGGATTGCATGCCTGAGCCATCGTGCCCAGCCAATGAAGGAAATTTTGACCCATGCTGCCACATCAGTGAACCCCGAGGACATTCTGCTAAGTGAAATAATCCAGGCGGAGAAAGACAAATACTGTATGATTCCACTTATATGAGGTATCTGGAGTAGTCAAATACATACAGATAGAAAGTATAATAGAGGTTGCCCAGAGCTGTTGGTGGGAAAGAGGAATGAGAAAGTAGTGTTTAATGGGTACAGAGTTTCAACTGGGGAAGTGAAAAGGAACCCTGGAGATGCATGGTGGTCATGGTTGCATACAATATGAACGTATTTAATGCTACAGAACTGTACGCTTAAACATGGTTAAAATGTAAGTTGTATGTCATGTATCGTTTACCATAATTAAAAGAAAAGTAACTCCAGGATTCTGCAGGGTAGCCTCTTGGTTTATCAGCCTCCTGACACTTCTAACCTGAGAATCCTGTTTGCAAAAGGGTCCTGGAGAGAGCACTGGGTCTATCCTCTGTCTCTGTGAAGGCTTGGAATCCCGAGGATCATTTCTGGCTTTTGAAATAACGAAATCACGGTTCCTCGTGGCTTTATCCGCACCTGTAGAGAAGCACACTGGCCATTTTTGAGTCGGACCTTGTATTAGTCAGCGTTCTCTCAAGGGACAGGACTATCAGGATACATGTATATATGAAGGGGAGTTTATCAGGAGAATTGACTCACATGATCACAAGGTGAAGTCCCACAATAGGCCATCTGCAAGCTGAGGAGCAAGGAAGCCTGAGGCCCAAAACTTCAAAAGTAGGGAAGCTGACAGTGTAGCCTTCAGTCTGTGGCTGAAGCCCCGAGAGCCCCAGGCAACCCACTGGTGTAGGTCCAAGAGTCCAAAAGTTGAAGAACTTGGAGTCTGATGTTCTACGGCAGGAAGCTTCCAGCATGGGAGAAAGATGGAGGCCAGAAGAATCAGCCAGTCTAGTGTTTCCACATCCCTCTGCCTGCTTTTCTTCTAGCCATGCTGGCAGATGATTAACTGGTGCCCACCCAGATTGAGGGTGGGTCTGCCTCTCCAGGTGCACTGACTCAGATGTTAATCTCCTTTGGCAACACCCTCACAGACACACCCAGGATCAATACTTTGCCTCCAATACAATCAAGTTGACAGTATTAACCATCACAGACCTCTGGAGGCAAAATGAGTGTTTGCCTGGAGATGTGAGGTGCAAGCACTTCTGTCTTAGTAGCAGGCCCTGGGGACACACCCATCTTTACCCATCAAGATTCTTCGCTGACAGGCCACTGCAGCAAATTCCGAGAGTATCAGCACATTAGGAATTTACTGGAAGGTTCCCAGACAACTCAAGAGAGGCAAGAGAACAAAGCTTGGGCAAAACAGAGGGAACAGGGTGGCTTGAGACATCATGTGATGTGGTAGAGAAGAGACCTCTGGCTGCTTTTGCAAGGTCTCTTTTGCAACACCAGGACAGCAACGAGAAGGCTCCCTCCAGGGTCTGGGTTAAGGATCCTGATGGGTCAAGTCCAGACAAGGGGACACAAGTCCCTTAAAGAAAACCAGGATCTGAGAGGAAGAAGCAACAACAGCCTAAATGGCGAATGCCTACTTGAACAAATACTTCCCTAATGCTGAGACCACACAGAAACACACAGCAACTCTGGTGTCCTATTAAGCTTCTGCTGAAAGCTCCAGGCAGGGCTGTGGATCAGCAGAAGGAAGAAGGAGTCTCTTGTTGCCTTCCGCTTAGACCTGGGTCTTGCACAGTCTGGTCTTGAACTCCTGGGCTCAAGTGATCCTCCCAACTCGGCCTCCCAAAGTGCTGGGATTGCATGTGTGAGCCACTTTGCCCAACCAAGGTTGGGAACCGCTGCTTAGACCCCGGTTGGGTATTAAGGTCCAGCCTGGTTCTGGATACATCTGACTCGGTTCCTGGGTCCCCAGTCCTCTGGCTGTGGGAGGGTGTGCGTGGACACGGCTGTCTTCGTTTCTGTAGCTACAGCGCCATCTTCTGGCCAGTCCCTCCAGGACTCTCTTGAGGGAGAATGCTTACTATTGGCATTTAACCCAAATCCCACAAATCTCTAGGAGTAGGAAAGCTGCAGTGTTTGGGGCCTTCACGAATCCTTACAGGATCCCATGGGAGGGAAGATCAACCACAAACCAGTGCATGACCTCATTTGCCCCAGAAAAATATGAATCTTGGCTAACTTTTTTCTTCCTCCCAAACATGCAGTAAAATGTTTACTTCCACATAGACTTTTAAATGCACCACTGAAGCGCTTGCTCCCCAAGTATATCAACAGATTTAAAAGGGAATTCATAAAAATTCCCTTCGTATGGCTGCGGTAAACTTCTGTGCAATTGTTCTTCTGTGAGATTTAGTGGTTCACAGACCGTCTTTTAAAGTTTGATCACTGATTTGTCTGAGACCTAATTATTAGCAGACTAGAGAATGACGAAGCTTGCTTATCACCAAAGCTGGTAACTCAGCATAGTCCATTGAGCCTCTGGGGTTTATATCTCAAGGACCTTCTTCCTTTGTGGAGCATGAAATGCCCTTCTCTCTCCTATCTCCCTGTGCTTACCTCTCAAACACGTTGCTCATTGGTAAGCAGCTGTGGGTGTCTCGATCTGGGGCCAGCATTGCATTCTTAGGGCTCGGAGGGAAGATGAGGATGAGGAAGTGGCCTTGTGAGGCTGGTGGTCTGTCATGTCACCTGCAGAAACACGTGCTACTTAGATGCACTTTACAAGATGCTTATCTCAGAAACCTGACCAGCAGGTACTTCAACAAGTTGACAATGCATTGAAACCTGCCCAAGAGAAACTAAGGTCTAAGACAGCGGTGGCATAAAATGTCACCGGCATGGCATGAAGTCTGGGGGGATGCGGTCCCACTCCGGGGCTTCTGGGGTCTACTTGGCTAATCGCATCACCTCCTTCAAGTGCCCACTCAAGCTTCACCTTCTTTCATCATTCTTATTGTTGCTGTTGCTTTAAATGGTTGTCAAATACACATAACACTAAATATATCACCCTGACAATGTTTAAGTATATAGTGCAGCGGTCTTAGGTATATTCAGCTTGTTATGCAATGTGCAACTATTGCCACCATCATCTCCAAAACTTTTTTTAATCTTGCAAAACTGAAACTTTGTACCTTTAAACCGGGGTCCCCAAACACTGTGTGGCAGACTGGTACCAGTCCGTGGCCTGTCAGGAACTGGGACGCATAGCTGGAGGTGAGAGGTGGGCGAGGGAGCATTATTGTCTGAGCTCCGCCTCCTGTCAAATCAGCGGCGGCATTAGATTCTCCTAAGAGCGCGAACCCTGTTGTGAACTGTGCATGTGAGGGATCTAGGCTGTGCGCTCCTTGTGAGAATCTAACCATTAGCCTGATGATTTGAGGTGGAAGAGTTTCATCCTGAAACATCCCCTGCGCCCCCACTCCGCCCCATCAGTGGAAGAATTGTCTTTCACAAAACTGGTCCCTGGTGCTAAAAAGGCTGGGGACCACTGTATTAAACAATTACTTTTCATTCCCCTTTCCTTCAGCTCCCGGTAACTACTATTTTAATTTCTATCTCTATAGATCTGAATACCGTAGGGACCTCACATAAGTGGAATCACAGAATAATTGTCTTTTTGTGCCTGGCTTATTTCACTTAGTATAATGTCCTTGAAGTTTATCCACATTGTAGCATGTTTCGGAATTTCCTTCCTTTTCAGGCCGAATAATATTCCACTGTGTGGTTGTACTACAACTTTTTTTTGTTTTTTGAGACAGGGTCTCGCTCTGTTGCCCAGGCTGGAGTGCAGTGGCAATGAACGCAGTTTACTGCAGCCTTGACCTCCTGGGCTCAAGTGATCCTCCTGCCTCAGATTCCTGAGCTGTTGGGACCACAGGTGTGCATCAGGACGCCTGGTGATTTCTTTGATGTTTTGTAGAGAAGAGGTCTCCTTATGTTGCCCAGGCTGGTCTCAAACTCCTGATCTCAAGCAATCCTTCCACCCTAGCCTCCCAAAGTGTTGAGATTACAGGTGTGAGCCACCACAGCTGGCCTGTACCGCATTGTGCTTTTCCATTCATCTACCAATGGGCACTTGGGGTGCTTCTGCTTTTTGGCTATTGGGAATAAAGCTGCTATGAAAATGGGTGTGCAAATCTCGCTTTGGGACCGGCTTTCAATTCTTTGAGGTATATACCCAGAAGTAGAATCGCTGTGTCGTATGGTGATTCTATGTTTCATTTTTTGAGGAACTACCTCATTGTTTTTCACAGTGGCTGTACCATGAGGCCATTTCTCCACATCCTCACGACACTTACTATTTTCCGATGGATTGATTATTTGGTAGTAGCCATTCTAATAGATGTGAGGTGATATCTCCTTGTGGTTTTGATTTCCATTTCCCAATTACTAATGTTGCTGCACGTCATATGCTTATTGGCCATTTGTAGACCTTCTTTGGAGAAATGTCTCAAGTCCTTTGCCCAGTTTTTAATTGGGCTGCTCTTTTGTTGAGTTGGAGTTCTTTATTTATTCTGGATATTAACCCCTTACCAGATTTGTGATTTGCCAGTATTTTCTTCCATTTCATGCTTTGCCTTTTATTCTGCGGATTGTGTCCTTTGCTGCACAGAGATTTTTAAATTTCATTTCATTTTATTATTGTTTTTTTTTTTGAGGCAGAGTTTCTCTCTTGTTACCAGGCTACAGTGCAGTGGCGCGATCTCGTCTCACTGAAAGCCCCACCTCCCAGGTTCAAGCGATTCTCCTGCCTTAGCCTCTGGAGTAGCTGGGATTACAGGTGCCCGCCACCAGGCCTGGCTAATTTTTGTATTTTTAGTGGAGATGGGGTTTCACCATGTTGGGCAGGCTGGTCTTGAACTCCTGACCTCAGGTGATCCACCCGCCTTGGCCTTCCAAAGTGCCAGGATTATAGTCGTGAGCCACTGCGCCTGGCCAACTTTGTTCTTTTTTAAAGGTTTTTATAGCTAAAACCTCATCTTTTCAAAAAGGCGTCTCCTCAGGGCATGAAGTAGGTGAAGCTGCTTAGGGGTTCCTTGTGGCATGAAATTCAAGGAGTCACAAGAAAATTCTGAGAGTCTCAGGGGCTGACCCTGAACTTGCAGGACACTGAGCATGAGTGCCTTCTTAAATGTGGGACCCTGGTCCCCTCCTGGTGCTCCTTACTCTAGTCTTGCTTGTCCTGCTGTCACCTTGTTAATTTCTGCAGCCTGATCTATCTTCCACCACCACCACCAGCCTCCCTTCCACTGCTCTACGCACTTCGTGCATTTTAACATACTATACCATCACTTATTTCATGTTTATTGCTTTTTTTTTTTTTTTCTGAGACAGGATCTCACTCTGTCACCCAGGCTGGAGTACCGTGGCGTAATCTAGGCTCACTGCAACTTCCACCTCCCAGGCTTAAGTGATCCTCCCAACTCAGCCTCCTAAGTAGCTGGGACCACAGGTGCACACCATTATGCCTGGCTAATTTTTATATTTTATTGGCTACAGACAAGGTTTCACCATGTTGCCCAGGCTGTTCTTGAACTCCTGGGCTCAAGTGATCTCCCTGCCTTGGCCTCCTATGGTGCTGGGCTTACAGGTGTGAGCTACCACATCTGCCTGTTTATTGCTTTTGGCTGGCTCCTATCACTGGAAAGTCAGCACCTCTTGGCTGGGATCTTTCTTGGTTTGAGTCCCTGATGTTTCTAACACCTGTGGCAGGGTCTGACACATGATAGGCACTCAGTGCATAATTACAGAATGAATGGATGAATGAATGAATGAATGAATGATGGTGCTTTCTCCTGGACTTTGTAACCTTGCTGGGCAGGGCAGAGAGCCCATCCTCAGGAGGTCCCTTTGGCCAGTGACTGAGCTGGAGGGCTGGTTGCTCAGGGCTTCCTGCCTCCACTGTTGGGTTGGGGAGGGACTGGGGGAAGGGAAGAGAGAAGAAGAGGGAGGGAGGGAGGGAAGGAGGGAGGAATAGAGAGAGAGAGAGAGAGAGAGAGAGAGAGAGAAAGAGAGATTCTGCTGGCAGTGGAGCGTCCCTGCTTCACTGTGGGCTTTATGACTTCATGCTGCTTAAGCATTACGATGCTGTGATGGATAGTCTGGTCCCCTCTGCCTCATAAGAGGACACCAAGAAAGGTCCTTTCCCTACACCTGCCCAGCAGCCTGCAAGCCAGCATTGGGGGTCGCTCTTCTCTGGCCACTCAGGCATCTTTGGGGCCTATATCCTTGTATTTATTCCTCCCACTGTATTTCTTACTGTGAGGGGAAGTGGAGCCAAGAGAGTGCCCCCAATTGAAGATGGCTTGACCCCAGTTTTATCATTCACCTTTCTTTCAACATTGTCTTGGATGTTGTTTTATGTTGCCATCTTGAAGCCTCTGCTTTTGTTGACTAAGCTAAAAGCAACCTTGTGTGCACATCTATATAATTTACTCCTTAGCTGAATTAAAAATATTCACAGGAGGCCAGGCGCGGTGGCTCAAGCCTGTAATCCCAGCACTTTGGGAGGCCGAGGCGGGTGGATCACAAGGTCAAGAGATCGAGACCATCCTGGTCAACATGGTGAAACCCCGTCTCTACTAAAACTACAAAAAAATTAGCTGGACATGGTGGCGCGTGCCTGTAATCCCAGCTACTCAGGAGGCTGAGGCAGGAGAATTGCTTGAACCCAGGAGGCGGAGGTTGCGGTGAGCCGAGATCGCGCCATTGCACTCCAGCCTGGGTATCAAGAGCGAAACTCCGTCTCAAAAAAAAAAAAAAAATTCACAGGAGTGGTGTGTTTAAAGTGATATATACAAGTTTTGGCTTCTTCAACTAATTTTCTCATGCTGTCACATCCTCCTTTTGAAGTCCATGAAAACAATTTAGGTAATGTTTACCATTTATTTAACAAACGTTTAAATAGCACTTACTCTGTTGCAGACACCGTTCTATTATACATCCTTCCCACATATTAACTCATTTAATTCTCACCCCACCCCATGACCCTGTTATTGTCCTTATTTTACAGATGGGAAAAATGAGGCATAGTGGGGTAACTTGCCCAAGGAACTTCAAGGTAATTGGCTGTAGCTTGCCCAAGATCACCCACCTAGGCAGTGAAAACCCGATAGAGCATCAGTACACAAACCAAGTCTTTCAACTCCAAGCCTACTGCAAATCATTTGCTTTGGGTCTGCAATCATCTAAAATTGAGTGTGAGGTAAAATGGACACAGCCATAGCAATGCAAACATCAAAGATCTCGCACTTACTTTGTTAATGTATTTTTAAATGTTTTATATTTTTAATGCAAAAATGTAAAATATAACTGAAATTATTTAAACTTCATTTCCAATTGTTTGCTACTGCCAGTATTTAGAAATACTATTTATTTTTGTATCCTGAGTTACTTTGCAACCTTGCTAAATTTACTGATATTCTAGCAATTTCTCTGTAGGTTCCTTAGGGTCTTCTGTATAAACCACTATACTATCTGTAAATGAATACAATTTTTTTTGATCTTGGCTTTTTTTCTTTCTTAATGCACTGGCTAGTATCTCCAGGACAATGCTGAATAGACATGGTGGGAGAGAACTTCCTTGCCTTGTTTCCAATCTTTAGGGGAACATATTCAGTGTTTTTCCCTTAAGCATAATGTTGGTTGTAGATTTATCGGAAGTCCTTTGTCAGATGGATGAAGTTCTTTTGTTTTTCAAGTTAAAATTTTTTTCTTCTACAAATGGATGTTGAATCTTGATAGTTCTTTTTTTGGTAACTAGTCAGATTATGTTTTCTTTCCCTTTTTCTGTTAATATCGTGCATTACACTGGTTTATTTATGATTGTTGAAACAACCTGAAATTCTGTGAAAAGCTCTATTTGGTCATGATGTATTATTCTCTTTTTATATTACAGAATTTTATTTGCTAATGTTTTGTGAGAATTTTTGTGCCTGTGTTCATACCGAATATTGGCTGGTAATTTTCCTTTCTTGCAATTTCTTTGTAAGGTTTGGAATCAGTATTCCCCTATCCTTATAAAACTTGTGAAGGAATGTTCTCTCATCCTTTATATTCTGAGAGAGTTTATGTAAGGCTGAGATTATTCTTTTCTTAAACATCTGATAGAATTCACCAGTGAAACCATTTAGTCCTCAAGTTTGTTTTTGATTACAAATTCAACTTCTTTAATTGAATTAATACTTTTCCAGCTTTTCTATTTATTCTAATATTCATTTTGATGAATCAAAATCTTCAGTCAATCTGTCCATTTCACATACACTGTCAAATATACTGGAATTAAGTTGTTTGTAGTCTCACCTTGTGATCCTTCTAGCGTGTGTAGAATCTGTAGTGATGTCCTCCTTTTCATTTCTGATACTGAAAATTTGTGTTTACTTTCTTTTTTCTTAGTTTTCTTGGGATTCATCAACTTTGTTATTTTTTTTCAAAGACACCTGTGGTTTTGCTAATTTTCTTAATTATTTGTCTATCTTTTAACTTCACTGATACTCATCATTATTATTGCCTTCCTTATACTTACGCTGGGTTAAACTTAATTTGCTTTTTCCAGCTTCTTAAGATGGAAACATTAATTGTTGATTTTAAAACTTTCTTCTTTTCTAACATAACCCATTAAAAGCTATAAATTCTCTCTAATTACTGCACTAGCAGCATCCCACAAACTTTCATATGCTGTGTAAGAACACATTATCATTTAGTTTAAATATTTTGCAAGGTTTTTTTTTGTAACTTCTTTAACCCATGCATTATTTAGGAGCATGTTGTGAATTTATACATATTTGCAGCTTTTTAATTGTGGTGAAATTTTACTCTTTAAAATTTCAATATTTTAAATTTATTGAGACTTCAATTTGACCCAAAATATGATTTTTCTTGGTGAATATTCCAGGTACACTTAAAAACAATGCGCATTTTACAATTGTTGGATACAGTGTTCTAAAAATGTCAATTAGGTCACATTCATTGATAATGTTCTTCAAATATTCTATATATTTATTATTGTCTAATTGTTCTACCAATTACCAAGAGACAGGTGTTAAAATCTCCAATACAATTGTGGATTAATGTTTTTTCCCTTTAGTTTTGTTTGGTCTTGCTTCACGTATTTTGAAGCTTTGTTATTTATTGTATACATATTTTGAGTTGTTACGTTTTCCTGATAAATTATCTTTTTTCTACTATGAAATCACGATTGCTGTAAAATGTCCTTCTTTATCTGTGTTTAAATTCTGTGTTCTGAAGTCTGTCTGATATTAATATAGTCAAGTAGCGTTTTTGTTTGCTTATTGTCTTTTTTTTTCATCCTTTTACATTTAACCTATCTATTTTCATTTAAAATGTCTCTTCTAGACAGCATATAGTTGGACATAGCTTGCTGAATCCCATCTGGCAATCTGTGCTTTTTGACTGGAGAGTTTAGTCCATTGTATTTAATTTAGTGATTGATAATCTGCAAGTCTACCATATTGCAATTTATTTTCTAGTTATTCCATCTGATTTGCATTTATCTGTTCTTCCTTTTCTGGATATACTTTTGCATTATTGTACTCTGGTTTCATTTTAATCCATCTTTTTATATATTTTATTGCAAAGAGCTCTACCTCTTTGTATCTTTTTTTTTTTAGGTGGCTGTTCTAGGAATTACAGTGTGCATTCTTAACTCACCATGGTCTATTTTGAGTTAATACTGTACCACTTCATGTAAAGCATAAGATCCTTACAACAGAAAAATTCATTTACTGAACCATCCTTTGTGCTTTAGATGTCATATTTTTAGTAATATTTAATAAACCCTATGACACTGTGTTACTATTTTTGATTAGACAGTTGTTTTACTAAAAAATTAAGATAGGAAAAATATTCTCTTACATTTACCCACATATTAACCATTCTATGGTTGTTCATTCCTTCTTAAAGATCTAAATTTCAATCTGGTAAGTCAGCTGTCATTAATATCACTGTTCTTCTGTAAGCTATGAGCCTTTATTAATTGGCTGCTTTTAAGATTGTTTCTTTATTTTTATTCTTTGAGATAGGGTCTAACTCCAATGCCCAGGCTGGGATGCAGTGGCACAGTCATGGCTTACTGCAGCCTCAAACTCCTAGGCTCAAGCGATCCTCCCACCTCAGCCTCCAAACTAGCTGGGACCACAGGCACAAGCCACCACACCTAGCTAATTTATATATATATATACATATTTGTGGAAATGGGATTTCACATGTTGCTCAGGTTGGTCTCAAACTCTTGGGCTCCAGCAATCCACCTGCCTCAGCTTCCCAAAGTGCTGGGATTACAGGTGCAATCATGCACGCAGACATTCCTTTATCTTTCGTTTTCAGCAGTTTGACATTGATGTGATCTAGGTGTAGTTCTCTTGGTATTTGTGTCATTCGGGGCTAATTGACCTTCTTGGCTCTATAAACTGATACTTTTCACACAATTTACATAAATGTAGTTGTTAGTCCTTCACATATTTTTCTATCTTCTTTCTTTCCTTTCCTTCTGGGCCTCCAATTACATATCTATTTGGCTGCTTTTATTTTCCCCATAAGTCCCTGAGCCTCTGTTTATTTCCACACCACCCACCCTCCCAATATTTTTGTCTGTGTTCCTTGGTTTAATTTGTCTTTAAGTTCATTAACTTTCATTTGTAGTCTCTAATTTTATATTAAGTTTATGCGGAACTTTCATTTTAGGCATTGTGCTGTTCAGCTTCAGAATTTCCATTTGGTTCTTATAAAAGTTTTTTTTTTTTTTTAATAACTCTGCTGTTTACTCATTATGGTTATCTTTTCTTTTAAGTCCTTGAACACGTTTTTATGTAGTTGTTTGAAAGGCTCTTCCTGCTAATTTCAACATGAGTCATTCTTGGGGTCATTGTCTATTGAATGCTTTAAAAAATTATGGATCACATTTTGATGTTCCTTTTCATGTCTAGTGATTTCTGACTATGTAGTGGACATTGTGAAGAATTCATGGCAGAGATTCCAAATTATGTCATATATCTCCTTAAAGAGTTTTAATGTTTGTTCTGTCAGTAACAAACATTAGATCCTTTCTGTCTGTTAGGGTTGGCTTAATTTGTTGTTCAGACCTACTTGAATTTTGAGCTGAGTCTTAAGGTGTTGGCTTCACTTAGGACCATGGTCCTTAATCTAAAGGCATGGCCTTTTTGAGATCTCAACAGGAGGCTTGGGGCACTCAGTGAACTTTCTCTATCTTGACTTAGCCAAAATGTCAGTACTTTTTAGCAGTGCATGATCTCTGGTATCACCATACCATTCACAGCTCTGTAGTGGGAGACATCTGCTAGGCTTCCTGGAATGTCACTCTGCATGCACTTCTGTGCTCTCAGCCAAAGCTCCATGTTGTTCGTGAAGATCACTATTCTCTGTTATTCTGCTTCATAAAATCCTGCCACTTCAACAGGGTAGGACTCCAATATCCACCTCCTCAGCTCAGTGCAACTATTGCTCCATTTGTGCTCCTCCTCTTTGTGCCTTGGCAGAAAGGTGCCTCCATCCAGAAAGCTTGAGAAACAGTGGGGCTTACCTCATGTGTATGCCTTTTCTCAAAATTACAGTCCTGCCCTGTCTGTTGTTCAATGTCTGAAAACAGTTGCCTCATATATTTGTCTAGTTTTATAGTTATTTTTGGCAGGAAGGCAAGTCTCGTATCAGTTATTCTGTCATGGTTAGAAGCAGTTCTCCGATTTTTTAAAAGAGAAAATGTTATTTAAAATATAAACACTGATGGTTTTTGTCTGTGTGTGTGTTAAATTTTAGCAGAGCCTATTTAATTTAGGGGTTGATTGCATGTGATTTAACTCTTTCTCTAATGCTTGAAAGGTCTTTAAGAAAGAACCAATTATTTTATTTATACTGGAGATACAGATTAACATTAAGCTACTAAAGAATGAGCCCTAGACTGGTTGTCAGGAGAGCTGAGCCCTAGGCCTGGCTCTGCCACTAACCAGTGGTGTTACCTTAGATTTCTGGTCACAGCTTCACTATCTGTGCAATGAATTGAATGGGTTGTATGCCCTCAGGTACCTTCTAGCTCTGATATTTTGGGACTATCTTACTGAATCCTGATATTTCACATTTTCCTGATAACAAGCTTTTTTTTTTTCTCTCTTTTTTGAGACACAATCTTACTCTGTTGCCCAGGCTAGAGTGCAGTGGTGGTTCATGGCTCACTGCAGCCTTGATTTCCTGGGCTGAAATGATCCTCCCACCTCTGCCTCCCTAGTAGCCGGGACTACACACATGCACTACTGTGTCTGGCTGGTTTTTTTTGTATTTGTAGAGTGAGGGTTTTATCATGTTGCCCAGGCTGGTCTTGATTTCCTGAGCTCAAGCTGGCTGCCTTGGCTTCCCAAAGTGTTGGGACTACAGGCGTGTGCCACCATGCCAGTCCTGATAGCAACCTTTTCTTAAGGCGGTGGATCTTAAGAGAGTCTGGGTATGCTGAGTCTTTAAATGGGTGAAACAGGCAGAAGGAAAAAAAAGGGTCTTGAGACAGAAAAGCCAAATTTTATCAATTGATAATTTTGCATGTAACCCACCTTCATCATGAAAGATGAGAGTATAAATGAAAAGGATTAACGGAACCAGATTTTCTCCCATATTTTCTAGACTTTTACTAATAATGCCCATCATTGCTTGAGCACTTGTAGGTACTTGAATCAACACTTAGATTCTCTTCTGCTCTCTTTTTCTCTCAATCTTGGTCTCCCTCTTTTCTGATACATTACCTCTTTTTATCTTCACAATCCTCTCAGGGAGGACTTGCTGCCCTAATTTCACAGAAACAGTTAAAAAAAAAAAAAGGATCAAAGAGATTGAGTGACTCCTCAAAGGTTATATAGTAATCTGGGTCTTTCTAACTTGCTGTGGTCTACCTTTCCAATACTGTGGGGAGAATTCTGTCTTAACACTTGGTGACTGCAATACTGGCCTCAGGGACCCACAGTTCCCTTCTAATTCCTAACATGGATATGTAGTTTAACAGTTTGCAAAGCACTTGGGTTTATAAAATCTGATTTGATTCTTACAAGAACATGACGGTTACAGGCCCTTCACAGATCAGGAATCTGAGGCTAAGTGAAATTCTCCAAAGGAACACTCAACAGCTAGTAAGTGGCACAGCCAGGATTTAAGCTGAGCCCTGGGTGCTTCCCAAGCTCTACACACAGCCTCTGTTAGAGGGCTCATAGTGAGAAACAGAGCAGCACTAGTCAAGGCAGTAGTAACTAGTGGTAAACGGTGTTCAGGAAGATCTTACGGCTGCCAGGAGCATAAATTGGTGTATACACTTTAGAATGCTATTTGCCTTTATTTACCAAAGGTGAACCTGCATCAGTTCCCAGCCTACACAGAAACAGAAACAGAAATGTCTGTATATGCATCAGAACGTTCACAGCAATAGCCCAAATGATAATCCCTAACAGACTGCATACGCAGATTGCAGAATATTCACGTAAGAAACTATTAAACAGTAAGAACAATGAATGAGCTATACATGTAACAACTTGGGTGACTTTCCTTTGAAAGAAGGAATCCAGGCATAAGAGTGCATGCTGTGTAATTCCATTTATATAAAATTCCAAAAATAGGCAAAATTCATCTACGTCAGGACAGTAGTTATCTTTGGGTGGAAAGGGCAGGATACTGATTGGGAGGGGGGGTCCCAAAGGAGTTTCTGGGGCACCAGTAATGTTCCATTTCTTGTCCTCAATAACAGTTCCTTGAGTATGTTTATGTTGGGATAAGAATTGAGGTGTACACTTAAAACTTGTGCATTTGCCCATAGGTATGTTATATTTCAACAAATACAGTGTAGTGGATGAAAAAAAGAACATCTTGAAGTTGAAACTAAGTGGTTTCTTTAAACAATCTTGGTGCAAGTGTGTCTGTGTTTATCTATCTCTTATAGAAAGCAATTACTTAATCTGACCTGTAATCTTAATTAAATTAAAAAATATATATAAAGTGCAAGTGACAGGTCCTGCAGTTCACCTAATTTCTTTCGTTCTTGGCCAGGGAGTGTTTAATCTTCTGGCCTGAGTTTCATAGCTCAAGAGTGGCACCTATAAAAATCCTGGACACTGGTGGATGCAAAACTCCTCTTCAGGAGTCCTTTTTGTGAATCCATCAGATTTTGGTGATGCAGGAGCCATATTCAGTCTAGACATAGAAGGTATAGGACATTCAATTCAAGTAAGTGGCTATATTGTCTACTCAAATTGTAAGTGAACTCTAGGTATGGTATCTTGGCTGATGGAATTGGAGATTTTTGGTCTGACCAAAGATGACATCTTGAAGTAGGCATTTGCTGCATTTGACCTCCCAGCACCCACTCCTCCTGGTTTTGGCACCTGGGGCTCACACATCACTTCTCTCTGCCCACATGCTTTGGTGAAGATCTTGCCCTCCTGCTGCAGGCAGGAGCATGTGACCTAGTTTAAGCCAACCACTGCATTCCATCTCTCTGGCTGCAGTGATTGGCTCAGGCGTGAACACATGACCCAAGTCAATGCAGTCTTGGCCAATCAGTGTCAGTTCTGAGCTCTGGTTTGAACTCATTTTCTGCTGGTCCAAGTGTTATGCTGGGGAAGAGGGTTACCCCAGGAAGCAGAGTAGGAAGGGCTGGGAATGGCAGGTTTCTGACTGATTCCTGCCCAAAGCCAGTTCACTCTGGACTTTTCACATACATGAGCCCATATCTTCTCTTTTGCCTCAACCCTTTTCAGGTTGGACTTTCTGTTGCTTGCAACCAAAAGTGTCCTAATTGCTACACCCACCTATTTTCTGCCTCCCCTGTATCTCTGAATGGATTTCATCGTATGAATGATGGAGGTAATTCTAAGGGCCACCCTCCCATGGCTGTTGGGAAAGACCCCAAGCTCAAAGGTTTGGGAAATTTCTCTGGCCTGATGGCAGTGATGACGAGGATGATAACAATACTGGCAAAACCCCAGGGTTTTCCAAACTTCTCAGCAGTTGCATGGCAGGTTCACACCATCGTCTCTTGGCAAGATGTGGCAAATATTGCAGCTCAGTGGCAAGAGTGAGAAACCCAGGTCCTAAGCAGTTGGGTGGCTCTTCTTCTTAGCAGCTTAGGCTCTATTTAAACCTCCTAAACTTTGCTTTGCTTTGCTTTGCTTTGCTCTGTGTGTGTGTGTGTGTGTGTGTGTGTGTGTGTGTGTGTGTGTGGTGTAGGAGGGGTTTGGACTCTCTTCCTCTTTTGTTTTAAGGGGGAACAGGGAGCAGATTGGAACAGGTTGTAACACTTCCGCATGCCTGTGTCCTGGTGCTTATTTCATAGTGCCGTCTGCCAATTGGCTTCTGGATCCTATGTCTCTTTGATTTATGTATTTATTGTAAAGCAGCCAAATTTTAGAAAAGAAGAGAGGGTATTCTAATTTAATAGTAAGAGCAGGGTGTAATTTCTTGTAAAGGGGGGTATTCTAACTTAATAGTAAGAGCAAGGTGTACTTTCTTGTAAATGCACTCACATTCTTGTTTGATGCCAGAAAATAAGAATCTGTTTAGGGCTTTCCTTTACCCATTGAAAAATTAAGACATGGGATGTCCTTTGCCAAATGATTATCTTAGTGCTTTTAGAAGATATGATCATTTCGTGTGTGTGTGTGTCTGTGTATCGTGTATGATTTAAAATTAGGTAGGCACCAGGTGTAGTGGCTCATGCCTGTATTCCCAACAATTTGGGAGGCCAAGGTGGGAGGATCGCTTGAGTTTAGGAGTTTGAGATCAGCGTGGGCAACATAGTGAGGCCTTATATCTATAAAAAAAATTAGCCAGGGATGGTGGCATGCACATGTAGTCCCAGCTACTGAGGAGGCTGAGGTGAGAGGATCACTTGAGCCTTGGAGTTTGAGGCTGCAGTGAGCTATGATCATGCCACTGCACTAAAGCCTGTCTCTGGAAAAAAAAAATGAGACAGAGAGAGAAAATAAATAAAATAGGTAGACATTACCTTAAGAAATAAAGATAAGCATTTTTTTTTAAAAAAACAGCTAATCTTCCAAAGAAACATAGAAGCAAACAAATCCTTTACATTTACCACCAATCACTATTTTCCTTTTCAATTAAGTTGAAAATATTGCTTATAAAGAGGACATGAGTTTGCATGCTAGAGTTAGAGGCCATTTCAAAATTCCTGGGCTGAGGGCTGGGCATGGGGTGGCTCACACCTGTAATCCCAGTACTTTGGGAGGCTGAGGTGGGTGGATCATCTGAGATCAGGAGTTCGAGACCAGCCTGGATAACATGATGAAACCTGTTCTCTACTAAAAATACAAAACTAGCTGGGCGTGACTGTAATCCCAGCTACTCGGGAGACTGAGGCAGGAGAATCCTGAGGCAGGAGAATCGCCTGAATGCAGGAGACTGAGGCTGCAGTGAGCCAAGATCACACCACTGCATTCCAGCCTGGGTGACAGAGCGAGACTCTGTCTCAAAACATAAACAAAAACAAAAACAAAAACGAAATTCCTGGGCTGAGATGATGAGTGTCTATGATGAAATGGCTGGGAGGGCCTGAGTGGGTCTGTGAAATGATTGGAAGGTGAAGGATAAAAATGACTGCAGTAGTAAACAACCCCCGGGGCTCCCTGAGGCACCAGCTGGGAGGTCCTTGTTTGCCTGACTTGCATTAAGAGCTCCCGTGGGACCCCCTGTCCCTGTTGCCTTTGGAGGAATGTTTCCTGCTTTGGGTACCACCCTCCTTGGCTTCTCTCCACAGAAAGTAAATGTATTCTATCTGACTAAATGATGCTGCTAAGCAAAATGTCAGTGTGTTTTGGGGAGGGCTGGGTATGTGGGAGGGGAGGACCACAGGCAGGGCCTGGGTCTGGGCTGGCCTTGTCTTTGCCTCCTTCAGCGCCTGATGCACAGTAGGAGTTCAGTCTGTGTGAGCTGCAGACTTGAAATTATATTCATCTGGTTTTGAAACGTGAAATTTTGTTTAATTTTTATTAAAAAAAATTTTTTTTTCTTGTCTATGTGTCTAATGCTTACTGAGTATATGTTATTCATTGATCATTAAAAAAAAAAAACCTACCATACTTGTATTTCTAAACCAGGTCATTATAACCTGTATCTCACCAATATTTTCAGAGTCGGCTAAATATATACCATATGTTTGCTTCAAAAACAGTATGTCCAAATGAGGGAATGTGTTCTCTTTCCAGGGTCCACAAGGGGGCGTAGTTTTAAGGGCAAGAACTTCCTAGCGCCATGCCCCCCTCCCATCTCTCTCCATCCGGGAGATTTAACAGTTTATGTTTGAATTTCTTGGGCACGGGAAGAAACTAAGAGTCAATCACTCCAGTGGAAGTTCTAAGGAACTCCTTTCGTTGGCCAGGGGTCTTGGAGAAGGTGACGGTTCCTCCCAGGTTAAAAGTCCCCTTCTTCCACACCCCTTGGGGCTCCATGTTTGGGTCCCCTTCCACGAACACTCTCGTGCTTGTGGAAGCCGTCTTTCTCTCTCTTGGGTTTCCCCTCTGGAGTCCCGTCCCACACGCTCTTGTGGAAGCCTGTCTTCCCCTCCTGAACTCCATCTCTCTCTGTGCCCTTCCACTCAGTGTGGAAGCTGCTTTCCTCTCCTGGATTCCACCTTTCTGGATTCTCTCACTCAATGTGAGAGTTAGCTGTTTCTTTCTCTCTCCTTCTCCTGATTCTCTCTCTCTCTCTAAATAAATCACTTTCTACAAACACTTTTGAGTCCGGCATTTACTGTGCACTGTGCTGTGGTCCCCTCTCTCATTCTTGAGAGGGCAGGAGACCAAAAACCTAGAGAAATGTCTTCTCAGGGGAGTGGAGGGCACCCTGAACCCCTGAACCCCAATATTACATTTTGGAGAGCCAGCCAGGAGAGGGGTACACTAGAAGAGGGGTGCAGCCAGGAAAGAGGTACAGCCGGAGAAGACGTCAAAATCGTGGCTAAAACTGACCCCATCCTGTCCTGTCTCTTTAAGAACACCTGAAGTGGCCATAGCCAGGCCGGGCTGTGGGGAACCTGCGCAGCGGCGCCTCAGAGGCATGACCCAGCCCCTCTTGAGCTGCGCGGCCCAGCCAGAATTAAAAGCGTAAGTTTTTTACCTTCAAGCTCTCTCTCTGCCTTCTGTCTCCTCTATCCTTCGGATATTATCTCTGGGACCAAAACCTGAGGGAGCCTGTGGGGCGGAGCGGGCAAGCATGGCCCGGGGCCTATCGCTCCTCGCTGGCGGTTCACAAGCCAAGCCTAGGGCGGAACTGAGCGCGAAGCTGTGGGCTGGAGAAAACAGCCCGGAGAGGACAGGTACAGCCGGAGCCCGTGGGGACCGGGACCGTGGCAGCCTGGCGCATGGCTCTGGCCGGCCTCTCTGGCATTCCCCAGTCTCAGGCAGCAGGGTAAAAAGGCTCCCCAGGGCATGTGCCTGCCGGCCACGGGTCCCTGTGTGGGCAGTAGCTCGGGAAGTGACCCAGGAGTGCAAGTGGTTCTGACGGGGTCAACATGGCGACCGAAAGCCGTGGGGGTGGGGGAACGCACAGCTGAAATTTTGTTTTGTTTTGTTTTGCTTTGTTTTTTTGAGATGGAGTTTCCCTCCATGGCCCAGGCTGGTGTGCAGTGGCGTGATCTCAGCTCACTGCAACCTCCGCCTCCCAGGTTCAAGGGACTCTCCTGCCTCAGTCTCCTGAGTAGCTGGGACTGCAGGTGCTCACCATCACACCTGGGTAATTTTTGTAGTTTTAGTTGAGACTGGTTTTCGCCATGTTGGCCAGTCTGGTCTTGAACTCCTGACCTCAAGTGATCTGCCCACCTTGGCCTCCCAGAGAGCTGGGATGATAGGTGTGAGTCACCGCGCCCGGCCTGAAATGTGTAATTGTTCATCTCTGCTCCTCTCCACCTCTGCGGCTATGTGCCACCTGTACTGAAGTTCCTGCATCCTCACGAACACTCGTGGGAAGTCTTTGATTTGCCCTGGGTGTGCTGTGACTTTGGAGGGGCAGGCTGGGAGTCGGACCCAGTTTCTAACCCTTGCTTTGCCAGTGTCTGACTAATGTAGAGACTATCTCGATCACAGCATGCCTCAGTTTCCCCTTCTTTCAAAATAGGTATCATAATATTTATCTTACCTCTTGAAGATATTATACAACTAAAATAACACTCCTGTAATCCCAGCACTTTGGGAGGCTGAGGAAGGCAGATGACTTGCAGTCAGGAGTTCAAGACCAGCCTGACCAACATGGTGAAACCCCATCTCTACTAAAAAATACAAAAATTAGTCATATGTGGTGGTGTGTGCCTATAGTCCCAGCTACTCAGGAGGCTGAAGCAGGAGCATTGTTTGAACCAGGAAGGTGGAAGTTGCAGTGACCCGAGATTGAGCCACGGTACTCCAGTCTGAGCAACAGAGCAAGACTCTATCACAAATAATAATAATAATAATAATAAGTTAAATTAAAATCAAACAGGATAGATGTGAAAGTAATTAGGAAAAAGGATCTATGAAATTCATCACTATGATGAGCAATAATATCTTTATTTACCTTTATCAGAGACCTAAAGAATCACACACTTCCGCGTAAAGACGTGATCTGGGTAATGGAAGAGAAATAAGAGCTGCATCTGCCTGCAACCTTTGTGTAGAAAAATCCCTTATTCTGTTTCTTCTTTCAGGAGAGGACTTGATGGGATCGGGTCATTGCATGTAAAATGCTTTAAGAATGTGATCTGCACTTCATCATTTTAAAATTCAGACATTCCTGAGCCTTTTTTCCCCTCACCCTCTTCATATTTATCTTCTTGGTCTTGCCTTCATTGGGTACCGCATTTGTATTGATAAATTGTAGGTAGTAGGAGATGTATTGATGGGATGGAGACAGTTCAAAATGTAGAGTGCTGTGGCTTTGCATATCATTACACCTCGCTAGCTTTTTGCCTCCTGAAAGGTGTCGATTTGTGCATTATTGCTATTCAGGCTGATAAATGACAGTAATTGTTCTTAAGTTGAAGAGCTGGTTTAATATGCTGTCTGGCCTGGGAATTTCCTGAGCACCAGGGTTAAACTAGTGCTCCACTAGAGCTAGCAAAATGGCCCTTTTTTTCATCACAGACTGTAGAGTTAATTGAATTACTCGCTATCCATGCAGTTTGTAGCCTTGATTCTAAAGATACCATGAACTGTAGGGGGAGGGAGGAGCGTTCTAGGGGCTCAGGGTAACTGTGGGGCCTGCTTCAAGGACATGACCCCCCTCTTGTCTGAGTGGAGGCAGTTCACATTCTGCAGCTCAATTTGCTTTCTGCTTCCTCGACTTGCTGTTGGTAATTTTTGGGCAATTCTTCTGAGGCCGCCCAAGCCACAGAATCCCAGAGGATGTCAGGGGTTCTCTTGCTACAAAGATGATTTTCTTTCTGAGGCTGTTTTTGCATATTTTCTACAATTTGAAAATCAGAGTGCTTGAATTTCTTGCATCTTGTTTACTTTTTTAGCTTTTGGGCTGGGAACTTGGGCTATGATTTGGATGGAGTCGAAAAGTGGCCCCTCTCTGTGGGGAAGTCTCAGACACAACTCACTCCGAGTTTTCTTCCCAGTGACTCAGCCTCTCACCCAGACATTCAATGGCAAGGTCTCACTCAGGCCATGATCCTCAAACAGATACCCCTTGCTTTGCTGGGAGGAAGGGAAGGGATTCACCGCAGGGGACTGGAGAAGAGAATCTGCCTCTCGAGGAATGTCCCATCTGATTCTGGTGCGTGAACAGAAGTTTCCAGAAAAGTGTCCTTGTAGCAGTTCATCCAACAACCTTACCCTCACCGTGTTTCTGAGCTGGCTGGTTGTCCAGGTGCCCCTGCAAAGAATGATCCCAATGGCAGAGGTAAAGTAGGTGGGAGAGCTGGTGCGCTCCAGCTGCTTCTACCTTTGAGGTGCCTTGTTACAGCATCAGTATGGGAGGTAACATTCCAGATTTGTGCCTATTTAAACTCAACTTTAAATCTTTGAGTTTAAAGATTAAACTCAAATTGTTTCTTAGACATTTTCTTTTCTTTCTTTTTTTTGAGATGGAGTCTTGCTTTGTCACCCAGGCTGGAGTGCAGTGGCGCTATCTCAGCTCACTGCAACCTTCACCTCCTGGGTTTGAGTGACTCTCCTGCCTTAGCCTCCCAAGTAGCTGGGATTACTGGTGCCCACCATCACACCTGGCTAATTTTTTGTATTTTTAGTAGAGATGGAGTTTCACCCTGTTGGCCAGGCTGGTCTTGAACTCCTGAGGTCAGATGATCCGCCTGCCTTGGCCTCCGAAAGTGCTGGGATTACAGACATGAGCTACTGCGCTCTGCCTTCTCATACGTTTTCAAGTTTTTGCTACGGCCTTTGGCTTTATTAATGGACAATCTTTCTCTTTCTCTCTCTCTCTTTACTCTCTTTCTGGATGAAAGACAATGTTAGGTACCAAATGGTGTTCAATGCCCTAACTGGAAATGTTTACCCTATTTAGATCCTACTTAAGAAAAGTTTGTAATGTTCTTTCTCCATGCCCTTTCTTTGATCTCAGCTCTCAAATATGCCCACTGAAGCAGAGCTGAGGAATGGGACCCCTCATCAGAACGGCTAGAGTAGAGACAGATGCCCATTTAGGGGCATTAATCATTTCTCATGATAGAAGCCCGTAAAGATCCATCTTTTGCTCCCCGACAAGGTATGAGATAATGAAAGAAGATTGCTTAAAATGTAAATCATTTGGGGTTGTTAGTAACACTGTTTAGAATTAAATTCATGTGTAATAGAACTTCCGATCAGAAATGAACAGTTTCTCAGACAAAGCCATCATAAGTCCCATAATTTCACATGGATGCTTCCAGCGCTAATGGAGCTGGTGCAGTTCACTTGATCGTGCCCGAGGAAGGAAAGGATCATTTTTCCTGGTTCTGTAACTGGCAAACATGACCGTAAATCATTCACTCCAGTTCCTCCTGCCCAGCATCCCAGAAGCTCACATCTCGCACCTTTACCAGGCCAGAGAGGGCAGAGCTCGCTGCCTCTCTTACCTATGTTTCTTCCCTAGTGTGGGAGAATATAACTCTTTAAGGTCTAAGAGTGACTGTGGGGTCAGTGTAGCCTTCAGTCTCTGGGCTTCTCACTGTCCCCCTCTGCACTGTCCTACACCTGGAACCCAAGGGTGGCCATGTTACAGGAAAAGGGTCCTGATCCAGACCCCAAGAGAGGGTTCTTGGATTTCACACAAGAAAGAATTCAGGGTGAGTCTATAAAGTGAAAGCAAGGTATTAGGAAAGTAAAGGAATAAAGAATGGCTACTCCATAGAAGAGCAGCCCTAAAGGCTGCTGGTTGCCCATTGTTACGGTTATTTCTTGGTCATATGCTAAACAAGGGGTGGATCATTCATGCCTCCCCGTTTTAGACCATATAGGGTAACGTCCTGGCATTGCCATGGCATCTGTAAACTGTCATGGTGTTGTATTTGACCAAGTGTAGAAAGTTATCACAAGACAAAAGTATGCCAGATTGCAGGGTCATTTATTGTGCCGGCGACCACAGAGGACTCACGTCTCTCCAACCTGTGGTGGCAATAGGAGGGTGCCACGATTTTTTATACCCGAAAAACCACCTTGGGAGTGGGGGTGAGGGGCAGGGATGGGGATGAAAAGGCTTCAGACATTCCGAGGGCTAGTGGATTCTGTAAATTACCTCCTGGGCAGAGATGAGGGTGGGGGTCCCCGGACATTCCAAGGGATGGGGACTTTTGTCATTCCGTTTGTTACTTAAGTGGTTTACAGAAGTCAAGATAAACATTTGTTTACACATTATCTGGTTAAGGTGGAAATCACAGACCTTAGTTACTTATTACAAGTCGCAGGAGACAAGATGGCATGGGTTAGGACTGCTTGCCTGTCACATTAGGGCCACAGAGAGCAGTTACTGATAAGAAAAGGTAAGCAGCTTTACATAGTTTTGAAGAACAAACTGGCAGTTCTATTTACAGAGGCCAAGGACAGTAGCTATTGTGAGGAGAATGGGGCAGCCATTTCAACTTATCTAAAAACAGTTTTGCATTTTATAAAATAGTTTTGCTCTGGTTCTGGCTCTAGGCCAGCACAATATCACAATGGCACTGGCAGGAGTGTAGCAGTGAGGATGACCAGAGATCATTCCTGTGGCCATCTTGGATTTGATGGGATTTAGCCAGCTTCTTTACTGCAGCCTGTTTTGTCAGGAAGGTCTCTATGACCTGTATTTTGTGCCGACCTGCTATCTCATCCTATGACTTAAAATACCTTAGCTGTCTAGGGATGCAGCTCAGTAGGTCTCAGCCTTATTTTACCCAGCCCCCATTCAAGATGGAGTTGCTGTGATTCACACACCTCTGACAGTAGGGGTCTAGGTATGGGACAGTGCAGAGGCGGACAGTGGAGCCCCATCATGGCAGAGGCTGGTGCACTCCAGGGCTTCATTTAGGCTCAGCGGTGAGACCCAATGAGCCCTGGAGTGTGGGAAGCCTACCACTGGTAGCCTGAGAAATGCTTGTGGGTACTACAGGAACATGGAAATAAATGACATGGAATCACTGATACAGGAGCTGAAAAGAAATTAGTTAGGCAGATAGTGAGGGTAAAGGAGTCCTCGGCAAGGCTTCCCTTTCAACAAAAAGCAGCCCCCAAACCAACAAAGAGTAGCTTGAAAAATCAAGCTGCAAACTTAGATAAGCAAGCTAGAAGCTTACACAGGTAATTGCTGGCAACTGTGCCAATGGAAAAGGGCTATCTGGAAGCCAGGTATGTTCAACATGGAGGCTCCATCTTCCCTTTTCTTTGTCACCACATGTAATCAGTAAAGAACCAGGTTGGCTGGGTGCAGTGGTTCACGCCTGTAATCCCAGTACTTTGGGAGGCTGAGGCTGGCAGATCACTTGAGGTCAGAAGTTTGAGACCAGCCTGGTCAACATGGTGAAACCCTTTTAGTCTCTACATAGATATACATAGAAATACACAGAAATTAGCTGGATGTGGTGGCATACACCTGTGATCCCAGCTTCTTAGGAGGTTGAGGCAGGAGAATTGCTAGAACTAGGGAGATAGAAGTTGGGTTGCAGTGAGCTGAGATTTCGCCACTGCACTCTAGCCTGGGCAACAGAACAAGACTCCCTTAAAAAAAAAAAAAAAAAAAGAACCAGGCAACAAGGTGCTGGCCAGATAGAGAACCATCTGCATAATAAAAGGTTAGGGAGGGGTGGTCAGCTTCTTCACACCTTATGCAAATTACACACCTGGTCTGACCAATCCTTTGTGCCCTATGTAAATCAAGCAACGCCTCCTCTAGCTCCTCTAAATCCTCCTGCATTTCACCACGGAAACAGCAACCACTTTCTCCTGGATCCCTCTGTGTGTTTGCAGAAAGCTCTTCTCTTTCTTGGCCTATCAAACTTCCTCTCTTAACCCCACTCTGGTGTGTCTGAGTCCTAGTTTTCCGTGGCCAGGGGACAATGAACCTCGGATATTACCCCAGACAACGATGACCCTTCAACATGTCATTCTTCCTTCCGTGCACTTTCAAGCCTTCTGACAATGTCAGAAGAAAAACTTATTTGTTGCAAATATGTCTTTAACGCCCACTTCTCTGACATTTGCTAACCTCCTTTTGTTACAAAAGAGTGAGCAGGCCTCTGGCTCAGAACCTTCTGCAGGCAACGGTATTCAGCTAGAGCTAAATAAGGCCACTTAAAGAAAGGAAATCTATTGTACAGTTTCATTTTATTTATGACAAGTGATACTGATTTCCCTTTATGGTTGTGATCAAGATTCCTCCTAAAGAAATGTCTTTAAATAAAAAGCGTCAATTTAAGGAAAAATATTCAGTAAACAAGAGGACAAGTGGTGCGGGTTTATGCGTAAGATCCTGAAGGCGCCATTCTGACTGTAGTCTGAGAATCTGCTGAATTGCTGGGAGGTGATGTTGGCAGATGAGCGGGTAGTTCCCTGGAACTCCCTGCCAACTCCGTTATTGCTTCAGAAATCACCATAACTCCGCATGAGTTCCTACTTTACTGTCTTCCTTCCCTCCTTCCTTCCCTCCCTCCCTCCCTCCCTCCCTTCCTTCCTTCCTTCCTTCCTTCTCTTTCTTTTCTTTTCTTTCTTGGTGGAGTCTCGCTCTGTCACTCAGGCTGGAATGCAGTGGTGTGATCTCAGCTCACTACAACCGCCACCTCCCATGTTTAAGTGATTCTCCTGCTTCAGCCTCCCGAGCAGGTGGGATTACAGGCACCCACCACCATGCCAGCTAATTGTATTTTTAGTAGAGACAGAGTTACACCATGTTGGCCAGGCTGGTCTCGAACTCCTCGCCTCAAATGATCCGTTCATCTCAGCCTTCCAAAGTGCTAGGATTACAGATGTGAGCCATCATGTTTGGCCTCACTTACTGTCTTATTTTCTGTTTGAAAAAGGAATACATGTTATTTGTAGAAGATTTGGAATACTCTGTGTAGAACATACACACACACACACACACACACACACACACACACACACACACACAGAAATACAAAAGAAAGAAGGGAAAGAAAGAAAAGAACAATTCCTAAGATCTCATTAACCAGAAATAGCCTTTGCTAATGTTTTGGTTTACTTTGCTTTAGTCTTTTAATATGCAAAGATACATATATTTCTTTCCCTTTAAACAAAACTGTGGTTATGATGTACATGGAGTCTTACAATCTGTTCCTTTTTGTTTTCACTTACTGTATTGTGAACATTTTCTCATGTCATGATTTTCCATGGTGCTGGGTGTTTCATCATTCAGGTTGAATCAATCTGATAGATTGATTTTTTTTTTTCTTTGTGATGAGGTCTCACTGTGGCGCCCTGGCTGGAGTGCAGTGATATAATCATGGCTCACTGCAGCCTTGACCTCCTGGGCTCCAGTGATCCTCCCACCTCAGCCTCCTGGGTAGCTGGGGCTGTAGGTACACATCACCGTGCCTGGCTATTTTTTTTTTTTTAAGTAGAGATGAGGGTCTTGCTACGTTGCCCCTGGTCTCAAACTCTTGGGCTCAAGCAATCTGCCTGTCTTGGCTTCCCAAAGTGCCAGGATTATGGGTGTTAAGTACTGCCTGGCCAATTCAATAATATTTAATGAAGGTCATTTCGTGAAGGCATTTGGGATACACTGGGGATTGCACCATGGAAAATCATGACATGAGAAAATGTTCACAATACAGTAAGTGAAAACAAAAAGGAACAGATTGTAAGACTCTATGTACATCACAACCACAGTTTTGTTTAAAGGAAAAGAAATATATGTATCTTTGCATATTAAAAGACTAAAGCAAAGTAAACCAAAATCCCTGCCCACACAAAAATCCCTGCCCTGGAGGAGTTTAAATTCAAGGTACTTGTTTGTTTGTTTGTTTTTTGGAGACAGGGCCTCACTCTGTCACCCAGGCTGGAGTATAGTGGTGTGATCTTGGCTCACCACAACCTCCGCCTCCCAGGTTCAAGTGATTCCCCTGCCTCAGCTTCCTGAGTAGCTGGGATTACAGGTACCTGCCACCACACCCAGCTAATTTTTGTATTTTTAGTAGAGATGGGGTTTTACCATGTTGGCCACGCTGGTCTTGAACTCCTGACCTCAGGTGAGCTGCCTGCCTTGGCCTCCCGACGTGCTGGTATTACAGGTGTGAGCCACTGCGCCCGCCCTCAAGGTACTTTTGGGTGAAACACAATTTGCCAAACTAATGCCTTGTTGTTGGAGATTTAGAGGGTTAAATATTGTAAGTAAATAATGGTAAAATTGACATTCTTTTTTTTAAAATTTAACTTTTATTTATTTTAAGTTCAGGGGAACATATGCAGGTTTGTTACATAGGTAAACTTGTGTTAGGGAGATTTTGTTGTACAGATTATTTTGTCACCCAGATATTAAGCCTAATACTCACTAGTTATTTTTTCTAAGTCTGTCCCTCCTCACGCCTTCCACCTGCTGAGGTCCGGTGTCTGTTGCTCCCCTCTGTGTCCATGTGTTCTCATCATTTAGTTCCCACTTGTAAGTGAGAACGTGCACATTTGTTTTTCTGTTTCTGCCTAGTTTGCTCAGGATAATGGCTCAGGTAATGGCTACATCCATGTTCCTGCAAAGAACATGATCTCATTTTTTATGACTGCATAGTATTCCACGGTGTATGCGTACCACATTTTCTTTATCCAGTCTACCATAGACTTGACAGTCTAGATCTTGAAATAAATTTGCACATTTCTATTTCCTTTGGAGAAATCTGTAGAAGTAGACTCTCTGAACATAAAGATTCTTTAACAGACTTTTCAAAACCTACTGCCAAGTCTACTTTGCTTTTCATGTTGTCAGAGGTGTTTAAACCAGAGCAACTCCATCCTGAATAGGAGCTGCGTAAAACATTTGCTTAGTTTCATAAATGGGTTAAATTATGAGGGTGATAAGAAAGCCTCCAAGAAAAGAAAAAACAATGAAGGCACCATCAGCTATGGTAAGCTAGACAATGTCAAGGAATGCCAGAGGCCTGAGACGTAGCTGGCATCCCTGTGTGTCAGGGATTGGACCACTTCTGCTTGTTACTCTCTAAAGCTAGCAGGCTCTGCATGCAAGGGGAGCTGAATGACAGGCATGGGCCGGGAGGTGGGGGCGTAGCAGAGGTGAAAGGCTGTGGCTGGCCAATTGGGATGGGTGTGGCTTGGAAGTGTTCATAGTTAATTCTCTATGCCATAAAGCCAGGTCTTTCCGGGGTTGCCTTCACAAATTTGTTCTCATGTGTAGGGACCATTTCTGAGTACCCCGGGCTAAGCAGAATTCTGGAAATGCCTACTCCCTAGGAAATTGAATGCCTTCACCCGTCTAGGGTTGTCAGGCAAATAGCAGTCTCAGGGTTGTGATGAGACAGAGGACAAGAGAAAAGAATAAGAGAAATGGGACTTTCAAATCAGACTGTGCTTGGAATTCTCATTTGTAACACCCACGGGACACGCACTCACTGCAGGGGTGCTGGTGCTTAGCCACAGCCTGCGTCCTGACCCGTGAGGGGCATGGACATGTCCTGACAGTGCAGAGTGTGCTTTGGACCTGAACTGTGTCCCCAGGGAGGTGTGTTGGAAAGTGGAGCATAGTATTTTTCAGGCGCATCCTGTCCCCCACTCCAGGATGTCCCTAGGGCTGTGAGAGGCTGTCCCCGTCTTAGCTTCTCAGCACCCTCACCCGTTTCGGAAGCACCCCCCCACAACTCTCCACCACCCCCGTGGAGGAGATGGGTGTTTGGAACGTGTGTGAGTTCCTCTGAGGCTGTGCACCCACCACGCTGGCTCTTTGTGGGTGGGGTGTGTGTGGGGGGAAGGGAATAGGCCAGTTGTAACACCAGCTGTCGGCACACCAACTGCTTAATTTGAAAATCATGCCACAGACAGAATTAAAAACGCCACACTTGAGTTAAAGTGAGCTAAGGGAACAAAGAGAAGAATTTCCAACACAGAGCAGAGTGACAAATGTGTAGGATGCTCTAAGGGGCCTGGGAGCTCTAGGAGAGGGTCTCTCTCAGCAATGCCTGGGAGACCCATTGGGCTTCTGGTGATTAAACAAAAGACAACCCTTCACCACCTGCCTGCCTCCATCTAAGAGTAACCAGGATTTGTGGGTGTATTAGACTCATCCCCCTTACTGGTCTGTCACGTGAAATTTGGCAAATGGTTGACTCTGGCATGCTGCAAATCCACCTTTATTTTAACAGCATAGATGACCAGATCTGAGAGGCAGGCAGGAGAAGAATGCTGATGTCCTCCCTGCTCACCTTCCTGGAGGAGGGGGCTGTCCTGTTTCCTCCCCATCACTAGGACTCAGGTCCTCCGAGTGGTTAGGATGTTTGGCATGCAGGTCTGAGCAGAGAGGCCTGGGAAGTGCTTAGAGATTCCATTTTACTGTTATATATGTTTTCAAAAGTAGACACAGCTTCAGATGAAATGCAAAACAGCAGCTCTGGGTGGCGGCGGCCCCCTTGCCCATCACGGTGTGTGCAATGTGTCTGAAATACCTAATGGCAAAGGAGGCTTCGGTTCTCAGTGGACTTTACATGTTGTGTTTGCTCGTCTGGGTGGGAGGGGATGGGCCACAGCCCGTGGGATGATGCCTCCTTGTCCAGAATGAATTTCCCACCACTTTGGGCTCCTTTGGACACTTCATATTTTTCCTTGGGCGGGTCCCGGCCACTCTGCCATCTCTGGTCCTTCCGCATTTGCAGGTGCCTACTTACTTCAGCCCTACCTAGGCTTGGTTCCTGGGGAGACAGGAGGCAAGACATGACCCCCAGGCCTCTCCTTCCTCCTCCCCTAGGTGGACTGGGAGCATCTTCTTATTTTCTTTTATTTTTTCAGAGACAGGGTCTGGCTCTGTTGTCCAGGCTGGAGTGCTGTGGAGCAATCACAGCTCACTGCATCCTCAACCTCCTGGGCTTAAGCAGTAGTTCCAACCCAGCCTCCCCAGTAGCTGGGACTTTCAAATCAGACTCTGCTTAGAATTCTCATTTGTAACACCCACAGGACACCCCAAAGCCACCATCCCTGACTAATTTAAACAATTTTATTTTTTGTAGAGACAGTGGGGTGGGGGGGCTCCTCATGTTGCCCGGGCTGGTCTTGAACTCCTGGCCTCAAGGAATCCTCCCACCTGTGCCTTCCTAGGTGCTGGGATGATAGGTGTGAGCCATTGCGTCAGCCTGTGAGCACCCTGAGAGCAGAGGTAGTATCTTATTTATCTCTGTATTCCCCAGGCATAAGATAGCACCTGGTGAATGTTGAGCTGGAAAATGGTGTTAGGAACGTGGATCTTTTCTTTCCCTCTTTGCTGCCATCTTGGGCTCAAAATCCACTCCTGCAGCCAACCCGTTCTGAGCCATCTCCTCTTGGCCAGCTCAATGCCAACTGTTAAGGCAGCCGAGAGGAGCCAGCCCAGCTGCCTGGGGGGCGGAGATGCAGTCATCATGGGGTGTGTGTTTGGGGTGTGTGTGGGATGTCATGTCTGGCTGTGCTGTGACCATCACAACACCCGTGGCCTGCCGAGACCCCCAGATGTGCCAGGGAAGGTAGTGGGGGAGGGTGATGTAGGACGTTTGTCAACTGCAAGGGAGATAGTAGAATTACGCATCTCATAGCCCTTGGGGGATTCTATGCATGTCCAGATTTACTAGTGAGGAAAACACCTCTAATAGGTGAGGTTTAGAGCCAAGTGTCCAGATTTTTTTTTTTTTTTTTTTTTTTTTTTAGCGGAGTTTTGCTCTTTTGCCCAGGCTGAAGTGCAGTGGCACAATCTCAGCTCACTGCAACCTCTGCCTTCTGGTTTCAAGCAATTCTCCTGCCTCAGCCTCCTGAGTAGCTGGGATTATAGGCGCCTGCCATCACACCTGGTTAATTTTTGTATTTTTTGTAGAGATGAGGTTTCACCATGTTGGCCACGCTGGTCCCGAACTCCTGACCTCGTGATCCGCACTTCTCAGCATCCCAAAGTGCTGGGATTGCAGGAGTGAGCCACCGCACCCAGCTAAGTGCCCAGATTTTCAACAAATAGTTTAATTTAGGTGGAGCATTCATAGGTGGACACAAAGTCGCTGCTCCGGAAGTAAGAGCTCAGTGACACAGGCTATGGTGGACGCAACCTTCCGATACGCCTGCCTGATTAAGACCATCAGCCAGGGGTGGGTCCTCACAATGGGTCTATTCAGGAGCCAGTGCAGACCACGAAACTCACTCTCAGCTTTCCCTTTGCTTTTACCTTATCGCTGGGAAGGATGGAAAGTTGGGAAGAATGAGATGTAGAGGTGTGAGCCTGGGGGATTAAGCACATGGGATTATGTTGTTTAGGTGGCTTTCAACCTGTTCTCAGGGGAAGGTCACCCCAAAGCTGTGTTCCAGCTTTAGTGCCTGGAGTTGCTGGCCCAGGCTGGGGGATTCGGCCCCCGACTTTCCCGGTCCTTTCCTGGTCCTCTTAGCCACAAGGACATTTGGCTCCTGCTCTGAGCTTTTCTGTCATCTCTCCCCAGTGAGCAGCTTCCAGGAATTCTCACCTTCCCCAAACCACTAGGGGAAGCCCCTCCTTGCCTCATCTGACTTGATTACACGGCTCCTTCCTCTCTGAAACTCAAAACAGAGAAGTATACTGAGGAGGAAAACTTATTTTTTCTCTCTTCCCTCTGGAAGCCAGCCTTGATCCGAATGTTCCTATAGCAACATTAATTCTCCCAAGTTGCACCTACTGTATAATAAGTTATATATATAGAAGACCTACTGGGATCCAAGTACCCCATATGTGCAAGTGAATGAGTTAATGCTGCCGTGAGAATCAGCAATGTTCCGTTTCCTGATTTTGAAGTTACAACCTGTATTCACTGGGGGCTCAGGGTGCAGGGTTTGGGGGGGCAGCGGTGTGGGTACTCTTCTGGCAGGCACCTGCCTTCACCGCAGAGCGAAGGGTGTCTCTGCAAAATTTCTGAGTCCTGATATGGAAATAGACTCAGGGATGCCAGCGTCCTTCCTAGTCAGCACGGAACGATTTCTCGAGCTCGGCTCTGGCTGTCTTGGCCTCCACGGTTATCTGGAGGTCTTGGAGTGAGGGAAAGAACCGGGTAAGACTTCCAGACAGATGGGGCCCAGCCAGGCCCAGAGTCAGATGGATGCTGCTGGAGTCCTGTGGGTGGGGGCTACGGAGGTGAGCGTAGGCCAATGCTTTTGCCGCCTGTCCCTGCAGGTGGGTGGGAAAATGCAGATTGCTTGGCTCTTGGGCAAGCCTGGGCCTCTGTGGGTCATTGGGCGGTTGTTTACATTGGGTAGGATATACAGTGTTAGTAGGAAAGTGGTAGCCAGGATCATAGCCAAGACGGCGATGGTTGGAGTTGAGAGCCAAATCGTGGGCCAGGCGTGGTGCCCAGCACTTCCTATGTGTGGGTTGTCTGCTCTTACAACAGGCCTGTGAAGCGACTTCCTTCTGTGATTCTCTCCCATTGTACAGATGAGGAAACCAAGGCTTAGAGTTGGTGTGCAGGTAATGCAGGAGCTGGAGTCAGAGCTCTCTAGCCCGTGTTCCTGAGTGTGCTGCTGTGCTTGGCTCTGACAGGTGCAGACCGGGTGGCCTGCAGAGCTAGCGTGACCGTGTGGCCGGGCTCTGCTGCTCTAAGCCTGGTGTCCTTGCTTCTACACAGGGGCCTTGGAGCCCACAGTTTGGCATTAACACACGGATGGCAGTGGAGGGGATGGTCTGAAGCAGGTGGGGAAATGTGTGAGGACCTGGGGGAACCTGAGTGCATTGTGTAGCTGGCTGCACTCCCTTCTAGAGCCTGGGGGTGTGGCTGGCTGTGAGTTGGAGGGGAGGGGGTTGAGAGCTGGGTTCTTTTTTTTTTTTTTTTGAGACAGAGTGTCACTCTTATCACCCAGGCTGGAGTGCAGTGGCACGATCTTGGCTCACTGCAACTTCTGCGCCCCCTGGGTTCAAGCGATTCTCCTGCCTCAGCCGCTAGAGTAGTTGGGATTACAGGCACGTGCCACCAGGCCTGGCTAAATTTTGTATTTTTAGTAGAGATGGGGTTTCACCATATTGGTCAGTCTGGTCTTGAACTCCTGACCTCATGATCTGCCTGCTTTGGCCTCCCAAAGTGCTGGGATTACAGATGTGAGCCACTGCACCCAGCCGAGAGCTGGGTCCTAAACCGCCCTTCTCTCTCAGGCCTGCCATCCTTCTCCTACCCACTGGTGTCAGGCCCAGCCCCATGGAATCCAGTGGCCTGGGTCCCAGGAGGGCTGGTGCAGCTTGTCGTCAGATATGCTCAGCAGGTGGTAGCCAGAGGGGCCGGGAGCAATGGCACTGCCCTCTGGCCACCTTTTCTGAAAATGGCCCATGGTCACTACAAGGATGGGAAGAAAGAGAGGATGGGAGGGAGGTGAGGAGTGAAAGGAGGGTCTGGAGGTGGAATCAGGTGCACCAGGCGACCAGGGAAGAGAAGGTTCAAGGAAGGGAGGAGGGGTGTTTCCAGGTCCCTTGGAGTGACTGCAAGCATCCTTGCGTGAATCTCTGTGTGTGTGTGTGTGTGCACGCTCCCGCGGGCGTCTATGGGGCTTACATGCCTGCGGGTACATGTGGGCCTGGGCATGCCTCATCCAGTGGGTCAGCTCCTTGTTGCTGCCAATCGTGGCCCCCAGGAGGCCTTGGTGGGGGAGGTGGGAGGCTGCAGGCTGCTGTCCAGACCTCCCCTAGGACACAGATCACCATCAGCGGCGAGAAGGCTGCCCGTCACTCTGCTGCCTGCTTTCCCATGGGAGCTGAGTTTTAAAACTCCCAAGAACTACCTGAAAGCCAGAGAGCAAAGAGTCCAACGTATTTCTGGCGGTTTCTTCCTTCCTGCATTTAATGAGAGGCCTCTTCGCACTCTGCTCACAGATACCCTGAAGGGGTGTAAAACTCAATGGACAATCATGGAGATAAAAGCCCCTCTTAAAGTTCCTGGTTCTAAACCTTCTTTTATGGCCCGTGTGGAAGTGTTCCTGGAAGGCTATTTAGGGAAATGAAACAGCCCATTTGTCCCCTTGTAAAGCTGAGCTGAGCCCCAGGAGCTCTTGTGCTCCCACCCATGCCTCTGGCCCTCCCGCCCTGCACCACTGGGCTGGGCATTGCAGTGGGGTAGGTGACAGGGAGGGGGCTGTCCCTGGGTGCACGGGTGGCATAGGGAAGCATGGTGGGCTCCTCTGGGTGGGCCGTGGAGCTGGGTTGGCCAACTGTGGGAATTCACAGCCCCGGGGGGGCCAGCACCCAGCATTGCTCTGTGCCTGGGTAGACAGTGGGAAGTACACGATGAAGTGCCAGCCCAGCCCGGATGCATGCGCGAATTAGTTTGTTTCGTGTTGCTATAATGGAATTAACTCAGATCCTGCAGGCTTTACAAGAAGCATGGGGCCCTATCTGCATCTGGTGAGGCCTCATGAAGCTTCCAATTATGGTGGGAGGTGAAGGGGAAGCAGGCCAGTGTCACATGGCAAGAGAGGGAGCCAGAGAGCGAGCAGGAGGTGCCTTTAAACAACGAGCTCTCACGTGAACTAACCGCGAGAACTCACTCATAACCATAGGAAAGGCACTAAGTCATAAGGGATCCGTCCCCATGACCCCAACACCTCCCTCTGCCCACCTCCAACACTGAAAGTCATATTTCAACATGAGATTTGGAGGGGACAAATATCCAAACCATATCAACAGGGCTTGCCCCAGGTCTCTCCTGCTGACATCGGCACTGAGGGAGGCCGAGGCCACAGGCCCCTGCGCTGATCTATGTCACGTCCACCTCCAATGTTGGGGGGTGGGTCTGAGGGGGCAGTATGGTGACTGGGGTTGGGGCTGACGCAGTAAAAAGAGGTATGTCTGTTCCAACGGAAAACACAAACTGTGCACGGAGATCACACAGTGGTTCTGGGTGATCATTTGTTTATGTTCGTTGTGTCTTTTAGATGAATGCACTAAGTGAAAACACTCACAAAATTAAAACTTACTGGCTGGGCGAGGCGGCTCACGCCTGTAATCCCAGCACTTTGGAAGGCCAAGGCAGGCGAATCACCTGCAGTCAGGAGTTTGAGACCAGCCTGGCCAACATGGTGAAACCTCAACTCTACTAAAAATACAAAAATTATCTGGGTGTGGTGGTGCATGCCTGTAATCCCAGCTATTTTGGAGGCTGAGACAGGACAGTTGCTTGAACCCAGGAGGCAGAGGTTGCAGTGAGCTGAGATTGCACCACTGCATTCCAGCCTGGGTGAGAGAGGGAGACTTTGTCTTAAAAAAAAAAAAATTAAAACTTACTGTAAGGAGTCATGAACCCCTGAGAACATATCTGTGGGCCTCAGTTTGAGAAACTCAAGGCTCTGACCGAGAGTGGGGTTGCACAGGGCAGTGGAGGGCATTACCATGAGGGCTCATCAGCCCTAAAGGCAGAGGATGTGGATTTCCTTTTTTTTGAGACAGAGTCTCACTCTCAGGCTGGAGTGAGACTGCATGTCCCGGCTGGAATGCAATGGCACAAGCATGGCTCACTGCAGCCTTAACCTCCTGGGCTCAAACGATCCCCCTGCCTCAGACTCTTGAGTAGCTGGGGCCACAGGTGTGTGCTACCACACCTGGCTAATTTTGTATTTTTTGTAGAGATGGAGTTTCATCATGTTGACCAGGTTGGTCTTGAACTCCTGAGCTCAAGTGATCCACCTGCCTCTGCCTCCCAAAGTACTGGGATTACGGGTGTGAGCCACCATGCCCAGCTGGGTGTGGGTTTCAATTCCAAGGTGCCACTCATTTACCGGGTGCCTTTGGGATGGTGACTTTACTCCTCTGGTTTATCAGTTTTCTAAAAAATGGTGATATTCACAGGGGCCACTGTGACCCCAGGGATACATGTAGTGTGACCTTGTGGGCTGGGGTGGGCTGCACAGCCGGAAAATGTAGGGGGTGGGATGGCAGGCACCTAGGGTCTGGGGCTGCTTCTTTTGGTCCAAGTGCCTGGGTGTGGGGGCAGCTAGTGGGGGGCAGAGGGGTTTAACTGCTATTAGGGTACCTTCTTTTGTGAAGACAGGGAGGTGGATGGGCCTCATCCCAACTGATGCCTGATTCAGTGTGAGGCATAACCCTAATATCACCCTGAACGTGCCTGGTTTTGTCTGATCTCAGAAGCTAAGCAGGGTTGGGGCCTGGTTAGTACTTGGATGGCAGACTGCCTGGGAATACCAGGTGCCGTAGGCTTGACCAGGCATGATGGTGCATGCCTGTAATCCAGTCATTTTGGGAAGCTAAGGTGGGAGGATTGCTTGAGCCCAGAAGTTCAAGACCAGCCTGGGTGACGTAGTAAGATCCCATCCCAAAACACACGCGCGTACACACACACACACACACACACACACACACACACACACACGGTGAGGACACTGAGTGAGAACTCCGGCAGAGAGCCATGTTGCACCTGGGGTAGAGCTGGCGGGGGGAGGGGCACAGGAAACCTGGACGGTGCTCAGGGACCCCCAGAGCTCAGCTTTTCTGCAGGGCCCTTTCACAGTTAGAATGGCTGGGACAGAATTCCCCAAACAAACAAGGGCTGAGGCACATCTTTAGGCCAGGTAGGAGAAGGGCTCTGGGAGCACCTTCCTTGGAAGCCACATCAGAGGCTCCACGGCAGGCAGGCATGCTTAGCGTTGGTTCCCTCCAGGGCTCAGGTCCAGTGACAGCTCTAAGTCCACTGTGCTGTGTGGGCTTGGAGGGGCCCTTGGAGGGAAGTAAGGGTCCTGGAGAGGGGAGAGGACAGGCATGATAGGCTTTGGAGGTGAGCAAAGGCTGGAGCCAGACAGGCCAACATGGGTCTTGCCCTCGCAGAGAGAGGTGGCCCTCCGGGGGTTCCACTCCTAATGTGGGCAGAAGGGACCCAGGTCTGCGGTGTGAGCCAGCATGGCCTCCTGTGGCCAGCACTCCTTTCCTCTCCTCCATCTTTCTGGAACCCTGGTGCACTCTGCCTGCAACTCAGACAGGGACCTGCAGAGCTGGGTCCCACTCACTATCACCCCAGGTCTCCCAGCCTCAGAGGCTTTGCTGTCCCCAGCTCTGAATGGGTCCATGTACTCTGTGTGTGTGTGTGTGTCGTATGGATGTGGAGCAGGTGGGGACAGAGGGTTGGGAAGATGGAAAAGGAGGTGAGACAAAGCCTGAAGGAAGGGCCCGGGGATACAGGCTCAAGTAAGATGTGATGGGGAGGTGTCTTGGGGGCCAGCTTGTTGCAGGCATCATGGGGTCGGTCTCCATGCCCTCAAAGGCGCCTGGACACTCCCTCCCCTTCCTGCAGGAAGTCTCTGCTCCAAAGACAGCTGGGACCATTTTCTCCTGGAGCCCAGATGCTGGCTGCCCACGCATCCTCCATGGAGAGGCTGCAGAACGGTCCCCGAGCCAACCCAGTGCTCTCTCTCTCTATAGGGTGCAAGCGAGTGAGCCTCAGTTCAGAATTGTTTCTGTCCTTGGAGATGGCAAGGGTGGAGGTTAGCTTGGTGACTCCAGGCCAGGGAAACAAATTTGCTGTCATTACTGCTTGGTAATTAACACCCTTGTTGCCTGCTCCGGAAGCATATGTGAGAGATTTAGGGAATATTTTAATCTGAAATCTCGTGGCACAGAGATAAACGTGGTGCAATGGAGCTGGGCTGCAATCGACATATTTATCGTCCGAGGCTGACCGTCCAACGAGTGTGATCCGCTCTTCCCTTTGGATGGATAGCGAATCACTCCCTGTTTTTATTATTTCAATTCCTGTCCTTCATGGGGTTGTGGTGAATTAGCTTGGTGCCACTTTCTAAAATATCAAGCATTTTTATACATTAGGTATAGTGAATGGCAAATACTTGATGTAAAGTCTGCAGTTTTACTCCATAACCAGATTGTAAAATATGAACTGAATTAATCATAACTGCGAAGACTAATGGTACGTTTTCTCTTATTTTATCTTTAGTGCCTTTCAGATCATGTTTTAAAACCTTCCATGTCTGGCGTTCGGAACGCAGCCGCGGCTTGGTGGTGGATAGCAAGAGGCAAAGGTCAGACCGGAGGCTGCACAAATATTGTGTGCTGGATTTATTGTTTTAATTAAGAGCGTGGCAGTTCATCATAAACTGTTTATGGCGTTTCTGCACAGAGCAGCATTTTGAAATCAGCTGTTTTAATGAAAACATAATGTCATATCTGTCAAAGTTCTAAATATTTTGAAAGTGAAATATGGAAACAAGAACTTTAATTCTAGGTTTACTGAGATTAGCTCATTGAATTGCTTTTAAATCCCTTAAGAGGGTCACATCATGGGGACTGCATGGTTTCTTGTAGGTGACGGGGAAAAAAAAATTCTAGGAGGTTCTCGGGCTGGTTATTTAATAGTGAAAATACAAGTTGAAGGTTAATGTATCGAAAAACAAAAACCATTACGGTTGGCATTGGGGTTTTAGATTAAAGATGCAATAATGGGTGTTCAGGGGCTTTGATATCAGATGGTTTGGGGAGCCTAATTGTGCCAGGAGGGAGCTGGGAGCCTCTCAGGGCAGGAAAGAAATGGATCCACTCCTGTCCTTTCCCAGTTGCGAAGCCTCAACATCTCAGTGTCTGCAACTAATTATTTATAATGACCTCAAAGATGATGGGGTTTCACGGACTTTTCAGGCTGAGCAGTTTGCAATCCTAGTAATTTCCTCTCATGGTCACTGGGCATCTGTGTAGACACGTCAGCCATTCTTGGTTACATTTGTTAGGGAGTCGGATAAAATATTTGTCTAATCTGGAAATTGTATTTTTAGCTGTACTCTCATTGGAAACAGAAATTAAGCTTGTCATTAGATGCGGGGCCACAGGAGTTGACTGAACAGGGTAATGTATGTTATATTCTGTGCTCTACTTGGTCAAGTTTCATATATATTGTATTCCACATTATTTTATTAACTTTAATATCTGCACTTCCTATTACCAGACATGCCCCTCATTCAAAGCACAGAGGCACAGTTCTCTAATCAGAAGTGACAGGCTATATACTTTTTCTCAGCCATTACTCGGTAGCCTAGAGCAAAGAACTCTGTTTCCTTGAAAATGTTTTGAATTGGGTTATTTTTATTGAAGTATTAAAGTAATTCTTCAGATTTTAGGCTATTATTTAAGTACTTTTGGGAGAAAACAATAACCTCTGGATTCTATAGGCTTTGTTACTTTAACCATCTGAGCCGCTAAATGCATCTTTTTAATGCCGGTTATGTAAGTGTCTCAGAAATCATCTGACCAGCGGAAGCTAAGAGTATGCAGGTAATTATAGAAAATTAGTGGGCTAAATTAGATCAGAAAAGCACAAAATCCAATGTTCAAACTGCTTGCAAAATATAGGTTTTGCTTGCCACATTCTCAGTGACTAATGAGCACTTCTAATTATTTTATCTTCGCTTTTTTTGCAATTTGGTTGAAATAGCCAATAGATTGGTTAGGAAAACTGAACTGGGCATTGGCTGGTGTCGTCTCAGCATGAAGCCATGACTTCAATACTCATTCCCATCCTGCTGCTGGGGTCACCTACCATAGCATTGGAGGAGGTGGCAAAGGTCAAACTTGTGTGTTGGGCTGTTGGGCAGGAAAACCCACTGTTGGATGGTTCTGGGGGGTTTCTGGAAGTCACAGCTCAAGCCATGAGAAAGTCTCATGGGTTCCTTTCTGGAGATGGTTCCATGTTTTTCAATGGAAAGTTATAAAGAGGGGACCATTTATGTGCACATCCTGTACCAACGTGTCCACGACTCCTCCACCGGCACAGTCCTCTGATACTTCAGGTGCCCTGTGATGAATGTGTCACGTGACACTTGAGTAAGAGAACTAGACGTCACCAAATGCTCAGTATCCACCAAGTCTTAGTCCTTGGCATGTAGTCTTATGGAGTCCTTTCCTGTGCCGCCCTCCTCTCCTGCCAGGAAAGGCCCCAGGACAGGAAACTGTATTAGGCTGTGCTTGCACAGCTATAAAGAAATAACTGGGGCCAGGTGTGGTGGCTCACACCTGTAATCCCAGCACTTTGTATCACAAGCTCGGGAGTTCAAGACTAGCCTGACCAAGATGGTGAAACCCCGTCTCTACTAAAACTACAAAAATTAGCCAGGTGTGGTGGCAGGTGTCTGTAATCCCAGGTACTTGGGAGGCTGAGGCTAGAGAATCGCTTGAACCCAGGAGGCAGAGGTTGCAGTGAGCTGAGATCGTGCCACTGCACTCCAGCCTAGTGACAGAGCAAGACTCCGTCTCAAAAAAAAAAAAAAAAAAAAAAAAAAGAAATACCTGAGACTAGGTAATTTATAAAGAAAAGAGGTTTAATTGGCTCACCTTCTGTGGCTGTACAGGAAGCATAGCACCTGCATCTGTTTCTGGTGAGACTTCAGGAAGCTTCTAATCATGGCAGAGGGCAAAGAGGGGACAGGTACCTCACATGGTGGAAGCAGGAGCAAGGGAGAAGGGGCAGGAGCCACATACTTTAAACAATCAGATCTTGCAGGACCTCACTCATTATTGCCAGGACAGTACCAAGCCATGAGTGATTCACCCCTATGACTGAAACACCTCCCACCTGGCCCCACCTCCAACATTGGGAATTACATTTCAACATGAGATTGGGTGAAGACAAATGTCCAAACTATATCAGGTACCATCTGTTTAAGGCCACGTATACAAATGGCAGAACTGAGATTGAAACTCAAGTTCAAAGCCAAGTTTCTTCCACCCTGCTATGCTGTGCCATCTCCAAAACAACCCAGCAAGAAAGAGTCCATCTCATTCTTTTCCTTTTGTCCCGCCTCAAGGTGGTTTTGTTTGCAATCGGTCCTTTCTGTTGTGACCCAGAGATGACCACATGCCAAGAAGCTTTTAGGAAGAAGAGTTTGCAACACACGGTTAACAAAAACAAAAAACAACAAAAAAAAGAAACAATAAAGTCAGCATTGTACTATTGGAAGAATAACCAGACCCCATGGTCTTCTCCAATATTCATTGGAACTCACTTTTGAGTGTGGCAAAATAAACGATCTTGACCACGAGCTAAGTGCAAACGGAAGCACCTGCAAGGGAATAAGGTACCTGGGATGGATGCCTTTAAAAAGTTCATTAAAAAATCCCAGCCAGTAGGCCAGGCACAGTGGCTCACACCTGTAATCCCAGCACTTTGGGAGGCCGTGGAAGGCAGATCACTTGAGGTCAGGAGTTTGAGAGCAGCCTGGCCAACATGGTGAAACCCCATCTCTACTAAAAATACCTAAGCTAGATAGGCATGGTGGTGCACACCTGTAGTCCCAGCTACTCAGGAGGCTTGTACCTGTGATCCCAGCTACTCAGGAGACTGAGGCAGAAGAATTGCTTGAACCTGGGAGGTGGAGGCTGCAGTGAGCTGAGATAGCACCACTGCATTCTAGCCTGGGCAACAGAGACTCGATCTCAGAAAACAAAAAAAATCCCAGCCAGTAGTCTAAGGTAAAAACCAGTAGACATAACTACAGACGTTCATATCAACATCAGGTATGTTAAAGCAGAGGCGAATTTGAAAGGTACTACAAATAGAAGTAATCACCAAAACAGCCAGCTAGACATCATGGAACTGGATGGGGGTCACCACACGGTGACTACTCTGGATGCTAAGTTCTAGGCGTTGAACCAGGGCTTCCCTGTCCCACATGCTGAAATGCTGACCCAGTAGCTATGGCTGTTACTTCCACCAACACACATGTGCATTAACGATGTGCAGTTTACAAATGCATGAAGTCTTAGGTCTTCATAGTCACCTGTTAGCCTGGCACTGGTAGCCCTGTTTTACAGATGAGGAAATCAGGTTTGCTCTATCACTTAGCCCAAGGAATGCAGTTAAAGCACAGTTGAGTTGTAGACAGAGGGGGCAAACATATTGCACGATATAGTTTAGGGAAAGTGCTTAAAGTATCCTTTATGATGTATTCTGCAATCCCCAGGTGATGAGTGGCTATGTGAAATGATCTGTCACCTGTGGTAGAGTTAGCGATGTTCACCAGACATGCCCTTCTCTTCTCCCACATTTCCCAGCTCCCTTGCAAATAGGTAGGTGTGCCTTATTCTGGTCAAAAGGCTGCTTCCAGGTGAAAGCATAGAAGAGCCTGTGTATGACTAACTGTGGCTTTCTTTCACTTCCTCTGCCTAGGCAATCACAGAGGCCTTGTGTGGAGGTACAGGAGCTGCAGAACAATATAGGCTGATCATTGAGACACATGGAATGTGGGACAGCTGCCCTTGTGAGTCCCCCCAGACTCTCAGCATGAGAAATAAACACTGTGGCCAGGGGCAGTGGCTCACTCCTGTAATCCCAGCACTTTGAGTGGTCAAGGCAGGAGGATTGCTTGAACTCAGGAGTGTGAGATTAGCCTGGGCAACATAGGGAAACCCATCTCTACAAAAAAAAGAAAAAACAACAAAAATTAGCTGGGTGTGGTGGCATGTGTTTATAATTCTAGCTACTTGGGAGGCTGAGGCAGGAGGATTGCTTGAGCCTAGGAGGATGAGGCTATAGTAAGCTATGATTGCGTCACTACCTTCCAGCCTGGGCAACAGAATCCTGTCTCTAAAAACTTAAAAAAAAAAGAAAGAAAGAAATTAACACTTGTATTAAAGTATATTAAACTACTGAGATTTTGTGACTGTTTGTTGCGGCAGCGTGAGCCTGCCTTATCCTGACTTATACACCTCTCTAGGCTCTTGCTTTGGTGGGATTTCAATTACAGCTGGGATTCTATTCAGGGTCCAAAAGTGGCAATTCCTTTTCCTCCTCCTTCTGCCTTCTTGGCTTCCCACCCTGTTTGGTTTAGATCGGTGACGACTGACTCCCACGAAGCCCTTTGCGATCTTCGTAGCAGGGATGCGGTATAGAAATGAATTGTATTGTTTGTGTATACGCCACCCTTGGCTCCTCCTCGCTGAAATTGACTGTAACAAGTGGTTGGAGTTTCCACTGGAGGGTAATTTATATTTATTTGAGCTGCCACCAAGTCCTTATTTAGTTTGCATAAACTACCCAGGACAAAAGAGGAATCTCCCTGGACCCTGTTTATCTTGTGAAAGTGGAGCTCGTTCTGGAGGGCGGATCACTCTTCACATGGACCTCCCTTCATCCCTTTTAGCGATGAATAATCAGTCATCAGCAGAGGGGATTAAAAAATAGATTTATTGCTATTTCTAAAAGTCAGAACGAAAGGATGAGTAAACACAACAACAGATGTATAAGAACGTAAGTAGGAACACTATTTTACAATAACATGTACTGAAACACATTTATGTACTGGAAACTATGAAAAATAGCTCTCTTTAAATGATTTAACATTTGCTCTGTCTTATATACAGTTGAGTTTCCAGTGGGAGAACAAAGATGCTAGCAGCTCTCTCAGCCCTCGTGAAAACCCTTCCTCAAAACCTTCTGGAAGTTTCCATGAAGCAGTTTATGGCTTAGGAGGAAATAGGGGCTTTCTTCAGTGTACATGTGTGTTGTTCTATCTTCCCATCTCCCCCACACTTTGTGGCATTATTACAGGGGTTCAGGAAACCCCATGGCCAGAGTTAAGCAAGAAGGTCATTAAAAGTTTTTTAAGAGATGAGGCCTCAGTCATTATGTTTTCCAGGCTGGTCTTGAACTCCTGGGTGCAAGTGATCCACCAGCCTCAGCCTCCCAAAGTGCTCGAATTATAGGCATGAGCCGAGGCGCCTGGCTAAGAAGGTCATTTGGAACAATTTCTGGTAATGACATTCCCTTCTGGAAAAACAGCAGAGCTGACTTTTTCATGAGGAGGCTTGCATTGTGTGTCTGTGATTGCTTTCCTAAGATAATTCATTTTTTTTTTTTTTTGTAGAGATGGGTTGTGCAGGCTAGTCTTGAACTCCTGGCCTCTAGCAATCTTCCTGACTTGGCCTCCCAAAGTGCTAGGATTACAGATGTGAGCCACTGTGCCTGGCCTCCTGAGAGACTTCTATTCAAGGAGCTTCTAGATAACTCATTTCTGCTGGCGATAGGGGTGCAAAGCATCAGACTTCACAGCTTTGCTCTTTTGAAAAATCCTCATCAGGTGGGCTTTGTGGCTAGCTGGATTGATAACATGGAAAAAGATTCTAAAAAAATACATCAGTTCCATAGCTGCATCTAGACATACTCCGTTAGTCCTTGAAAATGGGTGATTTTTGAAGTGTCCTAAAACATAGATTGGTTGGAAGGATTTTGCCTCGGGGTTTTTGAGGACTCTAAATACCAGGACAGTCTGACGCTGCCAGAGTCAACCTCTGGGTAATGTTGTGACCCAGAGGTTGGGACAGCTACATAGTGTCACAGCAGCACAGATATGAAAAGCCACCTGCAAAGTCCAGCCCAGTCCACATACCAGGAAGGAGTATCTTTTCCAGGGATCAGCCTCTTTCTAATGACCTCGGTCGCTTGTTTTGGTGTCTGTTTGACTGTAGTCTTTTCAATTTGGTGACTGGAGAACAATAAAGGAACAACATAATTTGAAATAGGGGACAGAATTGAGGGCTCAGATTTCACATACCTTTGATGTAAACAAATCTCTCTCTTACGCCTCTTCTGGACATGGCTTGGATAGTGGAGGTCTGGTTTCCACAACCCTCTCCCTGACTTTTGTGCAATTAGCCAAGCCATTTCTTTTTCCTGAAGAAAGTGATTTGAATGAAAGGCACAGGTGATCACAAAATTCCCCTCAGAAAAATGAAGGCAAAATCTGCAATATTTGGAAGGGAGAAACAGAACGTGTGGCTTGTAATCTAGGTTTTGTGTACACCAGATCACAAGCATGTGTGTGTGCGTGTAGGTGCACAGGAACACACGTGTTGTCTAAGTATAATTGCTTGATTTGGAAATCTGGGGCAGAAAACATAGGTGTGTGCTGATTTTTGCAGCATTGCATCTCTGGTTTCAGTATTATTGAACTGGCTTCTATCTTTTTCGCTTCCGCAGTGGCATTGAGCAGCCTCCCTACTAATGCAATATTAAGGACCGCATAATTAGCCACCTTAATAAATTTTTCCAAGATGGATAGGCAATGTTTGGCTTTACTCAGAAGAAAACATTTCTCTAATAGTATTCTGTGGGAAGCTATGGAGAGAACAATGAACAGAAAGATCTGGAAATATATTAAGATATATGTGCATATAGTGGATATTAGCACCATAGACTACGCATATTGGGAATATGCTTCAAAATATTTCAAACATTGTTGACCTTTGTTATATAATCCCGGGCTCGGGGAAACATATTTGCATAGACTTAGCAATATATTGTAAATAACTACATAGGACAGTGTGTATTTTTCCTTAAGATGCAGTATTATAAGCAAGACATTAAATTATGCCTATCAGACAAAGCAGCCGGATCTCCACATTTTTTTTATAGCACATTCTATCGGGAAGACATCCCTGCTTCTAAAAAGCACATGTATTAACTGCCTGATTCATGTGGTGACATGTGGCATATCCGAGTGTGTTATGGATCTCTCAGGAATAAAAACAACATAGCAAAACCATCACCTTGGGATGTTCATTGAGTGAATATTTTACAGACACACTCCTTTTATATTTATATAATAATTTAGTGTTATGACAATTTTTTTAGCAGAGTTGGCAGTTTTTCTTTTTTATAATGGTATTATATTTGTGAGCCTATTAAGTGCATATGGGATAAACTACAGAAAAAAGTATTTTTCATAATTCCTCAGGGTGCTTGTAGTGAAAAAAAAAAGAAAAAAAAAACAACAAAACCACCACACCAAACATATTGGTTTAGAAAAATGTTAATAAAAGGTCAAGCAGAACTTTCCAATGCTTAGCATGACAGCAGAGGCAATTTGGAGGCCTTTTTTGAATTGTGCATTGAGGAGACATGGGGACTTATGGGGCTTCCAGCAGGAAAACAGCACCTAATGTCCTTTCCGAAAGAGAGATTGACCCTTTAGTAGGGCTTGTGAGTTTTTTTTTTTTTCCCCACAGTCTTGCTCTGTCGCCCAGGCTGGAGTATAGTGGCATGATCTTGGCTCACTGCAGCCTCTGCCTCCCGGGTTCAAGCGATTCTCCTGCCTCAACCTCCCGGGTAGCTGGGACTACAGACGCCCGCCACCTCACTGGCTAATTTTTGTACTTTTAGCAGAGACGGGGTTTTGCCATGTTTGCCAGGCTGGTCTTGAACTCCTGACCTCAAGTGATCCGCCTGCCTCGGCCTCCCAAAGTGCTGGGATTTCAGACTTGAGCCACTGTGCCCGGCCAAGTTTTAAACAAAGAATTAAAACCTCATGTTGCTTCTCTCTCCTCATCCATCTCCCCTCTACAATGAGCCCAGGCCAGTCTCTGGCTTCGCCTTTGTCCCCGGGAGCTGGCAGTGCTGAGCCTACTGGCATTGGGCACCTCTCAGCCGGGCATTTTCCCAGGGGCTGGTGGAGTGAATGGTGACAACCTGGGGTACTTCACCCCTTTTTCCATCTTCTGAGGCAGAAGGGCAAAGCTGCCTCTCCAAGTCAGAGGAGACAGGACAGCTGCATGCGGAGGACTAGGCCAATGCCCACATAAAGAAGAGGAGCTGGGCAGAGGCTGTGGGCAGGACCACGACCTGGCTGCCCATGCAGGTCCCGTGCACTTTTCCCTCCCTTCCTAAATTCCCTGCAACGGGGAGGTCAGGTAAGAACAGAGAAACATCTTGTAGTTAGTTTTAAAAAAAATTTTAGTTTTCTTTTTATTTTCTAAAGATGGGGTCTCACTATGTTGCCCAGGCTGATCTTGAACTCCCAGCCTCAAGCCATCCTCCTGCATTGACCTCCCAATACTCTGAGATGACAGGTGTGAGCCACTGTGCCTGACCTTATATTTCTTAATCTCTTCCTCCCCGATTTTTTTTTTCCTTTCAAAGAACTCATAAAAATGCAAAAATAGGGCATGGCTGGAGATTTTTATTTAGCTATTGCCTGCATGTGAGCCTGTTTCAGGCAAGCCCATATACTATGATTCCGACTGGCCTCAAATTAAACTTCCTCAAAATAGAAATGTTCTCTGTGAAGAAGTGGACAGAGAGTGATTGTCTTGGAATGGATCCAACCTGGCTCCTGGGGGCGGAAGCCCAGCCGCCCGAGTGCCCAAAACGGCAGGACACACCCTCCCACGGCCATGTGGTGGTGGCTCTTGTGTGAGGTGGAGACAAGATCAGGGGGAGCAGAAAATCCAACGTCCCAGGACCCGCTGGATTGTTTGTGTCTCCATTGCATCCCATCGGCTCTGCACTGAAAGTATCTTTTCACAAATGACAGCGAAGTGGTCGTTAGAACCCAGGTCTGGGCCAGGTGCAGTGGCTCACGCCTGTAATTCCCAGCACTTTGTGAGGCCAAGGCAGGTGGATTACTTGAGGCCAGGAGTTTGAGATTGGCCTGGCCAACATGGCGAAACCTCATCTCTACTAAAAATACAAAAATTAGCCAGGGCGTGGTGGTGGGCACCTGTAATCCCAGCTACTCAGGAGGCTGAGGCAGGAGAATCGCTTGAACCTAGGGGCGGAGGTTGCCACTGCACTCCAGGACAATGGAAATGAAACCCTGTCTAAAAAACAAACAAACAAACAAACAAACAAACACCCAGGTCTGGCTTCTGCGTTCAGGAAGGTAGGGTCTTGTACAGAGGCAGTGATCACACGGGGTGGAGAGTCCCCTAGGGCTATTAGCATCTGGCATCTGAGCAGAGAGCTCTCAGCCCAGCTTTAGGGTTACTTTCCATCCACGATGTCCATTTGAGTGCTTTCTGGGCCCCTCTTTTCCACATGCCAAGCTCTAAGCTAGGTGCAGGCACACAGAGACTAGTGAAGCACGCTGCCCTCGCCCTTGTGGGGGCAGAATCGAATCCAACCATCACCCTGATGAATATTTAACGACCATGGTGGTTAGTGAAATGAGGATGGAGTACGCCATCCCAGGAGAGTGTGAAACGGCCAGGTCGTGCTGAGTAAGGTAGTAAGGTCAGAGCTTGTCTTGATTTAACATTTTGATAATCTTGCTCATCATGGATTTTGAAAAATGCATTAATTTTGATTTTTAAAAAGACTGCACTTACCTTGATTGTTGAGTTCATTGGTGCTCAATGTGAGAGCTGTGTGGAACTGGAGGCTAGGCGAACCCCCTAACTTCCAGGCTGGTTAACTTACCTCAGCACCTCCCAGGAAAACGCTCTTTCACTTCCAGTCCGTAATTTCCTGTGCACCTCTCGGGGACTATGTTCCTTGTGGTGTCTCCCGGGTGGGCCAAGGTCCAGCTTTGTGATCTTATGTTCTCCGAGGGGCAGCTTGGAGAGCTTAAGCAAACTCCTCTAGTCCATCAGGCGTGGTCCAGGGCCAGGGGTGCTGATTTAACATTCCTCTATGGTCACCCTTGGGTCAGAAGGGCAAGTTCTACAGACCACAAGTTCAAGGCCTGCACCCTCCACAACATGTCCCCTGCCTGCCCAGCTGCGCAGGCCTCAGCTCAGCTCCTCGGGGCTCTGTTGGGGCTATGTGACACTGGACTTTGATTCCTCATTGACTGCTTCTGGGGTTTTCTCATTGCTGTTCGGATCTCCTCTCTCCAGACTGACAGTGAACACCCTACCAGTCTCCAATTTCACGGTTTCATCCTCGGGTCCCTTAAAAGATAGCTCAAGGGAGAGTGTTCCTGGTTTAAAGTGTGCTAGGGTGAGCCTGAGTGCAGTGAAGGTGACTGAGAGGTCGGGATGGGGCAGCTCCCCAAAAATGCCACAGGGTGCAGGAGTCGGCTCTGACTCATGCAGGCTTTGCCTTTAACATAGGGAGGGCTTGCAGTGGGGGTGGGATCTCGTCCCTGTGGGCCCTTTATTTAGTGACAGGAGCAACGTGACACAGACAATTTCTAGACATGCAGCCTGGTGGGGAGAGAGTGAGTCTGGGTGTCTGAGCCCTTCCTCCAGTCCCTCCCACACGAATCTTGCGGTGTGAGCCTGGCAGAGCATCTGCTTAGGAATCTAATGCAGGGGTCCAAAAATGGGCAGATCATCTCTGTGTTAGTTACATGTGCTTGTCTGCTTCTGAATGCGTACCAACTCTCATCCCCTTGCCGCTCTGTTCTGAGACGGAGGGAGTTGAGAGGCTCTCAGAGATGATTTCTACACTTCGTGGTGGTGGAGATGTCTGCTTTCTGAGGAAGGGCACGGAGAGGTCCCCTGCAGGGGTCTGGTAGGGCCAACTCTGGGTTTTGAAATGAGGAGGCCTCACTGCCCACTTTCCACCCATCATGTCCTTGCTCCTTGCACCGGGGAAAAGGCAGTCACTTGGAGCACACACCCTTACGCATGCGGCAGCCACTCTGAGTTCTGTGGTGGTTCTTTTGCTCTGAGCACTCATTGGGGTCTTGCCCTCCAGGCAGCTCTGGGTCCCCACGAGGAGAGGCAGGAGCCCAGGGGTGGAGATCCCAGGCTCAGGTGTGACGCTGATAGGCGATGGGCCAAGATGATGAGGCATCTGGCTCCTTCCTGCTTCTTTTCCTCTGTTCTGCCCAGTGGCAAATGGCGTCCTTTAAACATGGCATAATGATGTCTTTTGCCCCCTGGCTAATGAGGGGCTTTCGTGCTCATTATGTCATTAGAGTCTGGGGACAAGCTTGAGTAATTAGTGCCATCTTACAGATGAGGCAACAGAGACCAGGGTTTGTCCGACTTTACCTGCCTGCCAAATGGGTGGCGAGGGCTCCGCTTCAAGCCTGTTGGCGTCTGCTCTGTTGGCCGCCTTTGAAGGCAGGTGGATCCCCTGTCCTGTGTCCTTCCTCTGCAGAATTTGGGGAGTGCCTCTCCAACGGTGATTTTTTATGGAGGTAAAAGCCACCCAGCCCCCGGGCATGCATGTCCATCTTTCCCCCCCCACAGCTGATGCTTGGTATGAAATTGACAACATGGTCTGAGCTCCACCCTGAAATGCCATGCTGCCTTCTGGATACAAAACTGGTAAAGAAATAACACATTGGATGATGTCTGCACAACCCTTCCATTCCCCCTGCTCCTTCCTATATTCAGAAAACACTCATTAAGTGCCTACCGTGTGCCAGGTATCACGCTGAGTGCCAGTGCAGAACAGAGGCATTCAAGTCCAGAAGAGAGATGCTCACCAATGTGCGTGTCCATACGTGTGACCACGTATGTTCTCACCGCTTCCTGTAAGCGAGCACCTTTGTTGCAGCGGTCAGGGTGAAAGGACCTTGTGACTTTATGCTGTGGCTGCCTTGCTGTGCTGCTGCTGTCTCTGTGTTGGGCTGTGGCCAGTGGTGATAGATACCTTGGGGGTCTGAGGTGTTAGAGACTGCTGGTACTAAGATGCCTTTGGTCAGTGCTGGGTGTCACCTGCTGGCATGGAGAGTTTTCCATGCCAATACCAGGGCAGGGGGAGAGTGTCTTGAGTTAGCTTTTGCTGTATCCCTGTGCTCAAGGTATTCTTTTGGGGATGCCCTTCTCTTATTGCATGCCTTACTTGTGACAGATGGGTTTTCACTTTAGTGACCCCGACCTGGAGTCCCAGATACCTGTATCCACACAAGTAGCTCCTCCTCTGGTGCCTTTGTGTTTATTCAACCAGGGGCACCCCGGGCATTAGGACACTGGCTGAATCCCCGAGTTGCCTTGTGCAGAAGAATCCCGTCCTGAGCCCATGGTTCCCCAGGCTCACACAGAGCAGCCCCACCCAGGTTTGGGCAACGATGATCGAAGTCGCAAATTTACCTCTGACATATTTGACCCCAGTGTCTCAGCCCCCAGAAGGCACAGGTCCTGTCTCAGACTGTGTCCTCATGTCCCAGCCCATAGTTTCCCCATCGTCCACCACCCCAACAGCTTTTTCTGGCTACAGAGAAGCAGCTTCTCTTCTCTGTAGAAGGGAGGGACTGGGGCAAGGGCAGACACAGATCTCTTGAGAAACAGGGGACCAGGTGCATGGTGCAATGGGATTATGGGCTGGGGAGAGTGGTTTATGCCTGTAATCCCAGCACTTTGGGAAGCCAAGATGAAAGGATCATTTGAGAGTTTGAGACCAGCCTGGGCAACATAGGGAGACCCCTTCTCTACAAAAAGTGGAAAAAAAATACATATATATAGTTAGGTGTGATGGCATGCATCTGTGATCCCCAGTCCTTGGGAGGTTAAGGCAGGAGGATGGCTTGAGCCCACAAGGTCGAGGCTGCAGTGAGCTGTGCTCACACCACTGTACTCCAGCCTGGGCAACAGAGAAAGAGCCTGTCTCATTAAAAAAAAGTCAATAGAAGAAATGAGGCTATGAAAACAGGAAAGGCAGAGATGAGTGTAGTTTCTGGGACATAAGCTGTGCAGGCCTGTAACAGGCACCTCAATTTTACAAGAATTATCTTAAGAAAATAGTTTGATTAATTTTTATCATACAAGAGATGGTAATGACTTTAGATTGAGGAAGAAAAACACAATTTCCCTCCCATATAAATATAGCGGGATGACATTAGAACCTAGGAGAAAATAAGTCCTGGAAATCTATCAGTAATCTCCAAAACCTGAAAAAAATGTGTAAGACCGCATAGATTTTGTGCTTCCTTCCACAACATGGGGCACTGGATACAGGAAAACCTTGGATCTGTATTTTTGGGAAAAGTGTGATTTTGATGCTGACACCTGTGAAGGTGGACACGAAAGCTCCTACAAGTGTAGATGACCAGGCTTGAATTCTGAGAGTATTTGATTAAAAAAATGAGCAAATGGGCCAGGCACAGTGGCTCATACCTGTAATTCCAGCACTTTGGGAGGCTGAGGTGGATCACCTGAGGTTGAGAGTTCAAGACCAGCCTGACCAACACGAAGAAATCCTGTCTCTACTAAAAATACAAAATTAGCCAGGCGTGGTGGCTCATGCCTATAATGCCAGCTACTCCGGAGGCTGAGGCAGGAGAATGGCTTGAACCCACAGGCAGAGGTTGCCGTCACGCCATTGCACTCTAGCCTGGGCAACAAGAGTGAAACTCTGTTTAAAAAAAAAAAAAGATTATGAGCATTGTCTTTGTTTTTCCCTTAATTTCTTTTTGTAGAATGGAGGCTGGTCTCGAACTCCTGGCCTAATATGATCCTGCCACCTTGGCCTCCCACAGTGCTGGGATTACAGGCATGAGCCCCCTTTGTCTGGCCCGAACAAACCCTCTCAACTATTGCTGGTGGGAACGTAAAATACAATGTTTCTAAAAAACCACTGAAAACTATTTTTCTCCTTAACAATTGAAAAGAAATTGTTAAACATATAGAGAAAATACCACTGCCCTATCACCCCGGTGTTGCAAGGATTCATTTCTCCATCCTTGAAAACACAATAATTGTTTTTATATTTATCAATATAGAGACAAAATTTTCTCATTTTTGTTTCAATTTGCATGTCTTTTGATTACTAATAAGACTAAACAACTTTAATATGTCTATCATTTGTATTTTCTTTGTAAATTGCTATTCATGTCCCCAATTTATTTATTTTTTTTCTATTGAAGTATTTATCTGTTCTTTATTTGTAAGAAAGCTTTCCACACCGGGGGCATTCACCTTTCTGTGATGTATGTTGAAAGCATTTTCCTAGTGTTGGTTTACCTTTCAATTTCAAAATTACATTTTTCACATGTGGATATTTAAAAAATGTGCACCTCAGATCTGGGTATTTTAAACTTTTTAGCTTCTGCCTTTGCAATTGGACTTAGAAAGAGAAATAGAATAGAGAAAAAACTTCTCTATTACCATATATGTAAATATCACTTTTATAGTTTCACTTAAAAATTTAAATCTTTAATCCCTATTGCATTCATTTGAATATGTGGTATGAGGTAGGGCACTAACTTTTCTTGTTTTCTGAATGAGTGGCCAATTGTACCTATATCTTCAGCAATTAGCCATCCTTTTCCCCTGATATAAAATGTCTTTATGTTAAAATATTTGGGTTCTACTTCTGCAGTCTCTCTTTTGCACTTTGCTGTTTTAATTATTGTAGCTTTCTGCCATATATGTTAATATCTTGTTGAGGAAGTCTCCTCTCTCTCTTTTTTTTTTTTTTTTTTTTTTTTTTTTT
>NW_022437008.1:8188215-8193363 GCF_009761245.1 Sapajus apella
CTGAGTAGCTGGGATTACAGGCATGCGCCACCATGCCCAGCTAATGTTTTGTATTTTTAGTAGAGACGGGGTTTCACCATGTTGACCAGGATGGTCTCGATCTCTTGACCTCGTGATCCACCCGCCTCGGCCTCCCAAAGTGCTGGGATTACAGGCTTGAGCCACCGCGCCCGGCTCCTCTCTTTTTTTAACAACAATGTTTTCTGGAGATTTTTACTTATTTTTCTTTCACATGGAATGTGGAATCAATGTGACAAAATATCAAAAAAGCTTTGATGGAATTTTTATTGGACTTGCATTCAAGTGAAAGATTAGATGAGTAGGGATTGATATGTTGGTGATATCAATCCCCAACCCCAGATACAGTCTGTCCAGTCTGAGCACTATTTTATATTCACTCATTTTAAATAATAATCTCCACGTAGGTATTATACATCTAGAAAATAATAATGCTACTAAGATCCTTGAAAATGTTAATTCTCGGCAGGGCGCAGTGGCTCATGCCTGTAATCCCGGCACTTTGGGAGGCTGAAGCGGGCAGATCGCTTTAGGTTAGGAGTTCGAGACCAACCTGGCCAACATGGCAAAACCCCATCTCTACTAAAAATACAAAACTTAATCGGGTGTGGTAGTGCAAGCCTGTAGTCCCAGCTACTCCGGAGGCTGAGGCAGGAGAATCACTTGTACTGGGAAGCAGATGTTGCAGTGAGCCGAGATCACGCCACTGCACTCTAGCCTGGGTGATGGAGCCAGACTCCATTTCAGAAAAAAAAAAAATTGTATATCTAAAATTTCTTTTCATTTAGTAATCCCGCCTTTAGTGATGTATGTTAACAATGTGAACAAAGGTTTTTGAATAGAGGTTTCGATTATAGGATTATGCACAATGACGAAAACATTAGACACTCTTTAAATGAACAATTGGGAGATGGTTCAATAACTTTTGGTTATTGAACAGTCCCAAGTTGAAATATTACACAGCCCCTAAAAAGGTATCTGTGAGGCCATCTTGTGCGACAGTAACTTTTGTTTGAGTGTTAGCTACAAAATCAGGGCTTTAATATTGTAGGAACAGCTTTGTATGTTATAGGGACGCAGAAAAACAAAAGGCACATAGGGAAAGACTGACGATAATTCTATGCAAACGTTAATAAGAGCGGTTATTTCTGGAAGAGCGGTTGTGAGGAATAAAAATGGGTATTTCAAAGAGGGGCGCTGTCTGTCCTTCCGAGTGCCCCTGCACTTGGCACGCACGTTGAGCGCGTGGCGCAGAGCGAGCGCGGGCGGCGGGGCCGGTGCAGTCCCGCGCGCGGCCGGAGGGTGGCAGTGTCCGCTCGCACACCCGCGGCGCGCGGCCCGCTGACCTCCGCCGGCCCCGGCCGCCTCCGGTGTATCACCCATCGCGGGAGCGGAATGAGCATATTTACTTGTGTTTTGCTTTCCGCTTATAATATCTAGTGGCATGGGAGGGAAATGAAAACAATGGTTCACAGGGGAGATTTATGAGCTTCATCTGGCTGCGTGATTTCCGCAGTGGCCCCGCCGCCGCCCGGGGACTCGGTTACCGGAGGGCGCTTTTCCCGCTGCCGGGGCGGCCCCGCGGGGCCCTGCGCGCGGGTCCTGGTGGCAGCTGCCTCGCAGGAGCCACCGTGGCGGGCGCCCTTTCCTTCCCCTTGGGTTCGACAGGTGCCCCAGGTTCCCTCTTTTCGGGGCGTCAGGGTGCTCCCGGCTTCATGCTGGGCCCCCCAGGGGTCCGGATGAGCCAGCCTTTCTGGACGGTCCAGGGATGCCCCTAAAACGCGGTCCCCTTGATGGGCTGGGGTGGGGCAGGGCTCCTTGGACTCTCGGACCCTCGGGAAGGCCTCTCCCGGGTCATGGTAGCGGGTGGAGTCCCTTCCCCTGCGATGCCAACCGCATCCTGGAACCTGGGGTCTCATTTCCAGGACAGGGGCGGGGACCCCACGAAAGGGACGCCTGAGGGCGGAGGGTGTTGCAGGAGCTGCCTGTCTTTGGAACCGGGCAGGAGATGGGGGAGCTTCTGTCCCTTTCCAACCCGGTGGAAAGCAGGGCCCCTGGCTCGGGGCTATTGGACCGCGCTGGGATGGAGGAGAGGAGGGGGAGACCTGTGGTGTCTTCCGGCGCCTGGGCCTCAGGCTCACCGCACTTGCCCTTGGGAACCGATCCTGGCTGAAGCCCGGCCCTAGGCGGGAACTTTCCCCTTGGACTGAACCGTTCTGTCACCCCGATGAACGGCCCCCTCCCAGGCTGTGGACGGTGCCATGCCCAGCCTAGGCAGAGAGCAGGCCCGGGCTTAGGCTCCGGTGTGAGCTGAACCTAAAGAGGGGAAGCCAGGCCCAGTCTAGCAGGTGCGCTGAGTACCAGGAGCCTAGAAGAAGCCAGATGTGAAAACTACAAACCACAGCGACTGCCAGGAACACACTGCAAGTGGCTTTGATGCGGAGACTCATGTCACTGGATGCATGTCAGGGCGTGTACGTGTGTGTCTTTGTGGGGTGCTGATCTTTTTTATATTAGGAAGAGTTGTTCATGGTTATAATGGATCTAGGAGTCTCCCTTAGTTCTTCGTTTTTCCTCCCTTCCTTCCATCCTCCCTTTCTTTTCCTTCCTTCTCGCTTCCCTCCCTCCTTCCCTCTATCCTTCCTTTTCCCCTTCCTCCCACCTCCTTTTCTCTCCCTCCTTCCTTCTTTCCTCTTTTCCTGCCTCCTTCCTTCCCTCGCTTCTCCCTTGTTCCTCTCTCTGTTTTCCTCTGTCCTTCCTTCCTCCCTCCCTCCTTACTTGCTTTCTTTCTCTCTTCCCTGCCTTCCTCCCCCTTTTCTTTTTTACTCATTCTTCCTCGCTTTCCCTCCCTTACCCCCTTTCCTCTCTCTCTCTCTTTCATTCTCTTTTTAATTCATTCTTCCTCTCTTTCCTTCCCTCCTTCCCTTCTTCTTTCCTTCCTTCTCTTCTTCTTTCCCTCCTTTCTTCCTTCCCACCCTCCCTCCCTTCCTTTCCTGGCTTGGGGGAGTTTTCCTTGAAGTGGGTCTTTGTGCCCATGGGATTCTATGAAGCTGAAATGCACAGGGTCCTTGCTCCCTGACCTCACAGCCTCCTCTTTGCCTGGACTGCTTCAGCTCTCTGCCTGCAGGGATGTGCCAGGATGCAGCTGCTGCCAGGAGGAGTGTCAGGGTCACTTTGGAGGAAATGACCCCCTGCTCCCACCTCTTCCAGGCAGACAGGTGAGCCTTTGGTGCCAATCAGCCAGCTTAGTGGACCTGAGTTGCTACCTCAGCCTTCCCCAGGGACCGAGGTTCACTTCATCTAGGACCGGTTTCCTCTGAGTGACATCTACTCTGGCAGAAATGAGAAGGGGAAACTGGTTTGTTCTCTGTCCTGGAGTGAAAATTTAAAGAACCTGTGTGATCGCTGGTGAGGACCTGGGCTTTGCATGGGCCAGAGCTGGTAGGTCAGTGCTTTGGGGTCTCTGGCCCACCAGACCCTTCCTAGGCTCATTACAATCCAGCGTGTTTCCCCAGCAGCCTTACAATTGAATTACTCAAAATTGCACTGCTTTATTGCATGCGGCTCAACTCCAAGACGAGCAAAGGCCCAGATAATGAACAATTATTTATGACAAATTATTACCTTTACATATAAGATTAACCATTTCTGTTAAGCTCAGTAAGGATATGTGTGAGAAATGTGTGTGTGATTCTGTAAGTGCTGGCTTGAAGGTGAGGTCTGCCGGGTGCTGTGTTTGTGGGTGCACTGGTGGTTGTTCTGGAGGGTGTGTTCCAGGCCGAGGGGAGCCCTTGGCTGATGGGGACGAGCCATCAGGCCACTCTTTCTCCCAAAGGCAGCCATGTTCCCATCTCAGCTTGGAGGCTGGCAGTTTTGATGGGGCTTCCAGGTTTCTTTATCTCCTTTTGAATGTATAATGATGAAAGCACTAAAGAATGTGAAATGTTTCACTAATTGCATTTAAGTTTAAAAAATTGTTTTGTTTGAATCCGAACGTAACTTTTAAAATTATTTATGGACTCAATAATGTATGTTTGTGTTATCGAACCCCGTCTCTGTGCTTGCTTTTGTGACTAGAATCCTCTCCCACCTAATTATAACATACAGTATTTTCCCAGCAGTCTTACAATCAAATTATTCAAAATTGCATTTCTTTATTGCATATTGCTAGAACCCAAGACAAGCAAACATCAAGATAATAAACAATTATTTATTGCAAATTATTACCTAATATATAAGATTAACAGCTTGTAACTATTAAGATTAATACATGTGGTAAACTGTATTTATTATACTTATTTTGTAGCAAATATCTTTGTATAAAACATATGTTTATGTACTGCAATTAATAAGAAAAAGTGTAAGATTAACAATTTATGTTGGTTTTGTTTTTAGATTTATGCACACTGTAAAACTTATTTATTGCACTTATTAAAAGTATTTAATGATGGACTTTTAGATGCTATATTTTTAATGTGCAAATATAAACTAAAGGAGTATTAAATTACAAAATAGAAAATTATAACTGAAGTCAAAGAATGTAACTATTTTCTGCTATAAATCTGCTTTAAAAAGATCATCGCTGGAATTACCAAATCTTTAAATAGTGGCCTTTATAGCGCATAATGAGTTTCAATGAGTTATCCTTTGAAAGGCTTTTTTCATCATTAAAACTAAACTCAACATCTTGCTCTTAAAGATAAATGTAGCTAACAGCATAAACACTGGAATCATTCCATTTTATGACGAGAAGTTGAAGTAACATTGGAGAGAAGAGAAACCCGGCCTGATCTCGTCCCGTGAAGGTGAGGAAAGAGGACTCACTGGAAGACAGAGAGAGCCCGGGAACCAGTGACAACTTAGCTGAGATGCGATCTGCAGGCTAGGGGCTGAGGGAGGAATGTCCCTATCTTTGCCACCCTGGCTTGCCTTCTGCGACGGGGTCAGCTGCAGGTGTAACCACAGTTTCTGGGCCACAGAATTACAAAATTGGAAAATATTATATATAAAGGTGGCAATGCTGAGACTATTAAAATAGAAATCAACAGAGCCCCTAGTCCCGAATATGTCCTGCCTTCCCACAGTTCAGAGGCCCCAGGTGTGTGGCCAGGCTGGGAGGGGAATTCTAGA
>NW_022437008.1:8193463-8199530 GCF_009761245.1 Sapajus apella
AGAAAAGAAAAGAAAACCCTTTGGGAAAGCCTACACATGTTTTGGGGCATCTATCTGCACTAATATTGTAGAAACGAGTAATGGTAATGAGGAATTCCTGGGTTTACTCTGTCTCCCCTAGCCTGGGGCTGGGTGTGTCCTGTTTTAAAGATGAAGCATCACTCCAGTCTAGCAATGTGTCCCATCTGTGCCCCTGGCTGGTGGCCCATACCCTGACTTGTAAAAGTATATTGTCTCCAGCAGCTGAGCCTTGAGTCCTGATTTAGAGGTCAGGTCTAATCCCAGTTGCCTTGGGATCCCCCAAGAGCACAGCTTCCAAGCCAGATAGCACAAACCTCAGAACGGAGGTCCTTGTGCAGCATCTGTGGACCACAGACATGTTCTTGTTCCTCTGATCTCTGAGCAAGGACTGGTAGAGAGGGGCAGTGGTGCAAAGAGGGGCAGGGATGCTTTCTGCAACTTATGTGGCTGGTAGGACTGAGGTAGAGATGGGCCAGTGCAGAGCGTAGGGGTGAGTGATTTGCTTTCTTTTTCTCCACGGCTCCTTGGGACTCTAGCCCTTCTTAGGAAAAGGATTTGAGAACAGAAGAGAGGACAAGAAAGAAAAGGTGGGAAGGGGAGGAAGGAGAGAGAGACGAGGAGGGAAAAAAGAGCTTCTACTTCTCAAGCTGTGCACACCCCTGGTCACTGCTGGAGATTTCGAAAACACATTCTGCTTACTCAGAAGGCAAGTGTGCATTTACCCAGCAGCTTGTGTGATTTTCTTTCAGATGCTGAAAGCCTTCCTCTTCCCACAAATAATTATTTTATTTGTAGCTAGAGGGCACGTACAAAAATTCTTTGAAAAAATGTGTAGAAAAAATAAAATCTCTTATTTTGTGTTTGGGGGTCATCGCGGGGGCAGTTTGGTGCTTCTGTCCTGGGATGCGGTGTCCTGGGTGGTGTGGGAAGTTGATTCTGTCTCTACCTCCTAAGGCTGCGTGCAACCTGGGTGGCAGAAGGACAGCAAGGGAGGCTGGCAGGCTTCCATCTCTGCTGTATCCCCCAATTCCCCGCCTGGCTAAGTTTCAAAAGGGTTTTTTTTGTTTTTTTTTTTTTGTAGAGAGGGGGTCTCTCTATGTTGCCCAGGTCAGTCTCTAACTCTTGAGATTAAGTGATCCTCTTGCCTCTGTCTCCCAAAGTGCTGGGATTATAGGCGTGAACCACCATGCCTGGACCAAGGTGACCTTACTTTAACCCACCAAATTGGCTAATGTTTTTTGTAATTCGTTGGTATCTATTAAAAAGTCAGATACCAACACTCCCTTTCTGCTCACAGGCACTCACTTATTCACTCACTCACTCACTCATCTTTTCATTCATTGACACATTAGCTCATCTGTTCATTCATGAATTCATTGGTCAGTTAATTAAGCAATTTATCCCTTTCTTCCTTCCTTCATTTATTCATTCATTCATTGTTGGTTCATTCAGCAGGCGTTACTGGTGCCTCCTAGGGAATACTTTCAACTGCTAACCAGTCCAGTTTTTTAAAAAAATTGATAAATACAAATTATATATCTATATGGTATACAACATGATACTTTGATATACACGTACATGTGGAATGGCTACATCAAGCTAATTAGCATATGCATTACCTTATGCGTTTATTCTTTTTTTTGGGGGGGGTGGGAACACTTAAAATTTACTCTCAGCGATTTTCAAGTATGCAATATCTTATTATTAACTACAGTCACCACCATGATGCACACTGGATCTCTTGAACTCATTCTTCCCGAGGTTTTAGATCCTTTGACTGATATCTTTCTAATTTCCCGTCTTCCTAGCCTCTGGGAACCACCATTCTACTCTCTGCTTCTATGAGTTCTAGTTGTTTAGATTTCATGTATAAGTGACATCGGGCCATATTTGTCTTTCTGTATTTGGTTTATTTCACTCCACATAGTGTCTTTCAAGTTCATGCATGTCGTTGCAAATGACAAGATTTCTTTTTAAAGGCTGAATAGTATTTCATTGTATATATGCACCACATTTCTTTATCCACCCATCTGTTGATAAACTCTTAGGTTGACTCCATATCTTGGCTATTGTGAATAATCCAGCCCAGTTTTGAAGGATGAGGAACTGGCACAACTCTCTCTAGGTCAGGGGTCTTAGTGGAATTCCATAGGGTTATCCAGTTTCCGCGTCCAGAGACTCCAATTCTGTAGGTGTGGGGTGGGCCTGTAAACTGGAATTTGCCAAGAGGCCACCTCTGCAGATGGTTCTTCTGATCACACTGGGAATCATGGTTCAGGGAGAGTTTGGGCGTTGGCTGTGGGGCACGTTCAAGCTGAACAACCATTCTTCTAAGAGGGTTTAATGCCAGACCTCATTTTCCAAGGGAGTCCAAGGAATTAAGCTTGCTCCTGAGAGTTGACCAGATTAGAGTGTTCAACCCCCTACTAATAAAAAGATGCTCATGTTAGCAGCAAGGAGACCTTATTTAAAAAGTTTTTTAAGAGACAGGGTCTTGCTCTGTCTCACCCAGGCTGGAGTGTAGGGGCGATCATCAAAGCTGACTGCAGCCTCAACCTCCTGGGCTTAAGCTATCCTCCCACCTCAGCCTCCTGAGTAGCTGGGACTACAGGCACGTGCCTCCATACTTGGCTAAGTTTTAAAAGTTTATTTTGTAGAGAGAGGGTCTCTCTATATTGCCCAGGTCGGTTTCCAAACTCTTGGCCTCAAGTGATCCTCCCACCTTGGCCTCTCAAGGTGCTGTGATTACAGGCATGAACCACTGTGCCTGGCCCCAGGTGACCTCATTTAACCCACCAAATTGGCTGATGTTTGTTTGTAAATTTGATGGTGCCTAGTAAAAAGCCAGGAACCAGCCACTGGGCACTGATGGGATTAACCAGAAACAGTTTCTAGGAGGGCAAAGTACACTTTCTTTTTTTTTTTTTGTGATACTCAATTCTCATGAGATCTGAAAAGTGCACTTTCTTTTGAGCCAGGTAGATTCTTCTAGGAATTTATCCCAAGGATATAACAAAAAATGACCAGCAATTTATGATAGATGCATTGTGACAACATCTTCTATAAAAGAAAGAAACAGGCAAAATATAGATGTCCAACCACCAAACTTAGGTGAATACATGATTTTACATCCAGCCAAATGGGTGCCCGAGCCAGAGAAATTTGAATAGTGAGAACCAGGGTTTGAGTGCTGTCTAAATTTGGTTTCTTTTATAGAGGAAGGGCACATTTGGGCAAAGAGGAGGAGAGGTAGGGTGAAGGAAGACACGCCTTACATCTAAAAAGTGTTCCTGGCTCATGCCTGTAACCCCAGCACTTTGGGAGGCTGAGGTGGAGGAAAAATTGCTTGAGACCAGGATTTTGAGACTAGCTTGGGCAACATAGTGAGTTCCCATCTCTACAAAAAATTTAAAAAAAAATTAGCCAGGCCTGGGAGGCATGTGTCTGCAGTCCCAGCTACTCAGGAGGCTGAGGTGGGAAGGACTGTGCGAGCCCAGGGGTTCGAGGCTGCAGTGAGCTGTGATTGTGCCATTGCACGCCAGCGTGAAGGACAGAGCCAGACCCTGTCTTTTTATGTGTATATATATTTTTAAAAGTTCCCTTGTTTTCTGCTAGGAGAGACATTGGGTTACTCTATCTTTTCCTGTTCCACTAGCTCCCTCAAGCAATGCATTTCGAAAGCTTTAAAATGTTCACAACCTTAAAACCCACAATGCCGCTATTAGGAATTGTTTGCAGGGAATTAATCCTGGATGAAAAGAAAGGTTCAAATACAGTGATGCTCATTGCAGATTTGTTTTTGGCTTTTTATTACAGAAAATTTAAAAATTGAACAAAAGTAGCATGAACAGAAAAATGGACTCCTGTACCCTGCTACTCAGCTTCGATGCTTGTCAACTCCTGGGTCCCCTTCCTTCTCCCAGGTGATGGGAAGCAGGTCCCAGGTATTGCGTTATTTCATCCATCAATAATTCAGAAGCCATCTCTAAAAGATAAGGGCTCCTTCAGAAAGCAAGTCACAACACCTTTATCTCACTTTAAAATTAACAAAAATTCCTTAATATTGAGAAATATTCAGTCAATATTTAATTTCTCCTCTTTGTCTCATAATCTTTCTTTTTTCTTTTGTTTGAATCAGATAAAGTCCACACTTGGCAACTGGTTGACGCGTCTCATCTCGTTTAATCTCTGTTTTCCTCCCCCACTCTCTTTTTCCCTTGGAATCTGTTGAAGGGGCTGGATGAATTGCACCATTGGGTTTCCCACAGACTTGATTTTACTGATTGTATTGTTTTCGTGTCATTTAACATGTTCCTCTGTATCTTGTATATCCTGCGACTATGTCACCAGTAGAAGTCACAGATATTTCCATAGAGCATTTTAGCTATTGCAGGCATCTTGAAATATAATTTGTGCTCCTCTCCACTTTAAAATTATTAAACACTCCACTAGACTTTGCTGTTGATAAGAACATAAGGATCCACATATATTGTTATGTCACGAATTTGTTTTTTGTGACATATTTGAATAATCATACTTCAAGAGTTTGTAATCTATGTATTTCATTTTACTTCATTTTATTATTCTTAGAGGGGGTCCATACTTTTCAGATGACCAGAAGGCCCAGTGGTCTTAAGGAATAAAATATGATCTTCTTTTTTATTTTGTTTTATTTTTTTGGAGATGGGGTTTCACTGTGTGGCCCAGGCTGGTCTTGAACTCCTGAGCTCGGGGAATCTGCCTGCCTGGGCCTCCCAAAGAGCTGGGATTACAGGCGTGAGCCACTGCACTCAGCCTAGATCTATTATTTTATTAAGGCTGCAACATGCTTATATTCTGTCACCCCTTCTTAACTCATTAGCTGGAATAGTTCTGTAAGGAGAAGTTTTTTATCATTAACTATTTGGTTACCTTGATCTTTATTTAAAAAAAAATCAACCTTTTTATTTTGAGATAATTGGAAATCCATGTGCAGTTGTAAGAAATAGTACAGAGATCCCATGTACCCTTTACCCAGTTTCCCCCAACAGTAACACCTTGCAAAACTACAGCACCCTGTCAGAATCAGGATATTAACGTTGAAATAGGCAGAATACAGAAAGTTTCCTTTACTAGGAGACTGTCTTATGTTGCTCTTTTGCAGCCACAAGCATTCCCTCCCAACTCACTCCTTAACCACTGGCAGCCACTAATCTGTTCTCTATGTCTATGAGGTTGTCATTTCAAGAATGTTAAATAAACGGAATCATACAGCCTGTAACTCTTTGGGATTGGCTTTTTCCACTAAGCATCATTGTCAGGAACGTGATTCAAGCTGTTACTTTTCATGGCTGTGTAGTATTCTATAGAATGGATGGATCACAATTTGCCTAATGATTCACTCACTGAAGGACATTGAGGTTGTTTCGTTTTTGGCTATTGTGAAGAAAACTAAGCATTTGTATACAGGTTTTTGTGTGAACCTGAGTTTTCATTTCTCTGAGATAAACGCCCAGGTGTTGCAATTGTTGGGTTGAATGGCATTTGCATGTTTAGTTATTTAAGAAATTGCCAAACTGTTTTTCAGAATGTCTTACCATTTTACTTTCCGACAATGTAAAAGTGATTTAGTTTCTCTGCATCCTCATCAGCATTTGGTGTTGTCACTCCAAAGACATTTTGGCATGTGTGTAGCAATATCCATTGTGACCTTTTTTTTTTTTTTGAGACAGAGTCTCGCTCTGTTGCCCAGGCTGGAGTGCGGTGGTGCGATCTTGGCTCACGGAAGCCTCCGCCTCCTGGATTCAAGTATTTCTCTGCCTTAGCAGAGATAAACAATTGCTCCAGCACCACTGGTTAAAAAGGGTATATCTTTACTTCATTAAATTGCTTTTGTGCCTCTGTAAAAAACTAATTGGGTATTTTGTGGGGTCTATTTCTGGGTTCTATTGTGTTCCCTTCATCTATATGTCTTTTCTTTCAGTTCTTGAAAAACACATTGCCACTTCTGGTCTCCATGATTTTTGATGAGAAATCGACTGTTATTCTTTTTTTTTTTTTTTTTTTT
>NW_022437008.1:8199630-8250851 GCF_009761245.1 Sapajus apella
GAGTAGCTGGGATTACAGGCACGCGCCACCATGCCCAGCTAATTTTTTGTATTTTTAGTAGAGACGGGGTTTCACCACGTTGACCAGGATGGTCTCGATCTCTTGACCTCGTGATCCACCCGCCTCAGCCTCCCAAAGTGCTGGGATTACAGGCTTGAGCCACCGCGCCCGGCATAAAATCGACTGTTATTCTAATTGTTTTCTCCATATATCATGTTCTCTCTCTCTCTTTTTTGCCTGTTTTTGTCTTTGTCTTTAGTTTTCAAAAATTCAACTATAATGTATCTTGATATGGAATTTTTTGCATTTATCTTGTTTGGGTGAACCCGGCTCTTTGAATCTGTAGCGTAATGTCTTGATAACTCAGAGACATTTTCAGTCACTCTTTTGCTGAGTACTTTTTGGTCCCATCCTCTTTCTCCTTTCATTTCAAGGCTCTGATATAATAACTGTTATGTTTTTTGTTGCAGTCCCGCCAGTCCCTGAGGTGGTGTTATTTTTTTCAGTCTATTTTTTCTCTCTGTTGTTCAGATGGATAATTTCCACTCTTTTCTCTTCCAGTTCATTTATTTTTTTCCTCTATCCCCTTCATTATGCTTTTTGACTCATTCACTGAGTTTTAAAAATTTGGTTATTGTATTTTTCGGTTTTAAAATTTCCATTTGTCATTTATTTCTTTATCAAGACTCTTTATTTCCTTATTTAAGTGTGTTCGTAATTTCTCACTGAAGCACTATTATGATGGCTACTTTAAAACACTTGTCATATAATTCTAACACCATTCTGTCATATCGATGTTAGCATCTGATTGTCATTTTGATGCAGTTTGCGACCTTTGTTTTTATAGCATGAGTGATTTTTAAATTGAAACGGGAATTTGTGTTATATGATGAGACTTTGAGTCTTACTTGGAGTTTGTGGTCTAGTTGGTTATTTTCTGATACTGCTCTAGTAAGGGAAATGCTTCCCATCAGTGTTGGCTTCATGCATTTTACAGCTTTTCTGTTTGGTGCACACGCATTTAGGATTGGTATGTCTTCTTGGTGGATTAACCCTTTTATCATCATTACAATGTCTCTCTGTATCTGGTAATTTTATTTTCCCCGAATTCTATTTTATCTGGTATAAATACAATCTTCTTCCAGGTTCGCACTTTGCCTCAGTTGACATGTGAGATAATGAGATCCCTACATTTCTCCACTGATACTGTTGGGGGATGGAGGCCAATGGGGATGAAGACTCCACACTTGGTCTTTTCTGATATCAGCTCAGCATGGATGTTGGGTTTCCTTGTGAGGGTGAGAGTCTAGACTCTTCATTTGGCCTTTAATGGAGTGGGACCACAAGGTTTTTTTCCTGTGGTATTTGGCTGGAATAGTGTGGTTACCATCTAAAAGTTTTCTGACTTGCTAGGCTGCCCCTTTTCTGCCCCTTTGGCTAGAGGGAACAAATGTTTTCATTTGTTTTTTGTTTTTGTCATCTGTGTCCATTGTGGTTTCCAGATTTTTAACCTCTTCAACTGTGAGTTCAGCATCTATGAAGCAAAAAGAAAACCCAGGGAGCTCACTCCTATGTTATTCCTTGGGTCTTGAGGTACCCAGCCACTCTACCACAGTTTTTCCATTTTTCAGAAAATTCTTATGTCTGTTTTATATTCAGATAATTCTTATGTTTGTTTTATATATAATGTTCAGGAGTTTTGGTTGTACTTAGTGGGAGGAATAAAAAAAAGTGCCTGTTTCATCTTTCTGGAGAGGATTAAAAAAACTAATTTTGTTTAAAATTATGTAAAACATTTCATGGGTTCCACATCAAATCAATAACACAAATTATGTTCAGAAAAGTCCAGGTTCTGTCCCTTTGTTCTCCATTGTGTTCCCTCTGAATCTACAGATAGTTAGTTTTTAAAGTTTTGCTTTGTTTTTTATTTTAAAAAATATAAGTAGTTCTGTGTGTGTGTGTGTGCGCGCACGCGCACGCATGTGGGCATCCATGCCTGTATATCCCTTCCTTTCCTAGATAAATGATACCATACAACAATCACTTTCCTCCACCTTGCTTTTTACTTAATAATATATCTGGGAGGTAACTCCATATCTGTACACAGTATAGAGATATTTTTATTCCTTTTTAAAGTGGCATGGCAGTCTACTTTTTTGGATGTACACAGTTTATTCAACTAGTTCATTACTGAGAGATACCTGAGTTGTTTCCAATCTTTTGCTAGTGCAGACGTGCTGTAATGAATAGCACTGTGTTTCATCATCTTGCGTTTTTGCTCCTGTACCTTTTGTTAGATCCCTAGAAGTGAGACTGCTGTGTCAAAAGGTAAATGTGTATGTCATTTTACCAAATATTGTGACATAATTTTTTACATAAAAAATTAGAAACACTCAAATATTAAACAGTAAGTTAAAAATGATGACAATAACATATGGGCTTAAGAGTCATATGTGGCCAGGCGCAGTGGCTCACGCCTGTAATCCAGCACTTTGAGAGGCTGAGGTGGGTGGATCATGAGGTCAGGAGTTTGAGAGCAGCCTGGCCAACATGGTGAAGCCCCTTTGCTACTAAAAATACAAAAATTAGCCAGGTGCAGTTGTAGGCACCTGTAATCCCAGCTACTCGGGAGGCTGACTCAGGAGAATCGCTTGAACCTGGGAGGCAGAGGGGTTGTAGTGAGCCGAGATCGAGCCACGGCACTCTAGTCTGAGTGACAGAGCAAGACTCCCTCTTAAAAAAAAAAAGAGTCATACGCAATCGCGCATGGGTTTAAGAGACAACAGAATTTGAGTTTTTCCTATGAATATGACTCCAGAGTCCTTACAAGAGGCATAGGCTTAGAGACCTCTGGCTTACATGTACAATGGGAAGCTGTGAAAATATTCAGGAATATTAGTGAAAAAAGAATTCCCTATCTATTAATAATGGAACAAAGCAGGTAAAGCAGTACAAACAAATAGTGTGATCCTATTTTGTAAAAAAAAGCCTGTGTAATGAGTTTGCAAATTTGCTAAGACTGCACTTAAATGTGTATAAAACACATGACTTCTTCATTTCTCAAACTGCTCTTTTTCAAGACCCACGGGGAATAAAACTCCTAAATTTTAGTCCAATTTGTGAATGTAAGGCAGGCACTTGGGCCCTTTTCATTGCACTTACTTCAAGATGGTGACTGTCTGTGTCGGGGTCGGGGGCTCACAGAACTCCGTGACAAAGGGGAAAAGGTGAAATATTCCGGAAGATGTGTGCTCACCCGCGAGGGTTATTATTAGCCTGAAAGGCCCTGAATGGGGGATGCCGAGCTTCTGCCTGACACCGTGGCCCAGGCAGGAAGGAAATGATTCATTATGGCTACAAGGAGTGCTCTAATTTCATATAACGAAATAAATGACAGTCGTATTTTGGGCACCACCACGCGCAGATAGCATTGTTCCCTGACTGCTTCTCACCCGGGCTGCAAGGAGAATCAGAGCAGGCATTGTACAGGGTAATGCGGGACTGGGTGTCTGTGAGGTGGCAGGTGTGTAACCCCGGGAGGGAGGGTGAGTGAAGGCGCTCCTGCGGCGGCTGGGGTGGCCAGGGGAATGGGCCCTCGGGCCCCTCTCGCACAGTCTAGGGCCCCCCGCCCTGCTGATCCTCCTTTTGTTTCCCTTGCCCAGCATATCCTGCCTCCCAACCTCCCCAGCTTCTCCAAACCCTGCTTACTGGTTAAGTTCAGTCCTAGATCTGGGAGCCTCCTCCTCCAGGAAGCCCATGGCACCCAGGCCCTGGCTATTCCACTCTTTCAGCTCTGTACCTGCCTGTGCCGGAGAGTGCCTTTCTCCCTCCCTGCAGGCTCCAGGCTCTCCCTGCCCTTCTGGCCCAGGTGAGGCCCTGGCTGGGTTCTCTGCAGCCACGTGAAAACAGCTTGAGATGAGGTTTCTGTATTAGTCTGTCTTTGGTTGCTTAGGACAGAATAACTGGGTAATTTATAAAGAAAAGGTAATTCTCTTACAGTTGTAGAGGATAAGAAGTCCAAGGTTGAAGAGCTGCATCTGGTGAGAGCCTTCTTGCTGGTGGGGCCTCTCAGCAGAGTCTCCAGGCGGCACAGTGTGTCCCATGGCGAGGGGCTGAGTGTGCCAATGTGCTATGCTGGTTCTCCCTTCTTATAAAGCCACCAGTTCCCCTCCCATTAATCCAGTAGCCCTTTGATCCATTTATCCGTGAATGAATGAATCCATTCATAAAGGCAGAGCCCTCAGGATCCAGTCACCTCTTTTTTTTTTTTTTTGAGATGGAGTCTTATACCATCACCCAGGCTGGAGTGCACTGGCTCAATCTTGGCTCACTGCAACCTCCTCCCAGGTTCAAGCAATTCTCCTGTCTTAGCCTCCCGAGTAGCTGGGGTTACAGTTGCCTGCCTTCACTCCTGGCTTTTTTTTTTTTTTCTTTTTTTTGTATTTTTAGTAGAGATGGGGTTTCACTACGTTGCCTAGGCTGGTCTTGAACACCTGACCACGTGATCCACCTGCCTCAGCCTTCCAAAGTGCTGGGATTACAGGTGTGAGCCTCTGCACCCGACTGCGGTCACCTCTTAAAGGCGTCACCTCTCAATACTATTGCATTTGAGATTAAGGTTCAACTTGAGCTTTGGAGGGGACATTCAAACCATACAGCCTCCTCGGCCATGAAGGTAGCTCCAAGTTCAAGTCAGCTCACCTTCCCCTGGTGTCGCCTTGGGTGAGGAACTCCCTTGAGAGCTGAGCCCCACAGCAGTGTGGCAATCAGGGTGAGATTTCCCCAAGCCGTGGCAGGTCCCAGGGTAAAATAAAAATGAAAACACGAAGTCCCTCATTAAAAAATGAATTAGGAATTTCAAGACAGGACAGTAGAGCATCTAAATCCAGGGCAGGGTCCTTCTGAATGTGGGGCCTGAACACTGCATAGGTCATGGGCTCCAGATGCAGGCCTGGCCCCAGGGTCAGAGAAGAGAGACTCAGAGTTCAGGCACGATGCCCCTGCTGACAGCACTGCGTCCTCTGTGGCCTCAGCTCTGACTGGGCAAGCTGGCAGCAGAACTGGGAAGAATGCCTGATTAGCCGGAATGCCAGGACCTCTGTAGGCTCTGCAGCAGCCGGGGATCTAGGGCGCATGGGAGGAGGCTCTCCATACTTCTCTGTCATTAACTCATGGTCCTCAGTTGCTGCAGAACTGAGAGAGTGTACTTGATATCACCTTGCTGCTCCATCCCTTCCTGGGCACTTTGGGGGGTGGGCAGCACCCTGTATCTGCAGGGCCACCCTAACCTTTGCAGTAAATTAAAGCCATGCCTTCCATAACAAACCATTTACAGGCAGACCATGGTGCCCCATTCCCCCTTGGCCAAATGCCTCTTTGCAGGAATTGAGGCCATCGATGGGGTCCCTGGCCCAGAAGCTGGCACCACGTCTTATTTTCTCAGTATATTTCATTTGGAATCCAAGATAAAAAGAACAGGAGAAGAGGATCGCGTTCAAGGATAATTTCATCTCAGGGCCTCTAACCAGGAGAGGAAGCCTCGAGCTGGCTGGTCCAAGGAATTCTTATTCCTGCCGCATTTGTACACAAAATGGTTTCACATTTGGAAACCACATTAAGAGTCATGTTAATCACAGACATTTGGAACTGGATCCTGACTTGACAGGGAAACAGAACTTTGGTGTGGAGTTTGAACACCTATTTCAATTGGGATGACAGCAAAGCCACAGAGTGGGGGAACCCACACCCATCTCCACTGGCTTGTCCTGCATTGGACAGGCCACTTCCCTGGCAGAGAGGGAGACTGGTCCCTGCAGGGAATCTCCTGGGGTGTGACAGCGGTGAGTCTGCCTGGGCCCCTGCAGCCAGCTCAGCTTTCCCTGGGCGCTAGTGAAACGTCTGGAGGAGGGATTGCAAACAGACAACACCCAGGCTGTCTTCAGGCCCAAGTGGGTTTTGGTTTAGAGTTTTAACAGAACCTGAATTAAATGCCAACATTTCAAAGTCAGAAGACTGCACGTAAACATCCAAATTCTGGGCATCTCTTAGAAAAATCTAGGCATTTCTTCTTGACCACGATTGAGAGGTGTGAAGTCAGGCTGCTCCTTTTAGAGTGACTATGCTCTTAATTTGTAGTCATACCTATCTCTCCGTACACCCTTCCCAGCCCTGCGCTGGGTGGCTGTCACCACAGATCTTTGATTTGCACTGTTACACGTAACTGACATCACGCATTTATGTTGCCAGCCTGATGCCCGTGAGCATTTCACCTTTTGTTTACTGGGTTAGACGTTCCAAGGGACAGAGAAGGGGAGGAAGCATCCATGCCATCTATTCCTGCCTCTGTCCTTGAACCCTGTGAATATACTTGATGTATCCAGATGATCAAGTGATTGGGCCCAAAATTCCCAAATCTCACCCAATGAGATTTGGGTGGGGACACTGTCAATATGTGTTGACGGAATATCTCTCTCTCAGCCTTGTTCTTGGGGAGATGGTGGGGCTCGAAGGACTCAGAGACACTCAGAATAACTTCAGAGAACTCTCCCAGGCTAACACTTAGGGTCATCCATTCTTCCACCCATCCCTTCCTCCTTTGCTGCCTCCTCGCCCCACATCATGTGGTCAGTGGCTCCAGCATCAGACCACTTTGCAGGCTCAAAGCGCCCAGGGCGTCAGCCCCGCACCTTTGTAAAAGTGCTTCCCACCTGCCTGAAATATCTAGATCAGCGTCTGCCAGTTGGCTGTAAAAGTCCTATTTCAAGAGTGCAGGAACCTGTCCCCTTGCCTCCAAATACACACCCCCCTGAGGTGGCATTTGCCTTCTGAGTGTCCACTGAGACACATGTACCTGCCTCAAGTGTTGATGGGGCACGGTCTCTGCAAGTGCTAAGAAATGAGGAGTGACTGCTTCAACCCTCACCCTGCTGCTGGGATGTGGGCAATCCCAGGCCCCCAGGAGCAGAGCAGGACCTAGGTCAAAAGGCTGCTGCTTCAAGAGTGGATTGCCCCTCCTCCTCCTCAATAGGAATAACCCATTCAGTGTTACCTGCTGTATGTGGCTGCTCCCTTTCCAGCATTGCCAGAGCACTTCGTTCAGACAGCATCACAGCCTCAGAGTCTGCTTCATTCTTTGTATTCATTCATTCATTCACTCTCTTATTCATTCAACAAAGCAGGCATTTTGTTCCAGGTGTCGTGATAACTGCTCAGGTGACAGCCCTGAGTGAGGGAAAACATCCCTGCTCATAGAGGGCGGTAGGGCTTCAGTTTCTCAAAGATGGGACCTACCATGTGTCTTGTACGTAGAGGCAGATGACACATTACAGTTGCATGAGCTGATTTTGCCTGAAGAATTTTTACGTTTCTTTATTTATTCATTTTTTAGAGATGGGGGGAGTCTCACTCTCACTCAGGCTGGAGCACAGCATGCAGTCAGCTCACTGTAGCCTCGACGTCCTGGGTTCAAGCCATCCTCTCACTTAGCCTTCCAAGTAGCTGAGACTGCAAGCATGCGCCACCACATCCGGCTAAGTTTTAAAAAATTCTGGGGTCTTGCTATGTTGCCCAGCCTTGTCTTGAAATCCTGGCCTCAAGTGATCCTCCTGCCTTAGGCTCCCAAAGTGTCAAGCCACTGTGCCTGACTTTGGTTGAAGAATCTTTAAGAAGCATAAAGACCACTACCATTATTTGCAATCCAAATTGTCTTTTGAGAATTAAAAAAAAAATAATGAACGTTTGAAGACAATTAAAAATATCCTATGAAACAAGGGTGGGGCATCATTGGCCTGGCCTTGGGTTATCTCCTTGGATGCCTTTGGCCAGGAAACACAGGCTGCCGAGCCAAGTATATGGGACAGGCTGGGGGCTCTTAAGCTGTCAAGGGGAAAATTCTCAGGTACACCAGTTTGTGTCACACTGGCACAAGGGAGCCACAGCTGACCTCAGCCCTCTGCTGCATGGTCTGCCTGCCCCCTGGGGTCTGGCTGCTTCAGGGTTCTTCCTGGAATCCAATTCCAATTGCTTCTGGGATCTTCAGTAGGTATTGTTCTTTCTCCTTGGAGTAATGTTCTCTTTCCTCATTTCCTTAAATCCTAGCTAGAAGCTTCAAGCTTCCCAAAGATTGGCTCGGCGTGTTGGCTCACACCTGTAATCCCCGCACTTTGGAAGGCTGAGTCGGGTGGATCACCTGAGGTCAGGAGTTGGAGACCAGCCTGACCGACATGGTGAAACCTCACCTCTACTAAAATTACAAAAAATTAGCCGGGCAGGATGGTGTGTACCTGTAATCCCAGCTACTCAGGAAACTGAGGCAGGAGAATCACTTGAACCTGGGAGGTAGAGGTTGCAGTGAGCTGCGATCATGCCACTGCACTACAGCCTGGGCAACAGAGTGAGAAAAAAAATCTTCCTGAAGACTTTTCTGGCATGGCAACCCCTACCTGGCCCCTACCACCCATGAGGTCTCCTTTATCTGAATTCTTCCAGTGCTCATGATCTTTGTGGTCATCAGTGTTCCAGGCTGGTGAACAGACAGAGGATGGGCTTTGGGGGCCACAGGGACCAGGTCTCTAACCCCAACTCAGCCTCTTGCAGCTGTGCAGTTCTATACCAACTGGGACACCTACCCTGAAGGCTTAAATCAAGGTTACTTATTATTCTCTTTAATTCTCCAGCTAGTTTACAATTCTCTTGGGGTCACATAGCACCCAGGGCCGAGCTAACATCCAAGCTGTTAATAAGTGTTTGTGTTGCATAGAAAAAAGATAAATGTGAAGATGACTTGAAAAATAGAAAGCGAGTTCTTTTCCATAGAATTTAACTGTGGGAAAGTTCATTTGGATGATTCAATGAGTAATAATAGGCAAAGGAATTTGGGGGGGGGGTGGAAGAGCGATGAAGAATTTGTATTAGATATGACAATGCATTTTAAAGCCACAAAATAGATCAAGATGACGAAACACAAAAAATCCGGAAGCAGACCTGCCATAGCTCAGGCTCTCTGGAAAACGGAGCTTGAGGCAAGGATTAAAGGGCTGATGCTTCATTTGGGTGGTACAAACTCAGGCAGAGAGTGAGAGAGAAGGGGGAAAGAGAGAGGAGGCATGCAGCAGAGAGGGACGGGAAGAAATGTGTATGGTCCTGCCCTGCGCTGGCTGGGGAGAGACACAGCAGGTGGCTTAGCAGGTGTCTCTGCTTGGCGTAACCATCTTCTCCAGATGGGGTGTGTGCAGAAACTCTGTCTCTTAAGTAGTCGGTGGGTGACAGGGAAGAGGAAATTAGTGTGCCTGTCTCCTTTGCTTTTCTTCTTTCCCTCTGGTCAAAGTTCACTCCGTGGGGAGTACCTTCCCAACATTTTTGCATTGCATCTTCTGGGTATCACTTTTGGCAGCTTCTCAGGACATCGGCTCTATACTCAGAGGTGAGGTGTTTCCCGTAAGTCTAGAGGTGGCTGGAGCTGCCAGAAACACTCGGTGTGTGCCTGGGCTGCTGGTTGCACTGTGGTGGCCAAGAATCGGGGGGAGGGAGGTGAGTTTGGGAGTAGAAGTTGGGGAGCAAGACGCTCACTTCAGGTGCACCATTTAAAGCCATGCCAAAAACTCAGCCATCAAGCTGAATCATATTTTAATGCAATATTTAAAAAAGTGAAAATTAATGCAAAAACTCATGATGAACAAAATATCAACATTCTAAATAAAGACAGAATCCAAAAGGGTGGGGATGAAAGGGAAGAGAGTGATGTGTCAGTGCAGGGCTGGGTCTTGTCTTGATTTAAAATTTTGCTATTTTGTTTATCCTGGACTTTTTTTTTTTTTTTGGTAGCTATGGAGGGACATTTTTGGACATGCTGAGTTTGAGAGATGGAGTAGACACCCAGATGGCGATGATTGGGAGCTTAGAGCCTGGAATTAGGGAGGGAGGCTGGGCCGAGAGGTACACTTGGGAACCGGTAACAGAGAGCTAAGAGCTGAAGCAAGGGGACCAGGCAGGTGCCAAGGGCATGAGTGCAGCTAGAGAAGAGATGAACCCCCTGCACCCCAAAGTGTAGAGCATATTGAGATGGAGCCAATTGAGTGGCTACAAATATGAAAGTGTGAAGGAATTCCACCAAAATGCCAACAGTCATGGTGCTTTAGGTGGAAGGCGAAATTGTGGGTGGTTTCATTTTACTTATCCATATGTACACATTTCTCCAGAATAAGCATCTATTACTTGTGCCATGATAAAATGCTCCACATTTCCAAGATACTGTCATGTCGTTGGGTGGCTGTGCAGGGGAAGAGCTGATCAGAAGGACAGGCTTATTAGGAAGTGCTCCATGCTGGCCATGCTGGGGCTCTCTGGGGCCAGCTTGGCCATTCTCTGCATTTTGCCAGTGATGGGCACTAGGGCAGATTTGCTGCATATCTGGAGCACTCAGGTATCTTGAGGCTCAGGGGCACTCTGGTTCTGGGCTATTCACTAGTGCGTGCCATCCGTCCTTCCCTCCCTCCCTTCCTCCCTCCCTCCCTCCCTTCCTCCCTCCCTCCCTTTCTCCCTCCCTTCCTTCATTCCTTCCTTCCACATTGTCTTACTGTATCACCCAGGCTGGAGTGCAGATGTGATCATAGCTCAACTGTAGACTTCAACTCTTGGGCTCACACAATTCTCCCACCTCAGCCTCCTGAGTATGGGTAGCTCGGATTACAGATGTGCTCCACCATGCCCAGCTAATTAAAAAAAAAAATTTTTTTTCTCCATAGAGGTGGGGTCTTGCTATATTGGTCAGGTTGGTCTTGAACTCCTGGCCCCAGGCCAGGAGTTCAAGACCATCCTCCCTCCTCCTCCTCTCAAGGTGCTGGAATTATGGGTGTGGGAGCTAAATAGGATTAGGAAGCTTGGCCCTTGGCAGGCTCTTCTTTGAGGGTGGGGGCTGAACAGTGGGAGGGCTTACCTGTGTTCCTTGGTGAGGAGCACAGGCATCTTTCTAGAAGCTGTAGGGACTATATGTTTAGACTGTTAGATTACTGAATAGGTGATTTCAGTACAAATTTATCACAAAGATATATAATAGAGGTTCCAATCGCATGTGGCTAGTTCCCACCAAGCATCTATTAAAAATGAAGAAATGTGTCCTCTCACTTGAAGCATTTGTTGTGTGCCTACTGTGTACAAGCACCATGCTGGCAAGAGAGCACCCTTCGCTTCTGCTATGAAGCCTGCAATCCAGCAGGAGAGAAGGAATACATTAGATTCATTATCGCCCAGATTGTTAATGGAATGATGAGAGATGCTTTGAGGAAAGAGAGCACACAGCAGAGAGATTGAGCTGGTCTCAGTGGTCATGGCAGCCTCCCCTGAGGGAGGGGCCTAAAGCAGATGCAAGAAGGAAGAGTAGGATGTGGCAGGTGACAGAGAGGCACACTGGGAGGGAGGAACATTCCCCTCAGCACATCCCCCAACGGAGAATGCGGTTTGCAATGGTAGGGCCCTTTTAAGGGCACCATGTTGGCATGGGGATGATAAACTGAAGAAACACCAGGAGCGGTGGCTCATGCCTATAATCCCAGCACTTTGGGAGGCCGAGGCAGGTGGATCACATGAGGTCAGGAGTTTGAGACCAGCCTGGCCAACATGGTGAAACCCCGTCTCTACTAAAAATACAAAAATTAGCTGGGTGTGGTGGTGGGTACCTGTAATTGCAGGTACTCTGGAGCCTGAGGCAAGAGAATCACTTGAACCAGGGAGAGGTTGCAGTGAGCTGAGATCATGCCACTGCACTCCAGCCTGGGAGACAGAGCAAGACTCCATCTCTCTCTCTCTCTCTCTCTCTCTCTCTCTCTCTCTTTCTATCTATATAATTGAAACATTAGCAAAAGTTTGTGAAAATACACAGCAGGATGTGTGGAGAAGCCTCACTCCCCAACACCCCAACCACAAAGCAGATGCCTTCCCTTCTGGCCGCACCTCATTGGGTGATTCATTGGGGCAGTGGGGGGACCATGACAGAGACAGGTTATTTGTGGGAATAGACTAGAGATGCTGAGACTACATCAGAGTGTGAGTGGGTCCCTGAGTGGGAGGCTGAGCCTCGGAGAGGGGCTGGGGTGGAAGCTGGACATGTGGAGGTCACTTCCCTGGAGATGTGAGCACAAGTTCACTAGGAAGAGACATGAGAGACAGGACAGGTGAGCTCATAACCTCAGGGTATTCTATATTTAGCAGGTATGAGAAGGGATTGTTGGAGGGGGTAAGGTGAAGTAGGGAAAAGGACCCCAGAATCCAATGAGAAGGAGAATCAAGATGGCAAGGGCTTAAGGGGTTTTGGGGTGGAGAGGACAAAGCACTTATGGGATAGAGGAGAGGGGCCCCTGTTTCGCTGTGTGCCTGCTGACCCCCGAGTCTACTTATTTGCTTACCTGGCAAATAAGGTAAGCAAATAAGGGATATTTATTTATCCCCAGGGATAGCCCGGGGGAGCTTGGCTCTTGGGCATCTCTGGTCTGGGGCCGTCATGAATGCTTTGGTCTCATCACAGCCATTCCCTTGCCCCTGACTAAGGGTGGGGTAGGCTTCAGAGAGCCTCTGCCAGGGTGTTGGTGCCAGCTGGCCTCTGCAACTAGGATTTTTCTACCCCCAGCCCATGGACAAACCAGAAAACAGCCTTTCTGGTGTCCCACTGCCGCCCTGCCCTCGGGATGCCCTCTTCCCCATACACTGACCTCTGCATGCCCAGGAATTTTTAGGCAGCAGCTGGACCTATTCTCCTTCTTCCTCTAAACCCCCCAGGGTTGAGTGGGCGGGGGGTGCTTCTCCTGGGGAAGCTGCTTTCCAGTGTACTGTGTGGTGTAGACAAAGTCAGAGGTACCAGCTGGGGAAATACTGCAACTTTCTTTATGCTCCTGTAAATCAGATAACTCTCTGTTTCAAACCCCCGTGTGCTAAGTGATAGGAGCTCAATCTAATTCATTCTGGTGAAACACAGTTCATTGGAGGTTCCTCCGTTGAGGTGGGGATTCCGCAGCCCCTTTCTCCCTGGGATGGAGGGTGTGGCTTGCGCAAAGGCATCTGGGCCAGCCAGGTGTCCTTCAATGCTGCTGCCTAGTGACTTCCCACGTCCATGACGTGTCTATCCCTGCCTCGCCCTCATCTTTTTTTTTTTTTTAATTTTACTTCAAGTTCTTGGATATATGTGCAGAATGTGCAGTTACATAGGCATACATGTGCCATAGTGGTTTGCTGCACCTGTCAACCTCTCATCTAGGTTTTAAGCCCCACATGCATTACCTATTTGTCCTAATGCTCTCCCTCCCCTTGCCCCCCAAGTCCCGACAGACCCCAGTGTGTGTTTTTCCTCTCCCTGTGTCCATGTGTTCTCATTTTTCAACTCCCACTTATGAGTGAGAACATGTGGTGTTTGGTTTTCTGTTCCTGTGTTAGTTTTCTGAGGATGATGGCTTCCAGCTGCATCCATGTTCCTGCAAAAGAACATGAACTCATTCTTTTTTATGGCTGCAGAGTATTCCATGGTGTATATGTGCCACATTTTCTTTATCCAGTCTATCATTGATGGGCATTTGGGTTAGTTCCAAGTCTTTGCTACTATAAGTAGCGCTGCAATAAACATACAAGATGAGCCTGACCCTCATCTTGAAGCCTGGTGCCCCAGCTCTGTGTGCTTCCTCTCCCAGCCAACTGCACCTTCCTCCCAGCTGTACGGGAAAGGTTGATGGCTCTCCTGCACTGCTCTGGAGCCTTGGGGAACTGAGAGGTGCTGAGTGAGACCTATCTGCTCCCCACATGATCAAACCTGTCCTTTCCCACCCAGCCTAGTGGTGCAGGAAGTTCTGTGGGATGTTAAATATGGTTTGGCTATGTCCCCACCCAAATCTCATTTGAATTTTAACTCCCATAATTCCCGTGGGTTGTGGGAAGGACCCAGTGGGAGATAATTGAATCTTGGGGGTGGTTTCTCTTATGCTGTTCTCGTGATAGTTAATAAGTCTCACTAGATCTGATGGCTTTATAAAGGGGAATTTCCCTGTATATGCTCTCTCTTGTCTGCCACCATGTAAAACGTGTCTTTTGCCTTCTGCCATGATTGTAAGGCCTCCCCAGCTATGTGGAACTGTGAGTCCATAAAACCTCTTTTTCTTTCCTAGTTTCCAACATCTAATCATATTTATTAATTATTAACAGGCATTATCCAATGCCTTTAATATGTATTAAAGCCTCTGGGTGCCTGATCTGTAGCACAACTACTTTTGAAAATTGTCTATGAACCTCACAGACACTGATTCCCAAGCCAGGAAAGAGATCCCGCGGTTACAACACACCGTCCTCTTTTGGCTGGGAAAACAAGGTGATCCCAAGGTCACGGAGCTCTTCAAAGCTGGGAGGCTGCCCACCTGGCTTTGGGAATAGCGCAGCCCCTCACCTGGAGCCCAGCAGGCAGAGCCGCGGCCCGGGAACTTTTGTCTTTGAGCGCGGACGCTCTGCCGGCAAACCACTTTCCTTTGCAGGAGAGTGAGGTGGAAGCCCGGAGCCGCCGCGCCTCCGATGCGCACCTGGCCAAGCTGCCCCTCTTGAGTGGCCACTTCCCAGGCTGCAATAATTCATCACGGGCGGGTTCACAAATGTACTTAAGAAAGAAGGGATGATCTATTTTGTACATGCTCCTTAAAGGGATTCCATTTTAGCTCCAATTGTAATTTTTACCTTTTTTCAGGGGAATTTATTGACACAGCGCCTAGCTCAGCCCTAGTTTTCGGCACCATTCTTTTGTCTGCGTGCGCACTCACCAGCCGCTTAATTTGTCATAGCCCTGGAGGTATCAGAACTAATGAGCTTTGTTTGAATAGACTTTTTCCAGTTCATCTAGCACACTTTGGGGTAATCACTCAGTTTCTGTTTGCTTCTGATCCGAGGCATTGTGGGAAATATAAGAAAATAATGGTTAAAAAAGCAGTATAAATTGGTAACAGCCACATTTTCTGCAAAGCCCTGAAGATGTTATTTTTTTAATTTCTCCACTTATTGAAGTATTGAGAGTGCTCTAAGTACAACCATTATAATATAATATCAGAGGAGAATCTGATAAAATGCTATTTTTCAATTAGCTAGGAGTTTATACTTTGCCTTCTTTAAGCAGTTCATAGCTAACAAATCTTTAAACAATCTAACCTCTTAAGGTTTAGAAGTGGACAGATAATAACTGTGAACACATAACAGTGTGTCAGCACCAAGGATTAAAAAATCTATTACTGGGATTACATACAGGAATGCTTTTTATTGGTCAGACAATTGCATTTTCATTTTTATTTTTGTAAAGCAGCTCTCCTATTTCCCGTTTCACTAAGCACGTGGTCGAAGGTGAGGAAGTGAAGCTTGGGTACACAGACTATATATAGAAGCCATGCAGGTAGGGTATGGGGGTCTCTGCTTTTAACCTTCACGTCCTAGGGAAGGCTGTCATCTGAGCCACCCTCCCAGGTTGGCAGGCTGTGTCTAGCGCAGGTCATCTTTTAAATTACGTTCTTTAAATTTAATCTAATTTTTTAGAGACAGGGTCTCATTCTGACAACCAGGCTAGAGTGCAGTAGTGTGATCATAGCTCACTGCAGCCTTGAACTCCTGGGCTCAAATGATCCTTATGCTTTAGCCTCCTCCTTAGCTAAGAGGTAGCTAGGACTACAGGTGCATGCCACCACACCCAGGTAATTTTAAAAATTATTTTTATTATTATTATATTTTGAGACGGAGTCTCGCTCTGTCCCTGAGGCTGGAATGCAAAGGCGTGATCTTGGCTCACTGCAACTTTCACCTTCTGAATTCAAGCGATTCTCTTGCCTCAGCCTCCTGAGTGGCTGGGACTACAGGCATGCACGACCATGCCTGGCTAATTTTTGCATTTGTGGTAGAGATGGGGTTTCACCAAATTGGCTAGGCTGGTCTCGAACTCCTGACCTCAGGTGATCCACCTGCTTCAGCCTCCCAAAGTGCTGGAATTACAAGTGTGAGCCACTGTACCTGGCCAATTATTTTTTAGAGATAGGGTCTTGCTATATTGCCCAGGCTGGAACACAGTGGTTTGATCATAGCTCTCTACAGCCCTGACCTCCTGGACTCAAGTGATCTTCCTGCCTTGGCCACTTGAGTAGCTAGAATTATTGGCATACACCACCATGCCTGACGAATTTTTTCTTTAATTTTTCATATAGACAGGGTCTTGCTATGTTGCCCAGGCTGGTCTCAAACTCTTGGGCTCAAGTGATCCTCCTGCCTTGGCCTCCCAAAGTGCTGGGATTGCAGATGCCAGCCACTGCTTCCAGCTGATCTTTTTTTATTTTTTAGGATCACTATACACATTCCCTATGACCAGAGGTGTGGTTTTAAAGATTGCTGAAATCAAACAGGCCAATTTGAAAGAACCCCTGATTTCCCCAGACACCGTGCTCGGTGAGGACTTCCACAAAATCTGGTGGGTCAGAGAAGCCATCTCCATTCTAGGGCTGCCTCTTACAGATCCCTGAAAGAAGCAAATCGAAGACATGGAGATATGGTATTTTCCTCCACCAAAGATGCTGGGATGGCCTTTCCCAGTGAAAAGGGGATCAGAGGAAGAGCAAGAGCGAGAGTGAGAGTGAGACAGGGAGAGAGAACAAGATGCATGTTATAGCACAAGTTGCATGGTGGCAGAAGTGGCTCTGGATGGAGATGACGTAAGGGTTGGGCATTGCTGCCATTTAGTGAAAGGTGTGGCTGGTATACTAAGAGGTCGCCTGGTACAGATGAGCCTCCATGACTTTTTTGGCATTCAGAGTCAGCATCCCTGTGAATAGGACAGGAGTTATCAGCTTCATTTTGCCAATGAGGAAATGAGCCGTTAAGCCACCTGCCCCTTGGTCACATGGTGGCAAGTAGAAGGGGCGTGTCTTGAACCCAGTGCTCCTTCCATCTCATCATGCGACCTGAACCCTTCTCCTGGGACACTTGCTGGGGTGACTGTGCCTCACCAGCACTGTCTTCAGCAGACACAGTGGAGACGTAGCAGTGCCCAGGGAATCCAGGACCCATGCCAAGCTCTGTGTATTACTCCAAGGTGAGTAAGAGCCCCAGATCTTAGGGGACTGAGCTCCAGTGCAGAGTGGATGCTCAGGAACAGACTCAGAGGCTGTGAGCCAGGGCAAGCGTGGTTGGAGGACCAGCATTCCCATCCAGGGGGAGGGTGCTGCTGGCTGAGAGCAGGGACAATTGGCTTGGTGTTCTGGGGGACTTTGCTCCTTTTGGGCAGCACCAGGACAAACTGCTGGGGAGTGCCGGAGAATCCATATGGAAAGGTGTGGGTGGAAGGCTGGCCTGGGGCTGCCAGGTGAGGAGGAGTTTGAGCAATTCCATGGGACCCTGGGGAACCAGGTATCGGACCTGGGAGGGAAAAGACTTGATGAAATTTGCATTTGGAACTGTCTCTCTGGAGGCTGAGAGAGGGATGGATCAGACAGGCTGAGACTGCAGAGGGAAGAGGAGGAAATGTTCCTAGGTCTTGGTCTTGTCATCTGTATCAGGCGGGCTGTTTGATTAGTGTCTCAGCTACTGCTGGGTAACAAACCAGCTCAAGGCTTAGTGGCTTAAAGGAACTACCATTCTGAGGCTGGCTGGACACTGCTACTGCCTGGGCCTATTGGCTGATTTCTGCCGGGCCTGCTCTGTGTTCAGCTGGCAGATTAATGAACAGCTAGGTGGTCTAGGTTGGCTTGCCTGCCATGTCTGGGGTTGGCTGGCAGTCAGCTGGGGCACCTTGGCTCTCCTCTATGAGGACTTTGTCTTCTAGTGTGGGAGACAGAAATGGGTCAGATAGTGCCCACCAACTCTCTCTTCTTCTCTTTCAGCCATTGGCCAGGTCTCTGATCCAACCCTTTATTTGCCCTGACTTGCAGAAATTCTCTCTCCACACCTGGGCCTGGGGTGTGCTCTTTAATAATAATATTAGCTGTTGTTATTATTGAAGTCAGTTATACATGTAGTTCCTGTTTTAAGCAGAATGTGGGGGCCTGTGCCTATGGTCCCAGTTACTCAGAAAACCGAGGTGGGAGGATCGCATGAGGCCAGGAGTTCCAGAGCAGCCTGGGCAACATAGCAAGACCCCGTTTCTGCAAAATGATAATAATAATAATAATAATAATAATAAAAACCTAGCTGGGCGTGCTGGTGCATTCCTGTAGTCCCAGCTACTTAGGAGGCTGAGGTGGGAGGATTGCTTGAGCCCAGAGTTGAAGGCTGCAGTGAGTCGTGAGTGTGCCTCTGAGTAGCCACTGCATTCCAGCCTGGGCAACATCTCTTAAAAAAAAAAGATTCGCATCATGGGGGGATCAAGTACGTAAATGTGCTAGTCCCCAGGGCCAGCATCTCAGCAGCAAAGCCTTATGCATGTCCATCACTGTAGGCTTTCCAAAGGCTGTCTCCTGAATCCCCTCTTTTGAGCCTATAACCCAACCTTATGAGAATGATAGAAAGGTGTTATTTCTTCCCCCATTTTACGGCTGGAAATATTGAGATCTAAGGAGGAGTTTGTCTAATGTCAGTTGCAGAATAGGGACTTCTGACTCCCTTCTTTTCAACACCTTGTCTCACAGTTCTGACTTATTATCAGTGGTGGTCCACTGTGACCCTTAGATCATTTTCTTTTCTTTTCCTCCCTCCCTCCCTCCCTTCCTTCCTCCCTTCCTTCCTTTTTCGAAACAGGATCTTGCTCTGTTGCCTAGGCTGGAGTGCAGTGGCTCAATCACAGCTCACTGCAGCCTCCAACTCCTGGGCTCAAGCCATCCTCCCGAGTAGCTAGGACTGTAGGAGCCTTCCACCAGGCCTGGCTAATTTTTAATTCTTTCTGTAGAGACAGAACCTCACTTTTTTGCCCAGACTGGTCTGGAACCCCTGGGCTCAAGCAGTCTTCCTGCCCTGGCCTCCCAAAATGCTGGGATTACAAGCGCGAGTGCATTGCCTTTTCTAATGAAACTTATTTGGCTTTCATTTAACAATATGATGCATTGCTCTTGGCTATGGAGGTTCTCTGAGAAGACTAAGCTTTGGGTTGTGAGGTATCCAAAAGCTAATCTGAAATCATGACCATGCAGTGTGCATTGTCATTGTCAGAGTCTCTCCCTAAGGTCCATTGCCAAGTACAGTGTCAATGAAAGATGCCCTGTGAACATTTTCTTTGGGTATCCCCTTCTAATTTAAATGCTATCTCCTTTTCTGTTGAAATTTTCAGAGATGGCCATGTACACACCACATCCTTTAGATGGTTATGCTTTGGGAAATTCTCCTGCAATTGGAGATTTGTTTCATCTGTGCTTTCCCGAAGGCCGTATTAACATTTTCTGTGCGTTCACCTCCGCTAGCCTCGGCGGATGACTTTGCATGCCTCTGATGTGCGCTTTTGATGTGCACCCATCTGTAGCGTGAAGCTCATGGGGGAAGTTCAGGAATGGCAATTGAGCAGGTTCTGCTCTCAGGCCCGAGGACGGCTGACTTTGTCCTTCTCCAAGGTCTCCAACAGCCCCCTGTGAACATGGAGATATTCGGGAGTCAATACAGGAGTTCCCCTACCTGGTAGGAGCAGAGAGGGAGCCCTAGATTGGCATCCTGGTCTCAGGTTGGTCGCTGACTTGCTGTGAGTCTTTCTGTCAGGGGCTTCACTTCTCTGATCCTTTGTTTCCTCACTGTAAGATCGTATCCTGATTCTGAAAACTACAAATGGTATTTCTGGAGAGGGTAAATTGGGCACTGGTCTCTTCTGAGGCAGGGGAAGGTTGTTTTTCGCTTCCTCAGAGGATTTGATTACTCAGGTTAACTTGTGGCATCCTGGCCTTTTAGGAGCGGTAGTTTGGAGGTGTCGATGTGAACGTCAGTGACTCCAATTTTGAACAGCAAGGGAGCAAGACAGACAACCTGTTAATTTCACATGATGAAGTCTTGTCTCGAATCACTAATGCAGAGTGAAAAAATGCTGTTGATAAACATTGCCTAAGCTCCTCAAACTTCTGATATTTTCTTTTGAAAAGTGTCTGTTCATATCCTTTGCCCACTTTTGAATGGGTTTGTTTTTTTTCTTGTAAATCTGCTTTAGTTCTTTGTAGTTTCTGGATATTAGCCCTTTGTCTGATGGGTATATTGCAAAAAATTTTTCCCATTCTGTTGGTTGCTGGTTTACTCTAATGATTATTTCTTTTAAAAAGATAATTTCCTGAGTTGTTACACCTGAAGCTTTCTGATTCATAGACTCCCAAGGCCAACCCTTCTGTCTTCTCTTTAATACTTTGAACTTATTGAACTTAATCCTTTTGATGAAGACAATGGTGGAATAAAGATGATGGCTTATAAGACCCTTTTTCAAATGTCATCTCATTTCATAACCCTGATCGGGGACTCAGCCTAGGGCTGGAAAACCACCTGTATCTTTTCCCCACACCTTGGGATATGAAAGCAAGAGAGACCTCCTGCTCGAGTCTCCGTTTTTAGGAAGATGAGTGTTTATTTTCAGGGGGATTCAAATTCTATGTTTTGATTCTGGTATGAGCTATCAGAAAACTGTTTCTCAGGGCTGGGGAAGACAAACCAGGTAATGAGTTTGGCCTGGCCTGTGGGACTCAACTTTTCAGATACTTGGACCTCACTGCAGCTACCTACTTTACCCCACCACCATCTCTGCATTGCAAATAGATTGGAAGCTCCTTGAAGGTAGGAACCATGTACTCTTATTTTCTTATATTTTCCCCATGGTTGAATAAATGCGTCTTGAAACTATTATGAACTGAGTTTCTTAGAAACAATATTTTCCACCAATTTTTTAATTCAGATAGAATTGTTTTTATTAAATAAATATATGAAAATGGTTAAAGTAAAATCAAATGGCTCCAAAAGTCTTACAGTGAAAACAACAGTGCTGCCAGTTGTTCTTTCCAGAGGCAAGCACTTTCCATTCTCTTAGTTTTTCCTTCTGGTAGTTACCTTCATGGGTTTTTCCAAATTGTTATTTTTTTAGTTTTTCAAGTGAATGCGTATATTAATACATGTAATTTTAAAAAGCCTCTTCAGTTTATAATGCATCCTAACAATCTCTGCCCCATCCCGTCTAACTCTCTAGAGCAATGACTTTAAACTCTTTCAGCAATGTTAAAAGTATTTTTTTCTCACGTAACTACTTAGTCATTTCTTGATTATTTTACACATTATAGAGTGATTTTTTGTGATGACAGATGAGGAATTAGCTCTTACACCATCACTACCTTTACTCTCCTTCCATATCGTCCCAAAGTAGTTACCAGATTCAGGGGCCAAGCAGTCACCGCCACATTATGACTATGCACATACTGCTCATCGTTGAGAAAAACAGCGTATTATGCTCTTACTTTCTACCCTGTGCTTCTTTCTGCCCTAGAGTTAATGATTGCCTAACCAACCCTTCTCCCTTGTCTTTTTATTTTTGCTTTATCTTCAATGAACTTCTTTCCACATGCCCCCAAATCTGTCAATAACCTATTATTATTTTTAAAAGAAGGGATCCCATTCTGGTGGTCAGGCTGGTCTGGAGCTCTTGGGCTCAAGCAATCCTTGTTTAGCCTCCTGAGGAGCTGGGACTACAGGCATGGGCCATTCCGCTCAGCTAACTTAGTAATATTTTAACATTTCTTTTTAAAGCCAGCTCCATAGCAGGAATATTGCCTGTGTTGGATCCTGTTTGCTGGATCCATCTCATTCTCTGGTTTGTGTTCTCCTTCATTTTACTGAAGTATTTTCTCCAATAAGCTTCCCAAGAAAGGGTACCTGGAGGTAACCCCTGAGTCTTTGCTTGTCTAAAATTGTATTATTTTACTGTCACCCTTGATTATTTGGCTGAATATAGATTTATCAATTGAAAATAACTTTTTTTTCTAGAATTCTGAAGGGATAGGTCCATTGTTTTCAGATTCCTTTTTTTTTTTTTTTGAGACACAGTTTCGCTCTTTTTGCCCAGGCTGGAGTGCGATGGCACAATCTCAGTTCACTGCAACCTCTGCCTGCTGGGTTCAAGCAATTCTCCTGCCTCAGCCTCCTAAGTAGCTGGGATTACAGACATGCACCACCACGCCCAGCTATTTTTGTATTTTTAGTAGAGATGGAGTTTCTCCATGTTGGTCAGGTTGGTCTTGAACTCTTCACCTCAGGTGATCCACCTGCCTCAGCCTCCCAAAGTGCTGGGATTACAGGCATGAGCCACTGCGCCCAGCTCAGATTCTTTTTTGAGACAGGGTCTCTTTTGTCACCCAGGCTGGAGTGCAGTGGCACAATAATGACTCACTGCAGCCTTGAACTCACTGGTTTAGTTGATCCTTCTGTCTCAGCCCTCTGAGTAGATGAGAATACAGGCATATGCCACAACGCCCAACAAATTTTTGCATTTTTTTGTAGAGATGGGGCTTCACTGCGTTGCCCAAGCTGGTTTCAAGTGATCCACCTTATTCCACCAATTTTATTTCAAAAGATGTTGCCGCCCTGGGGTGGGAGTTTTGAGACGCAGGGCTCACACCAGGCACTGTGCTTTGTGCACAGAGCATCCATATAATCCTGAAAAAAAAGAGACTCATCCATAGTGTTTACATGATGATTTGACGTATACAAACTGCAAATTTAATTCTTCCAGCATCAGCCGGGCATGGTGGCTCACAGCTTGAATCCTAGCTCTTTGGGAGGCCGAGACAGGAAGATTGCTTGAGCCCAAGAGTTAGAGACCAGCCTGGGCAACAAAACAAGACACTGTCTCTACTAAAAATAAAAATAAATTAGCCGATAGTGAGCACCTGTGGTTCCAGCTACCGGGGAGGCTGAGGCAGGAGGAATGCTTTAGTCCAGGAGTTCAAGGTTGCAATGAGCTACTGCACTCCAGAGTGAAACCTTGTCTAAACAAAAACAACAACAAAATTCTGGGCCTGCTGCAGTGACTCATGCCTGTAATCCCAGCACTTTGGGAGGGCGAGGTGGGTGGATCACCAAGGTCAGGAGTTCGAGATCAGCCTGGCCACCATGGTGAAACCCCGTCTCTACTAAAAATACAAAAATTAGCTGGGTGTGGTGGCGGCCGCCTGTAATCCCAGCTACTTGGGAGGCTGAGGCAGGAGAATCTCTTGAACCCAGGAGGCGGAGGTTGCAGTGAGCCGAGATCACACCATTGCACTCCAGCCTGGGCGACAAGAACAAAACTCCGTCTCAAAAAAAAAAAAAAAATTCTTCTTGTACCTGTAAGGCAGGTGATATAAACTCTATTTCTAGATGCTTAAACAGAAACTCTGAGTTTCTATGACTTACCCAAGGTGCTACAGCATCTGTGCACTTCTGATTTTACATCCATTGCACCCTCCACCTGGCCACACTTGCTCAGCATAAATAATTCAGTGCAAGCCCAGGGTGCTATAAAGGGATGCATGTGGTCACTGTCATGGCATTTGCAGTCAAGAGAGCCAAGACAGGGAGCTGCCAGAGCATGGGAGTTGAGTGTTTCCTTGGCCAGCAATCAGCAGTGAGTTATTGGTTGCTTTGGGGAGGCATTTGGTTGGGGTCCCAGCATGGTGTCTTCTCTCTCTTCCTTGCTCTGTAAGGCTTACTGATGGGCATTGGCAGGAAGCAGCTTGAGGGCACTGCACAGCAGCAGAGCACATCTTTCTCTCTCTAATAGGTGCCACTGAGCTGCTCATAGCAATGGGAAGTCGGTCTAGAAAAACGCAGCCCAGGCTCCAGGAGCAGGGAGACTGCGTGGGTGAAAGCCAATGTTTGCACTCAGCTGGGGATGACCCAGCTTGGAGCTGCAGAAGTAGGGTGGTCTGGGTTTTGCCTTCACATCGTTTTTTTTTTTTTTTTTGTATGGAGTTTTGCTCTTGTTGCTCAAGCAGGAGTGCAATGGTTCGATCTTGGCTCACTGCAACCTCCACCTCTCAGGTTCAAGTGATTCTCTCGCCTTAGCCTCCCAAGTAGCTGGGATTACAGGCATGTGCCACTATGCCCGGCTAATTTTTGTGTATTTAGTAGAAACGGGATTTCACCACGTTGGCTAGGCTGGTCTTGAACTCCTGACCTCAGATGATCCACCTGCCTCAGTGCTGGGATCACAGGAATGAGCCACCATGCCCGGCCTTTGCTTGCACATTTTGGACTCACAATTTTTAGGCATCTCTAAAAGTCCAAGGATTAAAAAAGAAAAAAAAAAAAAAAAAGAAGGGAGTCAAGGCTGCTTCCAGAGACTGAGAGTGTCATGGAGATAGATCTTGAGCTGGACCAGAGCCCTTAAGTTCTTCAAGGTTGTGGCACCAGGTGTTACTCCAAGGTGAGACCATCGGGGTCCATTAGCGTAAGACAAGGAGGAATTCAGGGACCACTGTTATGGCATGCTTCCATCATAGGGTGCGGGGGGGTTGGGTGGGTGATTTGCCCTTTGGAATCCTGAGATGTCTCTTTGCAGCTATGTGACAATGACAGTGCTTATATCTAGCAAAGGAAGGGACCTGAGGTCATAAGCTGGGGGCCCCAGATTGGATGTGGCCCTCACAAGTGTTTATATTTGGCCAGTAGAGTGTTCTTTTATTTGCCTTTAAAATGTGAATTGACATTTAAATTTTTGGAAAGAATCCAGATTTCACTGAAAATTCAGTGTCTCTGGCAACACAGATCTTTTCGTCATGGTAACATGCGTGTGAGTAGAGATGCAGCTGCCCCCTTCAGAAGGATCACGTGTTTAGAGCTAGGCACAGTCCCCACCACTCCCTCGTGTCCCTGACACTGGGCAGAGGGCCAGTTGCTGTTTCTTTTTCTTTCTTTCTTTTTTTGAGACAGTGTTGCTCTGTTGCCCTGTCTGGAGTGCAGTGGTTTAATCTCAGCTCACTGCAACCTCTGCCTGCCAGGGTTCAAGTGATTCTCCTGTCTTAGGCTCCTGAGTAGCTGTATTACAGCACTCACCACCATGCCTGGCTAATTTTCATATTTTTAGTAAAGGCAGGTTTCATCATGTTGGCCTGGCTGGTCTCGAACCCCTGACCTCAAGTGATCCACGCGCTTTGGCCTCCCAAAGTTCTGGGATTACAGGTGTTAGCCACTGCACCTGGCCCATTTGCTGTTTCTATTGTGCTTACCTTGTTTTGTTTTTATTTTGTTTTTTGTTTTTTGTTGGTTTTTTTTTTTCTTTTTTTGCTCCGGGAAATAAAGAAATGTCTGTTTCCACAAAACAGGGGGAAAATGGGAGACAGACCTTCCTCCAGCTGTCTTTCTCCCTCCTGTGCCACCTCCCTGGACCAGCAGCCATTTGTGTCTGAGACCACTGGATAAACAGACTTGCTTAGCTGAAGGACTGGGCGGCAGAGAAGTTTCTGCAATGGGATGTCTCCAGGCGTGTTTAAGAAATTCCCAGGGAAAGGCTTGACAGTATTCGGTAGGGGCAGGTGGGGGAGGACCTGGGTTAAGTCAGGTACAGCTTAGTCAGTCACAGCAGGTGAGGGCAGCCCAGGTTTCACCTAGAAACCTAAAGCCAATTGCTCAGAATCTAAGGGTTTGTGAGGTGAGGCTCAATTTGCAAATCTTAAAATGACAGTTTTTCACTTGGCAATCCTTGTGTTAATAAACTGGTTACAAATGCAAGGTTAAATGAAGCAGGCACCCAGCTTGTGCCTGTGTGTGTGTGTGTGTGTGTGTGTGTGTGTGTGTGTGAGAGAGAGAGAGAGAGAGAGAGAGAGAGAGACACTCCATGTGTGGTTTCTTGGTGTTGGGAAAATCTGTCAGCCTTTCTAATACTGAGTGAGTTTTGACAACAGAATAAGATGTATTTTGAACACACACATGTCCTGCCTTTTCTAAAGGGGGGCTAATGAGAACGGGGCCCCAGATGAAAGAAGGAGGGTGTAGCTGGGTTTCTCTGTGGGGTTCTTCTGGGGAGAAGGGGCTGAGGGTATCTGTGAGCCACCTGGGCACTGATAGCTTCTTGTACTAATCCCAGGGGCCAGGGAGGGCAGGGGATCTCCCTAACCTAGGTGTATTCAAGGCACCGAGCTTGCGTATTAAAAGTGATTAAAAAGCCACATCTCCCGCCATCTCCTAAGACAGGTTCCTACAACTCTATGTGAAATGGAAAGCAATTTGGTCAGAGTAGCCTATAGAACAGAATAAATCCTTTAAACCAATTGTATAAAAATGCAAATTTAAGGCAAGCAATTAAAAACAGATAGAAATTAGAGATTCAGATTTTGCCGAGTCAGCTTTCTGCAGCCACTGTCAGATCCCTGGGCAATTTATCTGGAGTCCGTCAATGGTTGGCCAGACCAGATTTTGATAAAGAGCCGCAAATCTGTCCTTCTCCAGCATCTTCGACTTGCCACACACTCCATTCAAGCTGCAGCGGCTGCCCGGTCCCTTGCATAATTTGGAGTTAATCATTTGTACTTCACAGCTTCTGAGAGGCCTTAGACTTGGGAGGTGGGGACAGATTTGGCTTTTAATCGCTTTGTATATTGTGCGGCTCAAGATAAATGACACGGACTGTCTGAAATCTACATTCTTGCTTCTGATGCCAAACTGTAATTAATTTTGTGCAGTGTTTCAGAATTGATCGCGGTCACTTGAATTTCTAATTTTTCATTCACTTCAAAGACCCTGTTTTTTTTTTTTTTTCTTTCCCCTTTCCTTTAAGGAATGTGCTCCAGGTGCAGCAATGCTCTGTGACGCTGGTATACTAAATGACTCTCTTACGCCTCTTTTTCAATAAGGTGAAACAGAGGTCAAGTCCTATGGTCCATGTTTATCTCTTAGCTTGTATTCAGATGTATTTTCTGACTTATAGGAAATACCATCAAAACTTATTAAATTATCACGAAGTAGTTTGGCAGCACTTAGGTATTATAGAAAGCTCAAAAAGCATCATTCATACACCCTATTCAGCATAAGACAATTAAGCACAATCCAGACAATAATTACCCTAATTAACTACAGTATAATGTTTGTATTCAAGATTATGGCAACTTGGTATCACTTCAGTATTTAAATAATAACAAGGTTTTCCTAATTTCTCTGTATTGATGGTTGTTGTATGTGATTCTTTGTTTGGTATATTTCACTGTAAAAATATTTGTCAGTGAAAGATTGAACAATATGAATGAATTTGATTATGCCATTGTCAAAAGCCCCATGCATCACAATTCCTTGTTTTTAATCACTACTGTAAACCTTGCAGCCGGAGGGCAGAGTTTTAATTTGGGTGTCTTACTAATGAAAAGAAAAAAATAATTGTTTTGCTAGGATTTAATAATAAGCAATAAAATCAGCCAACCAGATTTTACCTCTGCATTCAATCTCTTTTTTATTATAAAACATTTTTGTCCTTTTTTTAGATTACAGGCGTAGATACTGAACATTTTACTAATAAATATTTCAGTTTGCTTATGGAGGCTAATGCTGTCATCTGAATATGGAATTATATTTCTTTCATGCTTCATTTTCATTTCATGGTAGTAATGACAGTGAGGCGATGGAATATTTACAGGCTTTTCAGAAGACATTTATCCAATACATTCCCTGAAGGGCACCTAGGCTTAAAGATACATTATCCTTTTGTAAAGCTCTGCCCAGAATCCCAATTCCTGAATCAGCCAATCAGAACTTTTTTTCCCCCTTCAACACTTAATACATTGATGAAACTTCCTTCCCCTCCTCCTCAATGGGTGAACCATTCATCCTGGAAATTAAAGGGAATAGAGTCTGGAGAAATGGGACTTTGACCTCCGATGCCACAGTCTGTGAAATGGGCACATCATTCTTGCCTTCACTATTGCCATGTGGATTGCCTTTAACCTTGGGCCTTGGGCATGACTTTGTTACATTTTGCTTTTTTTTGTCTAAAAATGCTGCGATGTCTGTTATTTAAATTATTTTCTAGACAGTTTCCAAGACACTGGGGTTTTTGTCTTATGAACGTATGCCTCTGTTGGGGTTCTAGATGGCAGATCACAGGCGCTGGGGACCTAAGTGGAGTAACCTGTGGTTATGGGAGGGAAAGGTGCCTAGAATAATGGTTCCTCTGAGACGTGGGAGGGGGCCAGTGGGAAAAGGCTTCTGGGGAGGGCAGAGGTGCTTGTGTTCCTGTTGTGGTCCTCTGGGGCCAAGGGCAGGCCCTCCACAGTGCACCCACCCATGAGCAGATGATACACAATAGGGAGTGCTGGGGACTGTGGAGAACTGGCAAGGGCATGCCGTGTCTAAGGGAGGCTGTCCTTTTTCTCTTGTCAATCAGACACAGGCCCAGTGTTGTCAGATCTTCTGAGTTCTCAAGGGAAACCTAAAATCTGTATTTTCCTGCAAGATCTGATTTTTTTTTTTGAGACTGAGTCTCCCTTTGTGGCCAGGCTGGAGTGCAGTGGTGCGATCTCAGCTCACTGCAACCTCCACCTCCCAGGTTCAGGTGATCCTCCTGCCTCAGCCTCCTGAGTAGCTGAGATAACGGGCACCCACCACCATGCCTGGCTAATTTTTTTTTTTTTTGAGACAGAATATCCCTCTGTTGCCCAGGCTGGAGTGCAGTGGTGCAACCTCTGCACACTGCAACCTCTGCCTCCTAAGTTCAAGCGATTCTCTTACCTCAACCTCTCTAGTAGCTGGGATACAGGCATGTGCCACCACACCTGGCCAGTTTTGTATTGTTAGTAGACACAGGATTTCACCATGTTGACGAGGCTGGTCTCGAACTCCTGACCCCAAGTGATTTGCCCACCACAGCCTCCCAGAGTATTGCGATTATAGGCGTTAGCCACTGCCACTGGCCCAAAATCTGATTTTAAAATATTGGCAATTAATTCAAATATTTACCCACTACTGTGTGAACCAAACAAGATCGTGCGGTGTATTGTGGCTTATGAGCTGCCAGGTTTCCAGCTCTAGTCTAGGGATGCTAAGAGGACGTTAGATTGTGTTTTGGGCATGGCATGGAGACCACAGGAGAGTCAGCAGACAGAAGCTCCTTTAGCCTTAAAGCCCAGGTTCTGCTGCCCAGGTTGCCTACTGCACGAGGCCTGGCTTTTGGTTGGCTGGCAGTGACATCCTGATTTTGCCATCACTCATGTTGCACCAAAGAATCTCAGGCTATTGGCCACTCTTCCCTGGTCTCATGCTTCTCATTGCTAAATTTGACTACTGTGGTTTGCAAAAGCTTTTCGTGGCTATTCTGATATGACTTTGATCTCCTCTAAAATGCTTTCCCTGGACAAACTGACTTTCGTTCAGATCATAGGAATGGCTATCTCATTTGCATCTGTTCTCTGAAGCACGGCTCCATTTTCTCCACAGCCCAGGCTTTAGGAAACTTTGGGCTCAAGACCATTCCCAAAGGGAAATAAGCTATTTTCTGATAAAGCCATCCTTTGTGCTACTTCCCAGAAATGCATGAAGGGAAGGAGGACACAGACCCAGAGCATTGTGGGGGCTCTCCTCCCTCCTGGGTGCCTGGTTGACTCTGCTGCGCCTGGCCTGGTGCTCAGTGGGACTCTTCTACTGAGATATTCTCTGGAGGCTGCAGCCTTGGGTGTCTGCTCAAGGCCAGACATCAGTGAGGGTTCCATTCACAAAGGCACTCTGCTGAGATGCAGCCGAGGTGCTTGGCTTCCTTCTCATCACACTGCTCTTGGGTTGGAAGCTGGAGATCATTCCAGGGGCAAGTAAATAGTGTGTGATGGGGACCCAGGTGCAGCAGCTGACCTGGAGGCAGGTCTGAATTACGGCCATTGCCCCGACAGGCAGGTGCATCCTCTGTGTACTACTGGGGGCACAGTCCCAAACTTAAAATCCAGCAGAAAAGAGTGAGAATGGAGCTTTCCCCTGGGAGAACAAGGATACTGGTTTTCTCAGGCTTGTCCTTCTGCAGATACGTCTATATTTAGGCTTCCATATGATTAAGAAACAACAAGATGTGGGACTTTCTGGTCTATGAGAGAAGATGAGTCAGTCTGGCCATAATTGATTTGAAAAAGGAAGCAGTGCTGGCTTTGCTCCCCACTCCCTGCCCCAATTGCGTTCTGCAGTTCTGTTCTGGGATTTCTGCCAGGCCAGGTGGGAGAGTAGGACCTTCAAACCTCCGCTGTCTTCTAGAAAAAGCCCAACCGGGCCGTGGTGAGGTAGGAGGTTCTGTATTTGGGGAGCAGTAGGGCAGCTGTCAAGGACAATCCCATGGGCTGTGGTTTCTTGAGGGCTACCTTGGTGTCCCTCTGGCCCCATACCCTCAGCTTGAGCCCAATACACCTCTACCTTGGTGTCCTCCCAGCCCCATACTCTCCAATGTAAGGTCTTATATACAGAGCCCTAGAAGCCAGAGTTGGGGGCTTCTCATCTACTCAGGATCAATGGTCCGAGTTTTCTTTCGGTGGTTTGGGCTTTGGGCTCAGTAGGAAGCAGGATGTTTTTGGAGAGGCCAGATGGAGGGATGGAAGACGCCCCTGGGTGTGGCTGTCGTGAATTTTGAGCCCATTTTCACGCTTTTCTCCTTGGTCACACCCTGGTTCCTCTCTGAGCAGTTTCACAAGGACACCCTGAATAGGGTTGTCAGATGAAATACTCGATGTCTGCTTAAATTTGAATTTCAGATATTGAATAATTTTTTAGTATAAATATGTCTCAAATATGCATAGGACATACGAATACTAAAATATTTTTTGGTATATTATCTTAGTATTTAGTATATGGTAAATTATCTTTTTAGTTCCATCCATATTTGGGACATGTTTATACAAAAAAATGATTCCCTGTTTATCTGAAATTCAAATGTAACTGGGCATCCTGAATTTTTACATGCTAAACCTGGCGATCCTCACCCCAAGACTGTGAGAAGCCTGGCTCCTCAAATAAGGGAAAGAGACTTTTCCCTCTTTGTGTAGCTCACGGCTGTATTTTTCAAAGTGGCGTGGAAGTTATGTTGAAATTCAAATGCTTAAACTGGTCCATGTTGCTAATCAAAGACCTCATTGGATTTTTGTGAGCAGGGTGATTTTCTACTTCTTTCATTTCTCTTCCTGGAGGGCAAAAGAAGGTGTCTTGCAGAATGGTCTTCCTGTACCCCTTATCCCCAGCATCCGCGAAGATTTCACAGACATTGAATCTGTGATGACTGGGGGAGGTGAATCATCAGACAGAACTCCCTCCACTCCTTCTAGGTTCCCCTCCACCTTCATTTTGAGACAGAGTCCCTGTCATCCAGGCTGGAGTGCAGTGGTGCAATCTCGGTCCACTGCAACCTTTGCCTTGAAGGTTCAAGTGACTCTCATGTTTCAGCCTCCTGAGTAACTGGGATTACAGGCATGTGCCACCACACTAGGCTAATTTTTGTATTTTTAGTAGAGATAGGATTTCACCATGTTGGCGAGGCTGGTCTTGAACTCCTGACCTCAAGTGATCCACCTGCCTGGGCCTCCCAAAATGCTGGGGTTACAGGCATGAGCCACTGTGCCCAGGCCCCCTCTAGGTTTTAGAGACCTACTCTGTTTCCCAGAGGACTTGCCTGGCAGAGGAGGGTTGCCATAAAGTCTCCTAGCAGGGTATCAGGTGAAAAGTCTTCCCCTCTACCCTCTCTACCTCCCCCATGTGTTTTATCTTAAGAACATAAACACCAATGTGATGAAAAGGAAATAAAATGGGGCTGGGAGTTAGAAATGCTTTTGCTAAATGGCTAACGAGAAAATTAAAAAAATGGACAATCGCAATACATATCCAAAATCTGCATCACTGTGGGTTGGGGGTGGCACAGTCATAATATAAAAACCAAATCATCTTGATAATTGCACACTGAACCCAATTTCTCTTTACAAGGATTTGAACTCCTTACGCTTGGGTTGGAGTTTGGTGCTGTTCACCAGTCCTAAGGGAAATACCTGGCGTGGGTGCAGGTGTGACTGTCCGGCTCCTGCATCATTCCTTTCTCCGTGTGGCTCTTTCTTGGCGAGGGTGTCTGAGTGCTGACCTGGGACTGTGCCAGTGGGGACTTCAACCTAAGGCACAATAGCAGATTACGGCTGCTGTGTCAAGAAATGGCCCTTTACCCTCGGGGCTGGAGTTGAAAATGCTCCATGCCCAGCCCACTAAAAATAAGTCCAGGACTTAGTGGAGTCCAAGATCTGAAGCCCACAGTCCCCTCCAGGGTCTGCCTGGCCATGACTGGCTTCTCCCAGGCCGGGAAGGAGAAGATGCATCATATTTTTGACGTAGGGCTCCAATCGCAGAAAGCAGTGATGGCTACTGCAAATGTATCGATTTGTTTTTTTCTCCATAGACCTGTGTGCCGTTTGTAGGTAGAGGGGGAGAAAGACTGCGAACAGAGTGGAATCTACTTCTTAGAAGCCTGGGTTATCAAACTCATTAATCTACATGTCAAGAGGCTAGGAATGAATAATTGTGTGTAGAATTTATCTGCCAACATGATAGCTACTTTTCAGCTTTCTCCTCGGAGCCCCTTCATCGCACGCCCCTTATTATATGCTTTGTCTTCCCCATCGAGCCTGCTGGGGTGGTGGAGGAAGCCGTACCTCCACCCTCCGAGGACGGTTGCTTTGAAACCTGACACGGGGAAGTCCTGCTGCTCTCCCAAGCCCACTGGGGAGGTGTGTGGCCTTATTAGTGCACGACGCCTTAGCTATCACATCAGGACAGTGGCTAATTAGAAACGAACGGAAAAGCCCTCCCCACTCCGCTCCTTGTACTGCAGAGTCCCTTTTTTTGATATACTGTAGTGGAAAGGTATTTCCTGCATCGAGGTGAGTGCCGGCGATGTTCTTGGGACCCTCACTGTCCTTTGCACCTCGTTAGAGCTGAGTGATTTGCACAGAAGGCACTGGGGACAGCTGAAGGGGACAGTGGGCTTTCTGGACCCCTGGAGTATGGGGAGAAAGTCCACTTTCTTCATGTGCATCAGAGTGAAGTCCACATTTAGAGAGCTCTGTAAACAGCCAAAGACACACAGAGAGGCAAGCCAAAAGACTCTCAGAGCTAAGCGGGACAGGAGAGACTGTGGGGCTGGTCTTAGGTTTTAAAGCAAGTGGGCTGATGCTTCTGAAGGTAAGAGAGCTGTCAATAACTGAGCACATTCCCGCCTACTGCCCCTTTGCAGTGGGGAACAGGCAACGGCAGCGGGGCGACGTGAAGAAGTGGTCTTTGCCACGCCCTGTTCTGGAGGGTGCACCAACTAACTACTTTCCACTGTGACCCCCTCGCCAGGAGCGTCCCCGGGCAGCCTCTGCCCTGTCAGCTACATTTATGATGTGCTCATAATTAAATGCCCACGAAGCTCACAGCGTGCTGACCACAGAGGGGCCATAAGCAATAAGATAAATGAGACCGGGAGATGTAATATTGCTTCACTTGTGGGCTTCAGCTGATGTTAAAGATTGTCAGTGATAATTATTAATATGTGACCTGGTTGAGTCTTTATGTGAACAATCACAATTTTAATAAAGTGGTAAACTCCATGGTCGCTGTGTCCGCACATTCTGTGTTTGACACACTCACTTTTCACGTTAGAATTTTAGAACAGCCCTCCTTTTCTCTGTTTTGCAGGTGATATAATATAATAACCCATTAATGGAAACCTTGGCTGAAATGCAGCTGATGCAAAGTCGGATGATGGGAGTAAGTCTACGTGTGAAGGCCAGGTGAGAAGGGCAGGCTTAGCATGTCACCAGCAGCAGGTGCAGCTGTGGCTCGAGCCTAGCCCAGTGGGGGGTTTTTGGGGACATGGCTCCCACCTGCTACTTGCACTGGTGTGCTGGTGTAGCAGACATGCGTTGTGCCCTATCCAGATCCCTCCAATTTCTCTACCAGCTTCTTCTTCTTCTTCTTTTTTTTTTTTTTTTTGAGACAGGGTCTGTTCTGTCACCAGGCTGGAGTGCAGTGGTATGATCATAGCTCACTTGCAGACTTGAACTCCTGGGCTCAAGCAATCCTCCTGTCTCAGCTTCCCTAGTAGCTGGGACTACAAATACGCACCACCACACCCAGCTAAAAATTTTTAAATTTTTTTATAGAGATGGGATCTTGCTATGTTGCCCACGCTGGTCTCAAACTCCTGGCCTCAAGGGATCCTCCAGCCTCAGCCTCCCGAGTAGCTGGGATTGCAGGTGTGTGTGCAACCCCATGCCCAGCTAAGTTTTAAAATTTTTTTAAGAGAGGGGATTTCTCTACACTGCCCAGACTAGTCTTACAAAATTACAAAAATTTTTTGTAGAGGGGGGTTTTCTCTACACTGCCCAGAAGTATTTCTGGGCTCAACTGATCTTCCTATTTCAGCCTCCTGAAGTGCTGGGATTACAGCATGAGCCACATGCTCGGCCTCTACCAGCTTCCAATGGATACTTTGCTCTCGGCTTCCTCACCCACAACCATTCCCAGAGAGCTACCTTTGGGCACTCGAGCTGCTTGGCCCATAGGAGAACCAGAACTGCCTATGGGAATCCTGTGTCTTCCCAGCACCCTGTGTGTTCATAGCAAAGGAATGTCTGGTGTAGGGGTGAAAGGTGCAGCTTCACCTAGAAGAAGGATAAACTTCATTTATACTTAAAAAAATGCTCTGTAAATAATTGAGACATTATTCAAAAAACTGAATTCAAGTGTTAAAAATTCTCTTCCAAAGAGAAGTCCTATTGCGTAAAAATTAATAATAGTCAACCTATAAAATCCTAGTTTATTTAATAAGTGTCTGAGGAGTAGTTGGAGAAGAAATAGTAGCATGGGGTCTGGAAGAGGAGAATAAAAATGTGTTAACTACATTGTGTTAAAAAGAAGAACTAAAAGATTCCATTGCCTCTCCGACCTGAAAATCAGAAAAATATAGGAGTTAAATGTAGAGGTTAAGTAATACTCTGGAAACACTTGAAACCATTTGCTACTTAAATTCTAAACTGTATCTCTGTATATTAAAGACAATCACAAAGAAAATAGATTTCATAGAACTAAGGATGGGGCAGATAAAGAAACACAAAAAAGCAAAGCAAAACAAAAACAAAAAAACAGAAAAACCCACCAAAACCCAATAACAAGATATGTAATATATATCAGATAAAACAAACTAACAAAATATAGGGACACATACTGACAGCATTGACCAGACGTGGTGGCTCATGCCTGTAATCCCAGCACTTTGGGAAGCCAAGGCTGGAGGATCACTTGAGCCCAGAAGTCCTGAACCAGCCTGGGCAATATAGTGATAATCCATCCCTACAAAAAGCAAAAAGAAATTAGCCAGGCATGGTGGTGCATGCTTGCGGTCCCAGCTACTTAGGAGGCTGAGGTGGGAGGATCCGTTGAGCCCAGGAGGCTGAGGCGTCAGTGAGCTATGATCATGCTGCTGCACTCCAGCTTGAACAACAGAGTGAAATCCTATTTCTAAAAAAAATCTATTCTCTATCTTTCCAGGCATCAGACAAAGTAGAATTGAGGGTAAGAAACACTAGATCTAATAGGTAAAGTATGTTTGTTGAAGGGCATATACTTAACACTGAATCTCCATCACTTGTCAACTGATTCCTATAATTATTTAGTAAATACTGGGCCAGGGGCTGGGACTCAACGTTAAATAGGTCAGATGTGATTCCTGTCTTCCCTGGGCTTGCAGGCCACTGGACTGAACTAGTCGTGGATCCTAATATGCCAAATAGCATTGCAGTAAGATGCAGCAAGCAAGATTGTTAGAAGTACAAGAAGTGGAGAGATTCACAGTTGTAATGAAAAACTTTAAGACATCTCTTTTGGTATTTGGCAGATCTAGTAGGCAAGGAATCCAAGGATTTAGATGATTTCAAATAATAAAGTTGTTTCTTAAATTGAGTTTTTTTTTTTTCAAATGAGAGACTATATTAAAGCCTATGAAATATTCACTAAATAGTATATATTGGTTATAAAAAAAGTTGGATATATTCAAAGAATCAAAAAGTGGGCAGATCCTTTACTTTATAAAATCAACAAAGGAGGGTAACTAAAAACTTTAATGAGCAATTTCTAAAATTATTAAGACCTCTTTGAATTATCTTTCAGATCAAAGAGGACATCAAAACTATATTTGGAGAGTATTTAGAAAATAATTACAATGAGAATACCATATATCAACCTTATGAGGTATGCTCAAAGCTATATTCAGAAGAAAACACATAGCCTTAAACACCAACATTATTGAATGTAGAATAAAAATACATGAATTAAGCTTTTAAGTCACAATAAATTAGAAAGACAACAATGAAATAAACTAGAAAGATATTGGTAAAGATACAACATAACTTAGTAAATCAGAAAACAGACTGTATGTTGCCAAGTCTAAGAATTAGAATTTGTCAAAGACATCTGACAAGTTACTTAAGTAAAACAGAGTGAGAAAACACATGTAAAAACATTAGAAATAAAAAAGGAGAATATACATGTATTCCAAAAAATTAAAAAGTGGTAGAAAATATAGATATATTATCATAGAAAATTTTGTTGAAATAAATGACTTTCTAGGAAATTTCAAATTACTAATTTTTAAAAATTTTATTTTATTTTCTTTTATGTTCTGGGGATACATGTGCAGGATGTGCCGGCCTGTTATATAGATAAATGTGTGCCATGGCGGTTTGTCGCACCTATCAACCCATCACTTAGGTATTAAGCCCAGCATGAATTAGCTATTTATCTTGATGGTCTCCCTCCCCCTAGCCTGTCCCCCGACAGGCCCCAGTGTGTGTTGTTCCCCTCTCTGTGTCCATGTGTTCTCATTGTTTAGCTTCCACTTATAAGAGAGAAAATGTGGTGTTTGGTTTTCTGTTCCTGCATTAGTTTGCTGAGGATAATGGCTTCCAGCATCATCCATGCCCCTAAAAGACATGATCTCTTTCCTTTTCATGGTTGCATAGTATTCCATGTTGTATATGTACCACATTTTCTTTATCTAGCCTATTATTGATGGGCATTTGGGTTGATTCCATGCATTTCCTATTGTGAATAGTACTTCGATGATCATACACGTGCATGTATCTTTGTAATAGAATGATTTATGTCCCTTTGGGTTTATACCAGTAATGGGACTGCTGGGTCAAATGGCATTTCTGGTTCTAGGTCTTTGAGGAATCACCACACTGTCTTTTACAATGGTTGAACAAATTTACATTCCCACCACCAGTATAAAAGTGTTCCTATTCCCCCACAGCCTTGCCAGCATCTGTTGTTTCTTGACTTTTTAATAATTGCATTTTGATTGGCATGAGATGGTATCTCATGGTGGTACAAATTGCTAATCTTAACTGTAGAGTAGTTGAATAACAAAGGAAAAATGTAAAAATATATTAAAATGGATGCTTGTATAGCAGGTTGATTTAGATGTCTTAAGAACAAAAAGTAATCCTGCTAATTACCAACCAAGCATTATTTTTGTACTCGAACCTGACAAACATGGCAAACAAACAAAACCTGCAGGTCAACTTCACACATAAGCGTAGAGGTAAAAGTTATACAAAATGAACGCTAACCTTATATGAAACATAACAAACCTTGACGAATGAAGCCTTTCTCCACTACTGTAAGGATGGCACCAAATCAGGAAATATATAATTAAACATTTATCACATCAAAAAGACATCAGATAAAATTCAACATCAGTCCTACCAAAAGCTATGATTAAAATAGGAAGAGAAGGAGAATGCATTGCATTGGTGTTTCTCATTCAGGGACATTTTTGCCTCTCAGGGGGCAGTACCTGGAAACAGGTTTGATTGTCATGACTTGGAGGTGGTGCTACTGTATGTAGGTAGAGGGTAAGTGTGCTCTAAATACCCTACAATGTTCAGGAAAAGGAATTATCCAGCCCCGAATATTGATAGTACCAATGTGGAACATTCTGGTTTATACGATAATCTATCTTAAAACAACAGGCTACAAATACCTAAAGATAAAAAGTTGTCAGTGAGAACATGTGGTGTTTGGTTTTCTGTCCCTACATTAATTTGCTGAGGATAATGGCTTCCAGCTTCATGCCTGTCCCTGCAAAGGACGTGATCTCGTTCCTTTCCATGGCTGCATAGTATTCTGTGGTGCATATGCACCACATTTTCTTTATCCAGTCTATCATGGATGGGGAATGAGAACACAGGGAGGGGAACAACACACATTGGGCCCTGTCAGGGGAGGGCAGGGTGGGGAGAGCATCAGGAAAAATAGCTAATGCATGCCAGGCTTGATACCTTGACAGGTGCAGCAAAGCATCATGGCACACGCTTACCTATGTAACAAACCTGCATAACCTGCACATGTGCCCCAGAACTTAAAATAAAAATAAAATAAAAAGTTGGAGGAATTCTTTTTATGGTAACAAAACAAGTCTTAGATAATGATATAATAAAAATGACAGTCAAAATAAAAAATTGAGAAATAAATATTGAAATGGTCAATTCAAAATTCTTCCTATTTTATGAGAATCTGGAAAATCCAAAGAACATTATCTCAAATACTCCTATGCCATATCGTGATATGTCTAATAATAAAACAGATATATACAAATAAAAAGTGTCCTACATATTATGCTGGGAATAACAGAGATAAAAGATAAGAAAAATCCTCTGTTTATATTGAAGACACAAAATATAAAACAACAACAACAAAAAATCCCCAAACTTAAGAAGTGAGCCAGATACACACGAAGGAAATACATTTTTTTCTGAGGTGCATATAAATAGCCTTAAGTGCTACATAAAGAGAAATGCCCCCAAGTTGATTTGTAAGTAATTCTTTTCCAATAATTGAAAAAAAATTGTGGAGAGGCAGGATCTTCTTATGTTGCCCAGCCTGGACTTGAACTTCTGAGCCCAAGCAGTCCTCCCTTCTCAGCCTCCTGAGTAGCTAGGAGTACAGGCATATGCCACTGCACCTGGCTTATATGATAAGCCAGATTCACTCAACATTTTAAATTGGATTCTGTTGGTAGTTTTACAAAATAAACCTAAATGTGGAAGAATGAATAATGCTAGAGTAATCAATAATTCAACTATCAGATAAAAATTAACTTATAAAGCCACAATAGACAACAGTGTGGCATTTGTCCCAAAATAATCAGTTAAATCAATGGAAAGAAACAGAGTCAAGATGTAAGCCTAATTGCATTAAAATTTGTAATATGATTTATGAGTCATATGAAGTCAGAGGGGGCATATTAGTGTACATAGAGGAATAGTTCATAATGTGAAAAAGAACAGCCACCAAGAATATGTAATTATAAATCTTTGTGTCCTTTACAAGTTGCTTTGGAAAATACAAAGCAAAAACGAGTAGAAGGACGAATTTCATAGTTCTCTAGGAAATGAATATTTCAAATAGACAAAAGAATGACACAGAATTTAAATGACACAATAAACAACTTTGAATCAACAAGCTTATAGTACACATTCTTTTGACAGACACATGAATCACACAAATTGATAATGTATTAGATTTCAAAGAAAATCTCAGCAAATTCGAAGAAGTATGGATATGTAAGTTCCATTCTCTGAACAAATGAGAAAATAAAGGAGAGATTAAATAAATTTCCACTCTCATAAATATAAAAACACTTATAAAAAGTCTTCTGTTAATAAGGAAATAAAAAGTGGAAATTACAAACTATTTAGAAATAAGCAATAGAGCATTAAATATTAAAACCTCTGAGATGTGGCCAAAGCAGTTATCAGAGGAAAATTTATGGACTTAAATGCATACATCAGAAAATGAGCAAAATTGAAATCAAATGAACCAAGCATAATATTCATGAGACTACAAAGAACAAAAAAATCAAATCTCCAGAAAGTTGAATACAGGAATTAATAAAGATAAGATGACATTAATAAAATAAACAAGAACAACAAAGCTAGTAGAGTTGATCAATAAAACCTTCAAATTTAAGGAAAAAAGAGAGCATAAATAAACAGCATGGGAAAGGAGATAAGATGTAATTACAGATAGAGAAGGAATTAAATTTTGTAAGATAGTAACTTTGTACTAATAACTAAAAAACTAGATGAAATGCATGATTTTCAAAATTAGCTCAAGAAGTAATAGAAAGTCTAAATATGCTATTTCTGTTGAGAAAATTAGAAAGCCAGTCAAAAATATACATTTAGGGAAAACATCAAGTCCAGACGGTTTTATTATTTCATTCTATAACACCCTCAAGAAATAGATAATTATGTTATAAATTGGGAAGGTACTCAATTCATTCTAGAAGCCTTGTATAAGTCTGAAATTAAAACCATAACAGAAGTAAAAACATTTTTTTCCAATTTACTATTTCATGATAAGCAAACAAACCCCAGGCACTCAAAAATTCTTGCACATGAAAAATAGAAGAAAACTTCCATTATTAAAGTAAAGATTTCTACTAGAAACTTAGCGGTGGTGAAACCATGAGAACTATTTCCATTTCAGTCACAAGCAAGACAAGGTTTCCTTTCACTTCTATATTCAATATTATATTAAAGGTCTTTGCCAATGCTATACAACAAGAAAAAATAAAAATGGCATGTGAATAATGGAGGAAGAGATTATAGTGTCATTTTGTTTTTTTCAGCCAAGCTCCCTAGGAAGGACAAGATAATCAGTTGAGAAACCATTAAAACTAATGAGAAAGTATTATAAAGTGGTCTAATATAAAATAAACACATAAAACCTAATAGTTTTTAATACAACAGTATTATCTTATTAGAAAAAGTCATAGACAAAATTACCCAATTTGAATAGCAATAAAAACTATAAAATATCTAGGAAGAAACCTCAGATTATTGAGGGGCATAATAGATCCAAATAAGTTATATACCTTAATTTTGGATGAGAGTGCTTAATATTGTAAAGATAGATATTTTCCCTGACCTAATCTAAAAATTCAATGTCCAACAGCATTTATATGGAACTTGACTAGCTGATTATAGAATTCATATGAAGAGTGAATGTATGAGAAGAACAAAGATAATTTAGAAGAAAAACAAGAGGTGCACTTACCTTACTAAATATCTATTTATATGTTAAAGTTATATTAATTGAAGTAGAATGGTATTAAAGTTAAAAATTTAACTAGAACAACGTAATGAGTCCAGAAACAGATCCCTGTAGATATACATATAATTTTGAGAAAAATTGGCATTTCATATTAGCAGGGGAAAGAATAAATTGTGTGGAAAATTAGATACTATTTGTAAAAATAAAATTATATTTTTAAATTACACTAGTCACCAAAGTAAATTCCAGATGGATTAAAGAGCTAAATGTTATACAAAAATAAAACCTGCAAACTGAGTGAAGGAAAATATAGCATATAAACCACAAAAGAAAATATGATAAGTTTGCCCAAATAAAATTAAAAGCTTCTCTATGACAAAAGATACTATAAACAAAAAAAGATACCATAAACAAAATTAAAAGAACACATGTTGGTGGAAAATATTTACATTTGCAAAAGACAAAGCATTAGCATTCAAAATATATGTCAACATTTGTAAATCAATAAGAAAAAGATTCTTAAATCAAAAGGGTAATAATAAAAATATGCAAACAGGCAATGAATAAAAAGGGAACCCAAATGGAAAATAAGCATAAAAAGTTGCTCAGCTTCACTAGTAGTGAGGAACATCCCAAACAATGCACAAGGAGATACCATTTTTCACTCATTATATTGAAAAGAAGCTGGATAGTATCAACTGTTGGGATGTCATAAAGAAACAAGTGCTATCATATTTTGCTTATTGGGGTATAAATGGGTTCAGATAGTTGGGAGGGCAATCTGGCAGTATTTGTTACATTTAAAAATGCAGGCTGGGCATGGTGGCTCATGCCTGTAATCCCAGCAATTTGGGAGGATCACTTGAGCCCAGGAATTGGAGATCAGCCTGGGCAACATAGTGAGATCTTGTCTCTACAAAACAAGAAAAAGACAGCCAGGCATGGTGATACTTATGTGTAGTGTCAGCTGCTTGGGAGACTGAGGTGGGAGAATTGCTTGAGCCCAGAAGATAGAGGCTGCAGTGAGTGTGCTGTGTCATGATTCCACCACTGCACTCCGGCCTAGGTGACAGAGTCAGACCTTGTGGAGCTGGAAGTCATTATCCTTAGCAAAGTAATGCAAAAAACTAAACACAACATGTTCTAACTTACAAGTGGGAGCTAAATGATGAGAACACATGGACACAGAGGGGAACAACAGACACTGGGGCCTCTTGGTGGGTGAAAAGGGCCCCAAGGTGGGAGAGGATCATGAAAAATAACAAATGGACATGAGGCTTAATACCTGGGTAATGAAGTGATCTGTACAACAAACCCCCGTGATACAAGTCTACCTACAAAGCAAACCTGCACATGCACCCCTGAACTTAAAAGTTAAATTAAATTAAATTGTAAAATCTTAAAAAAACAAAACAAAGCCGGGCGCGGTGGCTCAAGCCTGTAATCCCAGTACTTAGGGAGGCCGAGGCGGGTGGATCACGAGGTCAAGAGATCGAAACCATCCTGGTCAACATGGTGAAACCCCGTCTCTACTAAAAATACAAAAAATTAGCTGGGCATGGTGGTGCGTGCCTGTAATCCCAGCTACTCAGGAGGCTGAGGCAGGAGAATTGCCTGAACCCAGGAGGCGGAGGTTGCGGTGAGCCGAGATCGCGCCATTGCACTCCAGCCTGGGTAACATGAGTGAAACTCCGTCTCAAAAAACAAACAAACAAACAAACAAACAAACAAACAAACAAAAAAGCACATACCACATGAATGAGAAAAACCAACAGCAACAAGAGAAACTTTCACAAAAATGTGCAGGCAGTCATGCTAGAGATGTTCTTTGCAGCCTTACTGGTGGTGAAAGGCTAAAACCAACCTAACTATACTCTGATAGAAGAGTTAAGTAAACTGTAGTAGATCATACTATATTGTAGTTTTTTAAAAAAATTGAAGTTGATTTATATGAATTCATGTGGAAAGACAACCAAGAGATATTGACATTTGATCAAAAAGGCACTAGCATAATTTTTATAGTATGATATAAAATCCATAGACCCAACTTTATTTTTATTTATGTATTTATTTATAAATACAGTCGTTCATTCATTGGAGACAAGATCTCCTTCTGTTTGTCTAGGTTGGAGTGCATAATAGCACAATCATGGCTCACCATGACCTTGAACTCCTGGACTCAAGCAAAGGTGGGACACATTCCTCCTGCCTCAGTGTTCCAAAGTGCTGTGATTACAGATGTGAGCCACTGCACCCAGCCTCAGATTTTCTTTTTAAAAGAAAATAGTGCCTTGTGTTTTTCACCAAAGTGCATGTAGGTGTATTGGGAGACGGCAGGACATCAGTCAATGTTCCGTCAATTCTGAAGCTAGATTCCTGGGTTCGAATCCCCATTCTGCCATCTGGGTGTCCCTGAGCAGGTTTCTCAGTTCCCTACCCTTTGTGTCTCAGTTTCCTGTTTCCTAAAATGGTAAAATGGAGATAGCTGTTGTACTTACTTTATAGGCTGTTGGGAAGATCACGCAAGTTAATATATGCAAAGCCCTTAAAGCATGGCCGCACATGTGGTAAGCCCTCCTAAATGCCAGTTACTTTTACTATGAAGAAACCCCCAGGTTTCCACACATCAAATTGATTTATAGTTGGTTATGGTAAGAGGAGGATGCAATTAGAAATGGAATGAGGCTTTTTCAAGGAGAATTTTTGCATTGTCTGTATAGTTTGACTTTTGCAATAAAGATATAGTCAAATTTTTTTGCAGAATAAAAATAAATGGAGTTTAGTAAAAGTCAGTGGGGAAAGCAGAAATGGTGTTGGGACAACCATCTCATCATTCAGGAAAAATAAAGTTAGAACCTTATCATATCGTTAGACGGTCACAGGTATAATGAAGATTCAAGTGTGGAAAATGAAACCACAAAAGAAAAGGTATTAGGAAAATGTTGATGTGATAGTGAGATTAACCTTCTCAATGTGACGTCAAAGGCAGAGTAACAAAGGTGAAAAATGGACATAAAAACAGAAATTGTTTTTCAAATGACATCACAAATGAAATTACAGGGGAACTACGTTGTGAAAATTGTTTAAAATATACACAACAAAGGGATAATGACATTTCTTATTAATAACGTTTAGAGATTAATAAGAAATAAAAACCAATTATCAAACAAAATGAACAGGCAATTAGTAACATTAGAAATATAAGTAGACAATAAAACCATTTAAAAATGGCTAAACCTCAGTAGTTATCAAAGATAGGCAGATTTGAACAATCCTTACTTTGATTATCAAAGACAAAAAATATTATCAATGCTAGAGGCAGTTTGAAGAAGATTTTATTCAGTATCAACTGGGATATATTTTGTGAAAGTTTTGCAATGAGTATTAAATGTTGGCTGGGCACTGTGGTGGCTCACACATGTAATCCCAGCACTTTAGGAGGCCAAGGTGGGTGGATTGCTTCAGCCCAGAAGTTTAAGATCAGCCTGGGCAACACGTCAAAACCCTGTCTCTACAGTGAAAAAAAAAAAAAAAAACAAAAATTAGCAGTGGGTGGCGGCCTGTGCTGTAGTCCCAGCTACTTGGGAAGCTGAGGTGGGAAGATTGCTTGAGCTTGGGAGGTTGAGGCTGCAGTGAGCTATGATCACATCTCTGCACTCCAGCCTGGGTGACAGAGTGAGATCCTATCTCAAAAAGAAAAAAAAGAAAGAAAAAAGTATTAAAAATGAGTACATTTTTTGGACCAGCCGTTCAATTTTAAGAAATTACTTAAATGAAAGAATCACAGATATCCACGCATATGTATGTATAATGATGTTCACTATGATTTTATTTAAATTATCAAAAAATTAAAAACTACTTAAATATTCATATCATAAATTGTTGTGGTACATGCCACGTATGGGATATTATCCAGCCATTAAGAATGATACTTTTGAAGACATTTGCTGGTTTGTAAATATGTTATGAGTGTGTGGGAGAACAAATAGGCTACAAAACTCCAATAAATATGATTTCAAATTAGAAAAAAACAGAAGAAATTCCTATTTTGTGGATAAAGCTAGCCCCATGTCTCTTGATGTTTATCTGTTTTACGTCTTTTTGTGTAGGTATATTTGTAAAGAAAACTAGTTAAAAATACGCCATTATGTTAAAACTGATCATTTTTTGGGCAGTGATGACATTTATCATTCTGTCCGTACTTTATTTAGTTAAATATTACAACAAATATTTAGTGTATTGTGCCACTGAGTATTAAATGTTGGCCCACATTTAATGCTTACTGCAAAACTTTCACAAATGATATCCCAGTTTATACTGAGTAAAGTTGTCTTCTTCAAATTTCTTCTAGCATTGACTATATATATGTGTGTGTGTGTGTGTGTGTGTATGTGTATATACATATGTGTGTGTGTGTGTGTATGTGTATATATATGTGTGTGTGTATATATGTGTGTATATATATGTGTGTGTGTGTATATGTATGTGTATATATATATTTGTGTGTGTGTGTGTGTGTGTGTATGTGTATATATATATATATATATATATATATTTTTTTTTTTTTTTTTTTTTTTTTGGGACCGAATTTTACTCTTTTTCCCCGGGCTGGAGTACAATGGCATGATTTTGGCTCTCTACAACCTCTGCCTCCCAGGTTGAAACAATTCTCCTGCCTCTGCCTCCTAAGTATCTGAGATTACAGGCGCCTGGCACCACACCCAGCTAATTTTTTTTTGTATTTTTAGTAGAGACAGGGTTTCACCATGTTGGTCAGGCTGGTCTCAAACTCCTGACCTCGAGTGATCCACCCGCCTTGGCCTTTCAAATATTTTTTTCTGTCTTTGACAATCAAAGTAAGGATTGTTCAGATCTGCACAATCTGTACAAGAATGAATACATTTCTTGTAGATGCTAAAATGCTACAGATATGGCTGAAGTCCCTCAGACCAACCCCATATCCCTCCCCTATACTCTCTATAGAAATTCAGTATTGTCAGTTTGGTGTGTTTCCTTCTAGAGCTTTTTCTATATATTCACATCCATGTTTTTCTTCCAGTGGTTTGGCAGTTAAAACATCTTTTTAAAGTTTGTTTGTGCTGCACGTATGTTCATCACGGCACTGTTTACGATAGCAAAGACCTGGAACCAACCCAAGTGCCCATCGATGATAGACTGGACAAAGAAAATGTGGCACATATACACCATGGAATACTATGCAGCCATAAAAAATGATGAGTTCGTGTCCTTTGCAGGGACATGAATGAATCTGGAAACCATCATTCTCAGGAAATTGACACAGAATAGAGAATTCAAACACTGCATGTTCTCACTCATAGGCGAGTGTTGAACAATGAGAACATGTGGACACAGGGAGGGGAGCGTCACACACTGGGGTCAGTTGTGTTGGGGCTAGGGGAGGGACAGCAGGGGCTGGGGAAGGTGGGGAGGGATAACGTGGGGAGAAATGCCAGATGTAGATGATGGGGGGTTGGAGACAGCAAACCACCTTGCCATGTATATACCTATGCAACAACCCTGCATGATCTGCACATGTACCCCAGAACCTAAAGTACAATAAAAGAAAATAAATAAAGTTTGTTTATGCTGGATGCATTGGCTCATGCCTGTAATCCCAGCACTTTGGGAAGTTGAGGTGGGAAGATAGCTTTAGACCAGGGGTTTGAGACTAGTCTGGGCAACATAGTGAGACCTTATCCCTACAAAAAATTTCTTTTTTTTTTTTTTTTTTGGCTTTTTTTTTTTTTTTTTGAGACGGAGTTTCACTCATGTTACCCAGGCTGGAGTGCAATGGCGCGATCTCGGCTCACCGCAACCTCCGCCTCCTGGGTTCAGCAATTCTCCTGCCTCAGCCTCCTGAGTAGCTGGGATTACAGGCACGCACCACCATGCCCAGCTAATTTTTTGTATTTTTAGTAGAGACGGGGTTTCACCGTGTTGACCAGGATGGTCTCGATCTCTTGACCTCGTGATCCACCTGCCTCGGCCTCCCAAAGTGCTGGGATTACAGGCTTGAGCCACCGCGCCCAGCCTCCTACAAAAAATTTCTAAAAAATTAGCCAGGCATGGTGTAGTCCCAGCTGCCTGGGAGGCTGAGGCAGGAGATTGTTGAGCCTCCGGGGTAGCTGGGATTACAGGTGCAAGCCACCATTCCTGGCTAAGGAGTTCAAGGCTACAGTGGGCTATCGTCATGTCACTGCACTCCAGCCTGGGTGACAGAGTAAGACCCCATCTCAAAAAAATTGTATTTACTCTGAAAATCTTAATAATATTTTCTTTTGATGTCTACAATTAATTAATATCTTCTCTCTGCTATTTAATTCTCACCTCTTCTCAACCTGTCTTCCACCACCTCTAATATCGTTATCAATAGAGATTTTATTCTGTTTGTTGTCTAATTTTCTTTCAGTCAATTAATTAATTAGACTCAACTACAAACTTTACTGATTTCTTTGTGCGCTGTGGTTTGTTATAGCCTAATAGTTTTTAATTATTGTTTATTTTACCCTAAAGCTTGACTGATATTTTGGCTTGGTACAGAAATGTAAATTTAATATAATTCTATCTTAAAATTTGATGATATGTTCCAAAAGGTGCCAATATGATCCTTACTCAAAAAAAGTCAGGTGACAATTTGATCCTTTTTCTTTTGCAGGGAGCATTTTTTTTTCCTGGAAGTTTTTAGGGTTCTATCTTATCCTTGGAAGCCTGAATTTCACAGAGGAGGTAACTTTAATTGCAATTTCGTTCTGTTATTCTGCTTAGTATTTGTGGATCCTTTCAACCTAAAGGCCTGACTTTTTTCTTTGGTTTTTGTAAACCACACAATCCATCTGTGTTGTTACATGTATCAATAATCAATAATTTTTTTTACTGTTAAATAGAATTCTATTGTGTGGATGTATACAATTTGTTAATCTGTTCACCAGTTGATGGACATCTGAGTTATTTCCAGTTTTTAGTGATTACAAATAACAGGTTTTTAAATGTGGACATACATCTTAATTTTTCTTGGGTAAATACCTAGGAGTAAATTGCTGGGTCAAGTGGTAAGTATATGCTTAACTTTATAATAGTCTGTCAAAATGTTTTCCAAATGTCTGTGCCTTTTAAAAACTTTGAGATAACTGTAGATTCACGTGCAGTTGTAGGAAACAACGGAGTTTTCCCATTTCCCATGTGGCCTTTATACAATAGTAACAGTCTTGTAAAACTATAGTGTAATGTAACAACCCACAGACTGATAATCTAAGAAGTCAAGATACGCAACAGTTCCGTGCCGTGAGAGTTTCTCACACTGCTTCTCCCACACCTATAGCCCTATGAAAATCACTAATCTATTTTCCATTTCTATAATTTTCCCATTTAAATAATATTACATAAATGTAACAAATGGTTACATTATTATTAATGTAACACTCCTAAAGGAGTGGAGGCCAAGGCAGGTGAATCATTTGAGGTCAGGAGTTCGAGACCAGCTTGGCCAACATGGTGAAACTCCATCACTACTAAAAATACAAAAATTAGCTGAACATACTGGCACACACCTGTAGTACCAGCCATTTTCCTCATCTGTTGAATTTATGAAGAAAATGTTTGTATTATTCTCATACTATTTTTTTTTTTATGGTTCCAGGATCCGTAGGAATATTCCTTCTTTATTCCTGATACTGGTAAGTTGTGTTTTTCTCATTTTATATTTGACATTCTTGCTAAAATTTATTAATTTTCCCAAAGAAATAGCTTTTTGTTTCATTGATTTTCTCTGAAAAATACAATCAACGGTCAGCATCTCATTGGCACATGTATAATACTCCACCCAAACAACAGCAGAACATGCATTTTTTCCAAGGGCCTATGGAAAATTCACCAAAATAAGCCAAATTGTGAGCCATGAAACAAAACCCAACAAATATGAAAGAATTTAAATTAATTTATTTCTTCTCATTTACTTGTTCAAAGGCTAGAACTTCCACTTACTGTGCTCAATAAAGGTGTACAGGAAACAACCTTGCCTTAATTCTGGCCCTAGAGGGAAAGTATTCAGTCTTTTGTCATTAAGCATAATGTTATCTCATTTTCATTTTCATTGTTGTCTGCTCTGATATTTATTATTTCCTTCCTCTGCTTTTCTGGGGGTTTATTTTGCTCATCTTAGTTTCTTGAGGTAGATTATTGATTTGAGACGTTTCCTCTGTTTTAATGTATGAATCTAGTGCTATAAATTTTCCCTAAGGACCGTTTTAGCTGCATCCCATTTATTTTGATATGTTGTATTTTTACTTCAGTTCTATCTTTTAAAAGTTCAGTTTCCTTTGAGTCTTCCTCATTGACTGATGGATTATTTGGATTATTTGGAAGCATGGTATTTAATTTCCAAGTGTTTAGAAATTTTCTTGTCTTTCATCTGTTTCTTCTCTTCCTTTTCTGATTTCTAGTTTGATTTTGCTGTAGTCAGAAGGCATACTTTGGATAATTTAAATTCTTTTATATTTGTTGGGGTTTGTTTCATGGCTCACAGTTTGGTTTATTTTGGTGAATTTTCCATAGGCCCTTGGAAAAAAATGTATATTCTGCTGCTGTTTGGGTGGAGTATTATATACATGCCAATGAGATCCTGATGGTTGATTGTATTTCGCTGATCATTTCTATCCTTGCTAGTTTTCTGTCCAGTAGTTCTATCAAATGCTGAGGGTCACAAGTCCCCAGAGATAATTATGGATTTTTCTTTTCTCTTTTCAGCTCTGTCTTTTTTTTTTTTTTTTGATACATAGTCTGTCATCCAGGCTGGAGTGTATTGGCATGATCTTGGCTCACTGCAACATCCACCTCCCGGGTTCAAGAGATTGTCTTAGCTCAGCCTCCTGAGCAGCTGAGACCACAGGAGCATGCCACCAGGCCCAGCTAATTTTTGTGTTTTTAGTAGAGATGGGGCTTCATCATGTTTGCCACACTGGTCTCGAACTCCTGACCTCAGGGATCTACCCGCCTTGGCCGCCCAAAGCATTGGGATGACAGCATGGTTACCGGGATTATCAGTAACCATGCTGGCTAGCTCTGTCATTTTTTGATTCATGTGTTTGAACCTTTGTTATTTGGTGTGTGCACATCTATGATTGTTATGTCTTCCTGGTGGACTGGCACGTTTGTCATTGTGTAATGCCCTTCTGTCTACAGTAACTTTCTTTGGTCTGATGTCCACTTTTTTGGCTATTAATATGAGCATTTTTTCTTTTTAGAAGTTAATGTCTTTGTGATATATAGCTTTTCCTGTTCTTTTATTTTCAGTATACTTACGTTGTTGAATTTGAAGTGAATTACAAAATTAACAGCTTATAGGTGGGTTGTGATTTTAAAATTCACTCTTCAAATCTCTTTTAATTGGTATATTTAGGCTACTTACATTTAAGGTAATTATTGATATATTAGGTCTTGAGCCTGACATTTTATTTTATTTCATTTTCTATTTTCTCTATTTCTCCATTCTTGCCTTTCTATAGGTTACTTGAACATTTTTAAGAATTTCATGCTGAATTATTTATAGTGTTTTGGGGTATATAATTTTATATAGTTTTCTTAGTTGTTGTTGAAGATAACATAATATCAAAATGGCTACTAATAACATTTTGCAACTTTGAGTAAAATGTAGAAATTTTACTTAAATTTAGATCCTCCTTTTAAAAAACATTTCCACTTTTAAATGCAAATTGAAACCATAATGCTATACCACCTCACTCCTGCAAGAATGGCCATAATCAAAAAATCAAAAAGTAATAAATATTGGCATGGATGTGGTGAAAAGGGAACACTTCTACACTGTTAGTGGGAATGTAAACTAGTACAACCACTATGGAAAACAGTATGAAGGTTCATTAAGGAATTAAAAGTGGATCTACTGTTTGATCTAGCAACCTCACTACTAGGAATCTACCCAGAGGAAAAGATCCATTATTTGAAAAAGATACTTGCACACACATGTTTATAGCAGCACAATTTGCAATTGCAAAAATATGAAATCAGCCCAAATGCCCATCAATCAAAAAGTGGATAAAGAAAATGTGATTTTACATATATATATATATGTAAAATCACATTTTCTTTATCCACTTTTTGGATAAAGAAATATCCAAATATATAGATATATATATATATATATATATATATATGTATGTGTATATATATATGTGCTATTTAATACTACT
>NW_022437008.1:8250951-8262390 GCF_009761245.1 Sapajus apella
ATGTATGTATGTGTATATATATATGTGCCATTTAATACTACTCAGCTATAAAAAGGAACAAAATAATGTCATTTGCAGTAACCTGGATGGAATTGGAGACTATTATTCTAAGCGAAGTAAGTCAGGAATGGAAAATCAAACATTGTATGTTCTCATTCATAGGTGGGAGCTAAGCTATGAGGATGCAAAGGCATAAGAATGATACATTGGACTTTGGAAACTCAGGGGAAAGGGTAGAGGTGGTGAAGGACTACACATTGGGTATAGTATACTCTGCTGGGCTGATGGGTGCACCAAAGTATCAGAATTTGACCAGTGAAGAACTTAGTCATGTAATGAAACACAACCTGTTCCCCCCAAAAACCTATTAAAACAAAAAAAATTTAAAAATAAATTAAAAAATATTTCCACTTTTAAATATTATTATCTTGTATGGCAGATGGTATCAGTAGCTTTCATTTCAGTCATCACATGTGATTTAGAAAACTCATTAGGAGAAGGAGAGTCTGTTATGTTTATTCACATTTCTAGTCTTTCCATAGTTCTTCCTTCTTGAATATCTGAGATTTTTAAATTATTGTTTCCTTTCTAGTTGAATAAATTTCTTTAGCCATCCTTTATGAATACGTCTACTCGTGATAAGTTCTTTTAGTTTTACTTTATCTGATAATTCTCCTTCATTCCCAAAGGATAGTTTTGTTGGGTATAGAATTTTCAGTTCACAATTTTTTTTCTTTCAGCAGTTGAGAAATGTTCTGGTACTTCCTCCTGGACCCCATGGTTTCAGATGAGAAATCATCTGTCATTTAATTTGGTGTTTTCTTTGGTAATACGTAGGTTTCTCTAGCTGTTCTTGAGACTCTCCTTTGTCTTTAGTTTTCAGAGTTTTAATTATGATGTGAATTGGCATGACTTTTTTGATATTATATTATTTGTTGTTTGCTACCTTTTTGAATCTGTGGGTTTATATCTTTTGACAAATCTGGGAAGATTTCAGCTCTATTTCTTTGAATGCTCTTTCAACCTCACTCTTTTTCTCACCTTCTAGGACTATAATAATACAAATGTTGCACCTTTTATTATTGTCCACAGGTCCCTGAGTCTGTTTTTTTAATTCTATTTTCTACATCTTTTAGAATAGATGAATTTCATGGTCTATTCTCAAGTTCACCGGTTTTATTTTCTGTAGTCTCCATTAAATATTAAGCCCATCTAGCAGTTTTCTATTTCTATTATGGAATTTTTCAATTCTACAATTTAGATATTTTTAATAAATTATGTTTCCTTACTGAATTTTACTGATTTTTAAAATATTTCATTTGTTTAAAGATAATATGTAATTGCTTGTTGAACCACTTTTATGATACTTACTTTTAAAACCCTTGTCAGTTAATTTTAACATCTGACTCATCGCAGTGTTGGCATCTATGAATTGTCTTTTTTCACTCAACTTGTGATTTTGCTGGTTCTTGTACGATGGGTGACTTTCGATTGTATCCTTAACATTTTGGATGTTATTTTAGGAGACTCTGGTTCCTATTTAAATCTTTCATTTTAGCAGGCAGTCACCCTGTTTAGATTTGGCATGCAGGCCCTGGCCTACTTTTAAGGGCTATGGTTCCAATGACAGTCTAATTTTCAGAGCCTATGTGGTGTTATTTTGGTCTGCTTGGTTTATCTCTTGTGACTGAGGCTTTCACTGGTTCCTGCTGGTGCTTGAATGGGAAGAAGAAGCTTCCCCAGGCTGAGCCATCTGGTAAATCTTACTGGGGAAGGGTCTCTGATAGACAGAGTGCACTTCCCAGGCTGCCTGCTTGTGTGATGGGTTCACCCCTTGCCAGTGGGGGATGGAGAGAGCTTCCTGGACCATATGGTTGCTATGTCAGGATCCCCTTGCCAATGGCCTTGTGGCTTCATGGTATGTCTGTGAGTGGAGGGGAGAAATTAAGGCCTTATGGGGAAGGAGACGTCTTGTTCGCGTAGAGCAACATATTATGATGTGCCCCCCGCTTGCTAGTGCCTTTAGGGGATGGGCATTGCACAGTGTCTGTAGGTGGGAGATGGGAGTCTCAAGCCCAGCAAACTCAGTTAATTTTTAATCTTTTTCTGTAGCTTGCCCCCATGTATTGGGGGTAGGGGAGCTGGCCTGTTGTAAGTGAAGGCTCAGACCATCTGGGCACTGTCCTGTCTCTCTAGAGCACGTACTCATGAACAATATCTCTCTTTCAGGCCAGTGCCTGTCCGTAAGGTTGCTTAACACATTGGCCATGGAAAGGCAATGGTTAAGGATAGCCCACCTGGCTTCTCCTGCAATAGCTGCTCAACCAATGCACTGCAGGTGCTGCGGGGTTGCCCCATCCAAATTTGGCACATCCTTTGTGCACCTTCCACCATTTCTTGTGCTTCTTTTCTGAATGTGTGTTTTGCTTATCATGTTCTACCAAGAATAACCCTTCCAGTATTCTAGTGCAGTTTAGAATAATATACATATATGTTCTTCTAAATATATATATTATATATAATACATATTCTTCTAAATATACATTTTACATATATAATATATATTCTCCTAAATATATATAGCTGAAATATATATTTACCTAAATATATATTATATATTCTTCTCTCTATAAAATATATTAATATAAATATATATATATATTTGATTTCTAAGGATTTTGAGAGTAGAAGTTTAGCTTATCATCTTCATTTAGTCTTTTTTTGTGATCTGTGTTTTCTCAAATTTTCTGAAATAAACATGCATTACTTTTATAATCAGTAAAACCCACTAATATGATTTTAACCCTTTTTTTTCATGGCTGTGTGTTTAGCATTATGTTATGGGTAAGTATTCAGCGGCCTCTTCTTGGGGAGATGACAGAGAAGTAAAAATGTGTGCTCTTTCAGAAAGGTCTCTCAGGTGGTGGAAGGTGTACCTATCCTCGTAGGGGTGCGAGGATGGGGGCCCCAGCTGCTGAGCTAGGTTTAGCTTCTGCGAGGGTGTGTGCAACTCTGGAATGTTGCTCCAAGTTCTCACAGGAGGGGCGAATCCTTTCCCTTCTTAAATTGCTAGTGTGTGCAAAATGCTAACGCTACACATTTAAGTGACGTATAGATCAGAACAGAATCATAGCTTGATGACATAAATTAAAGTAATTATATTCATTAGCATGATAAAAAATATGCAAACAAATGTTTATTAAATGCAACCATACATCAACTCCAAAGGCTTTGGCGTTGTTTATGTCTTTGTTGCTCCAGCATTTTGTCAAAGGTGGCCTGTCATGCTGAACCTAATTGACACTAATAGCAGTGGGGGGAGGAGGAGCCAACCTAGAATAGCACTTGGCTGTGTAAGCCGCGGAGAGTTGGGGATTTTGCTACCAGGCCTCATGAGTGTTTCATAACAGGCCCTGATAGAGGCCTGGAAAGGAAGCCTGGATCTCCTTACATTTAATGGAAGGAGGGCTGCCGCCTCATTAGGACATTTGAGGATGGGCACAGAAGGGTCTGGAGGTCACTTCATATTATCAGCACCTGATACAATCTCTGCAACTCAAAGGGAACCCCTTTGTGGATGGTTGGAAGTGTCTTTCCAAGCTGCTGGTGACTCTCTGGCAAGTGAAAGCCCGTGCCCGTTCTGGAGATGGGAAACAGGCTATGCTAAGGGAGGCTGCTGTACCTTCATGTTGAGTTCTTGCTGGGGGCCCTGTTAGGCTGCTCTGATGAGGCATTTCATTTTTGGCCGGGAAGTATGTGAATCACATCTCCAAGCAGAGCCACAAAAAGAGCCAGGTTCCTTAGCTGTGATGCTTAGGCTTGTGGAGATGCTGGCTTTAGCCCTGAGGGCTCATGCATCCCAGGGGGTCCCCTGCTCTTTGTACACAGACCCAGCAGTTACTGTCACTGTTTATAACAGCTGGGTGGTTGTTTAGAAAGCGTTGGGCTGGGTGCAGTTGAGTAGTCTGTCTGTCCATCCAGACAACATATGTTGAGTGTAGCTCAAGGTGGAGAGTGAGAAATACCAGGGAGTGACAGAGAAGGGCATGTGGAGGAGGTGTGAGTGGGAGAGAGGGTCCAGGGCTTTAGATTGAAGCCAGTAGTTGCCCTCCCACAACACGATATATACTTTTGTACCCCCTAGCTTATACCTGGGGTTCTACAAAAACCACAGCCCAGCAGGAGGATTGGGCTCTTGTTGTTGACAGATTGGACTATCATTCACTTTCGCCCATTCTTTGTGAGCCTAGTTTATCTCCTGCATGAAAGGGGCAAGTGAATGATTTAAGCCACATCTTGGTTCAGCTTTCCTTAGCTCTTCTTTATTTATTATTATTATTATTTTTTTTTGCGATGGAGTCTCGCTTTGTTGCCAGGTTGGAGTGCAGTGGCGTGGTCTCAGCTCACTGCGACCTCTGCCTCCCGGATTCAAGTTAATCTCCTGCCTCAGCCTGCCAAATAGCTAGGACTATAGGTGCCCACCACCATGCCCACTAATTTTTGTATTTTTAGTAGAGACAGAGTTTCACCATGTTGGCCAGGATGGTCTTGATCTCTTGACCTCGTGATCCGCCTGCCTCAGCCTCTCGAAGTGCTGGGGTTACAGGCCTGAGCCACCGTGCCTGGCCAGCTCTTCTTGATTTTGATGACCAGCAGCCTGCAGTGTTAACTTTGCAGATGTCACCACTAGTCCACCTGCCTTTTAAAGGAAAACAAGATGCCACAGAGCTTCTTCTCCCAGGATTCACGTTGTTCCTTCCAGCTCCACGTGGCGTCTCATAACTCAGTGCTTTGGGGAGGCTCGTGCCAGGGCACGCTTCAGGGGAGTGAAGGAAGTGGGAAGTGGAGATGCTGGTGTTTTCAAGGTCAGCAGCAGCACCTGCTAGGAGCAACATGGTCTCTGCGTTGGCCACCCAGGGAGCAAGGTGGGTTTGGCTGGCCTGCCCTGGGCACCTCGGGCCTGGCCACTGCAAATGCCTGTTTCTCTTACCCCCCAAAAAGGGAGGCTATATTATTTATTTCTGTGGGGTGGTTTATGCTGGAAGGGAGAGAACAGATGTTAAGAAAACAAAGAAAGGCATAGCACTTTTGTTCCTGAGCCAATGGTGATCAATTCTGTGTACTTTACTGCCTTGTCCATGTTTGGGGGATGGATATTTCAAGCCATTTCAATCAAAAGTGGTGCCACTCTGAGCTCTAAACAAAGGCCTAGGTTTATTTTTTTTTTCTGGCAGTACAATCCTCAAAGATTACACTTGCTGAAACATTTTTAGCCACGTCAACATTCCTTAGGAAATACAAATATGGGCATTATTTCATGGAGATGGCACCGGGTAATATAATAAAATGGATTTATTTCATCTTAATTTATTTAAAATGTGCATAGACAGAACTGGGATAAAATCCATGAGATGAAATATCTCGTTTGCATGAATATATTGAAAAATTCAGCCACCTTCTAAGCCAAAAAAAGACGCCACTTTTTTTTTAATCCTCAGAATAATAAGAAGAATAGGTGCTCTTTTTAAAACAAGAAAATATAACCTTGACAGAGAGAAGTGATTCATGCCCCATGGTCCCCGTGAAGGTGTGAGGGATGAGTGTGGATGTAGCCCGTGTTCTGGCTTGAGGGATTGGGAGGGAGAGAGAGAGGAGAGAGGGAGGGAAAGGTACAAGACTGTGGCTTTACACAAGAGGCTGGTCTAGCCTGCGAGGGAGGAAGGCCGTGTGGGTGGGCTCCATTTTCTGAGGTGGTGGTCAGCAGGGGTGCAGTGTCAGTCCCAGGGGCTCCCAATTCCGGACTCTACAAAGTCTCAGAATCATCTGATGGTGGTGGAAAATGTTGCAGGGACTGAGGCTGGCGGTCACACAGCCTGCCTCTGCAGCTGTAGCGTAGCAGGATCCTCACCATCATCCCCGCCCCCCAGGGCTCCTGCGTCCAGGATGCTCTGTGAATACTACGCTTATCCATGAGGCTAAAAGCCTGAGGGCCTGCAGCTCACTCTGCTGCTCTCAGCATACCAGCTCTGTGGCTTGGACACAATTTTCACTCTCTGGCCTTTACGTAAGGCAGCATAAGCAGAGGCTGAATCTGACAGCTCGGGTTCAAATCTCTACCACTTATGAACTGTGTGATCTTGAGCGAGTTTCTTAATCTCTCTGGGCCCCAGCCTCAACCTCAAGTTCATTTACTACCTATGGGTGTTAGGAATTTTATCTGATCATGAAAAGTACTTCGAATACACCTGACTGATAGTTAGCATCCAATGAATGTTAGTTGTTAAGTTTTCTTTTTCTTTTTTTTTAAAATCACCTATTTTTATTTATTTTTTCCCATTTATTTATTTTATTGCATTTTAGGTTTTGGGGTACATGTGAAGAACATGCAAGATTGTTGCATGGGTACACACGTGGCAGTGTGATTTGCTGCCTTCCTCCCCATCACCTACATCTGGCATCTCTCCCCTTGCTATCTCTCCCCAGCTCCCCACCCCCCACCGTCCCTCCCTATTTCCCCCCAACTGACCCCAGTGTGTAGTGCTCCCCTCCCTGTGTCCATGTGTTCTCAGTGTTCAACACCCACCCATGCGTGAGAACATGCAGTGCCTGATCTTCTGCTCTCCTGTCAGTTTGCTGAGAATGATGGTTTCCAGGTTCATCCATGTCCCTACAAAGGACACAAACTCATCGTTTTTGATGGCTTAACCAAATGGAAATAATATTTTCATCTCATCAGATAGATCAGTAGCTCTATTCTTTTTTGATATAAATAAATGCTTTCAATTTATTGCTTCTGTGCCCATAAACTTCTGGAGAGAAGAAATGGTGAATGCTTGCAGAAGGTATCTGGTAATGAATGTGGGTCTTTTTAGGTGTCTTAGTCTCTCTGAGTCCACTTCTCGTCACCTCTTGGGGTATGTGCCTGCTGGCATCTCTTACAGATCAGTGCCTTGGGGAGGCTTGTGCCAGGACACGCTTCAGGGGAGTGAGTTGCCGAGTGGGGCTGGCTCTCCAGTCAGTGTCAGCCAGGACTGGGCAGTGGTTGCTGGCCAGTCGCTTCTGGGAACCCCAAATCTGGTGTCTGCTGCCTTTACCCTCTATCCCTGTACACTATCTAGTCCTTGGACTGAACTGCTGAGGATGAAAGAGCTGTTTCTTAGAAATAAAATGGATTTATCTTATTTAAAATGGTGAATCACAAACGTCAAGTCCTCTCTTGGAAGAGCCAGTGGCCAACCTTCCCATTTCCCTTCTTTCTTTTTTTTTGGGACAGAGTCTCACTCTGTCCCCCAGGCTGGAGTGCATTTGCGTGATCTCAGCTCACTGCAGCCTCCACCTCTTCTGTTCAAGCAATCCTCCTGCCTCAGCCTCCTGAGTAACTGGGATTACAGGTGCACACTGCCATGCCTGGCTCATTCTTGTATTTTTAGTAGAGACGGGATTTCACCATTTTAGGCTAGTCTCAAAATCCTGACCTGGCAACCTGCCCGCCTTGGCCTCCCAAAGTGCTGGGATGATAGGAGTGAGCCACTGTGCCTGGCTCCTTCATTTTATGTTTCACCTAGTCTGGGAGAAAATCCAGCCATGCCGTCACTAGCTTTTGACAATTTAGATCATAGATAGGGGCTTCCTTACATGGTAGCCACAGCATTTGGGAAACAAAAATCAATGAGGGGAATGCCCACAGCTCTGTGTTGGGACTTGGGGGTTGGAGGGATGGTTGCAGAGTGAGTTGATTCTGGCCCTTAAGGATGCCACAGGTTAGGGATTCCAAGGCCAGTGCCCTGAAGCTCCCTGGCTGCCATGTCCTCACTCTGCTTGTGGGCAAACTCCCTGTGCCTGGGAGCTGCCTCCTAGGACAGGTTCAGCGCAGGTCCCCTGTCTTTCAGGTGCCTGGGCTGGGTGTGAGCTCTGCGGGGCACAGGGTCCTTCCATCAGCGCCGGTGGGGAAGCCAGCGGTTTTCCTGGAGGATGTGCCTGACCCAGAACCTGCTGTTTACCCTGATGCTGCCCAGTCCTTGGAGACCTTTGCTTGGAGGCACAGGAAGGAACCAGTGAGCAGGAGGCTGGGATCCCAGCAGATAAACTTGGCATCCCAGCCAGGCCTGACATTTTTTTTTTTTTTTTTTGAGATGGAGTTTCGCTCTTGTTGCCTAGGCTGGAGTGCAGTGGCATGATCTCAGCTCACCACAACCTCTGCCTTCTGGGTTCAAGTGATTCTTCTGCCTCAGCCTCCTGAGTAGCTGGGATGACAGGCATACGCCACCACGCCCGGCTAATTTTGTGCTTTGTAGAGATGGGGTTTCTCCATGTTGGTCAGGCTGGTCTTGAACTCCTGACCTCAGGTGATCCACCTGCCTTGACCTCCCAAAGTGCTGAGATTACAGGCGTGAGCCACTGCGCCCCGCCAGCGTTTCCCTTTAGCATCATCAAGCCCAATTCTAAGAAGCCTTGATCCTGGAGTCCCTGTCTAGCAATGAGCTTGCTGTCTCTGACCACAGAGGAAAAGTTTGCATGCCTTTTCTGTGCTGCTAAGGAGCCTGGAGAAACTGTCTCCATCCTCATGCTCCCAGGTGCACCTAGTCAAATCCAGCTGGGACTCAGGGGGCTGTCCCCTGGGGGAACTCAGACCCGCTCTTCACTGGGCAGGCCCTGTCAGGCTTATAGAATGATCCAGGTGCCTAGGCTGAGTGTGACTGGAGAAACTGAGGCCAAGGGAGGGAGCAGCCTTGCCCACAGCCTTATGACCAATTAGTGGCAGAGGCAAGTTCCACCCGCCCCCCCCCCACCCCGTTTCCTGCCTTCCAGTCTGCCAGGTGGGAATGGGAGTACTGGGGAGGAAACTAGCAACACAAAGAACAAAGACCAGAGTTTAAAAACCTTCCTGACAACTCCTGGCAACCACTGATCTTTTCATTGTCTTTTTGTCTTTTCCAGAATGCTGTATAGTTGGAATAGTATAATAATTAAAATGTCTTCTAATTAAAAAACAAAACAAAACAAAAAAAAAACAAAAAAAACCTCCCTGTAATGTAATATAATGTAAATGTTTCTTAGAACTTCAAAAATTATCATGCCATAAAACATTTGATCTTGGATCCTATCTTTTTCCTTGGGTCTTGTGCTTCAAGGTGGATGTCAACTCTTGGTAGACATGAACTCTTGGTAGAGTTGGGGCATATCACATGGGCCTCTGGGCTTCCCCCGCCAAAATCAAACTGAGAAAGCGACAAAAATCCCTTTAGGTATCCTGCAACTCCCCAGATTTTCTCAGATAAACAGACCACAGCCAAGAGGCAGAGAAAATGAGAAGAGCCAGAATGTTGACCCTGACCTTCTTAGGGCTGGTAATTAAGAGGCTTAGGGGATGTTTCTGATAGTGAGTGATTTTCAGTTGTGTCCAGTGTGGAGTGGAGTAGCTTGCTGTGGACCAGGCGGTCTGTCTGGCCCACCTGGGTGAAATTCTAGGACCTGTTTCTTATCCAGGAGCATGACGCCCAAGCCATCTTCCAGGAGACAGCTCTTGTTGCCTGGGCTTTGCGACACAGGCAGGGGGAGGAGAGGACTGGCTTGTGAGGACCACATAGGCTGGGCAGGAGCATCAGGAGGGATGCCGGAGCCCCCTGACAGCTGCCAGGGCAGCTCCACATGCCTGGGGGTTCTGTCCTGGGTGGCCCCGATTCTGGTTGCCTGGACGCCCTCTTTTCCTTATCCTCTCCCATGTGTGGTGACAGCCATAGGACTCCAAAGCAGGTGTCTGGCTGCCCCGTTCTTTGTCAGGCGAGTCTGATGAACACAGACAAGCCCCTGATCACCTGAACAGCAGAGCCCCTGGCAAGCTTTCCATTAATGTCAGTGATGATGTCTCCCTATTGAGGTGAGACCCGAGTGAGGCTGGTGGCCAGGCCGGGTGAACAGTGTGGTGTGATTTGTGGAAAAGGACGCCGGGTGGCCCAGACGGTCCAGGGCTCCGAGTGTGAATTCCATGCGGGTTGCTTGGGGTCAGCCACTGCTAATGGGGAGCCTGCTGCTTTGACCTCTGGGGACAGTGGTGAGGGGTGTCCCTGGATATGAGAAATCACTGCATTTTCAGTTCTAATCAGAGCTGCTCTTGGGCTCAGATTGATATGCACTGAGCCAGAGTGTTCTCCAGAACTTAGCATTGGATTCTCCTCTCTTCTACACTGCTGTCTTGCCTGGTTTCATTCCTATCTTTTCTTTGAAAATACTTTTATATATAAACAGTTGTAAATATCTTAACTACAGCTAAGATCTCCTATTTGAGCTCTGAGATCCCAAATCCAGCTACTTCCCTGGGAACTCCTTTCATACCTAAGGCATCCTCATGTCACATATCCAACACTGAAACTCTTCAGCTTACCCCAATGTGCTTGCCCTCAGTCTTCCCCACTTCCAACGGTGGCACCTGTTTCTACCCTATTGTTCAATCTGCAAATCTGGCTGTTGTTCTTTTTTTAAACAAAGTTAATTGATTGAGGTGTATTTCACATAACATAAAATGAACCATTTAAAATGAACAATTCGGTGACATGTAATACATTTATAGAGTTGTACGACCATCACCTCCATGTAGCCCCAAAACATTCCCACGTACCAAAATAAACACCCAGGGTCATTAAGCAGCCACTCCCCATTCCCCCCTCCAGCAAGCCCCTGGCAACTGCCAATCTGAGTTCCGTCTCTGTGGATTTACCTATTCCAGATATCTCATATGAACAGAATGACAATATGTGACCTTTAAGTCTTGACTTCTTTCACTGAACATAATGTTATTGAAGCTGTAACATATATCAGTACTTCATTTTTAGGGCTGAACATATATAAAATACAGCTATATTGGGGTCCCTAACCCCTGGGCCATGGACCAGCCCTATGGCTTGTTAAGAACCGGGCTCCACAGCAGGAAGTGGGCGGGGGGTGAGTGAGCATTACCGCCTGAGCTCTGCCCCCTGTTAGATCAGCAGCAGCATTAGATTCTCACAGGAGCGAGAACCCTATTGTGAACCGAGCCTGCGAGGGATCTAGGTCTCATGTTTTTTATCAGAATCTAACTAATGCCTGATGATCAGGGTGGGAACAGATTCATCCCAAAACCATCCACCCTCACCTCCACTGTCCATGGAAAAGCTGTCTTCCATGAAGCAGGTCCCTGGTGCTGAAAACATTGGGGACCACTATACAATTATTTTATACATATATGGAAAAGTAAACTATGTTTTATATATATTATATATACATATGTAATAAAACATATGTATATATAATATACATAATATTTATATTATATAAATATATAAATGTTCTATTTATATAAATATATAAATATTATATTTATATAATATAAATATAATAAAAATATAAATATTAAAATAAATGTAATAGATAATATAATAAATAAAATAAATAACATACATAAAT
>NW_022437008.1:8262490-8277127 GCF_009761245.1 Sapajus apella
TACATATATAATATATACATACACATATACATGCTTATGTATATAATATATAATATGTATATGTTATATGTATATAATATACATATTATAATATATGTATAATATATTACCTATAATACACATATGCTACATATGTATTATATGATATATATGTATTATATATGCCATGTATGTAGTATATGCTATATATTTGTACTATAGATAATATATAACGCAGTTTACTTGTCCGTTAATCTATTATTGATAGAGCTGTACATCCATCTCTTAGTTATTGTGAAACACTATACATATTTTTTGTTATTGTTAGTTACTGTGAAAAGTGCTGTGGTATCAGGAGTGTACATGTATTTGTGTGAATACCTGTTTTCAGTTCTTTGGGGCATATACCTAGGAGTGAATTTACTGAGTCACAAGGTAATTCTATGTTTAACTTTTGCCACTGTGGCTGTGCCATTTGACGTGCCCAGTAGAAGGAACGAGGGTTCCGGTTTCTCCACATCCCACGGACACGTGTTACTTTCTGTTTACATTTGTTGGTGATGGCCATCCCATGGGCATCATTATGATTTTGCTTTGCATTTCCCTCATGACCGGTCACTGGGCAGTTTTAATGTGCTCGTTGGCCATTTGTACATCTTCTTGGAGAAATGTCCATATTTGCATCCTTTGCTCATTTTAAAATTGGGTTTTTTGTCTTTTTATTGTTGAGTTGTAAGAGTTTTTTCTATATTCTGAATATGAGATCCATATCGGATATGTGATTTTTGAATCATATCCCTGAAACAAGCCCCATCTTGATGTCTTTTTTCTGAGACAGAATCTCGCTCAGTCGCCCAGGCTGGAGTGCAGTGGCATGATCTTGACTCACTGCAACCTCTGCCTCCCAGGGTCAAGCAATTCTCCTGCTTCAGCTCCCCAAGTAGCTGGGACTACAGGCACACACCACCATGCCCAGCTATATTTTGTATTTTCTCTAGAGATGGGATTTCACCATGTTGGCAAGGCTGGTCTTGAACTCCTGACCTCAAGTGATCCGCTGGCCTCAGCCTCCCAAAGTGCTGGGATTACAGGTGAGAGCCACTGTGTCCGGCCTTTGGTTGCTGTTTCTTTTTTTTCTTTTTTTCCCATTTATTTATTTTATTGCATTTTAGGTTTTGGGGTACATGTGAAGAACATGCAAGATTGTTGCATTGGTACACACGTGGCAGTGTGATTTGCTGCCTTCCCCCCTATCACCTACATCTGGCATCTCTCCCCAGCTCCCCAGCCCCCACCGTCCCTCCCTATTTCCCCCCAACTGACCCCAGTGTGTAGTGCTCCCCTCCCTGTGTCCATGTGTTCTCATTGTTCAACACTCGCTTATGAGTGAGAACATGCGGTGTTTAATCTTATGCTCTTCTGTCAGTTTGCTGAGAATGATGGTTTCCAGGTTCATCCATGTCCCTACAAAGGACACAAACTCATCGTTTTTGATGGCTGCATAATATTCCATGGTGTATATGTGCCACATTTTCCCTATACAGTCTATTGTCGAAGGGCATTTGGATTGGTTCCAGGTCTTTGCTATTGTAAACAGTGCTGCAATGAACATTCGTGTACACGTGTCCTTATAGTAAAACAATTTGTAATCCTTTGGATATATACCCAGTAATGGGATTGCTGGGTCAAATGGAATTTCTATTTCTAGGTCCTTGAGGAATTGCCACACTGTCTTCCACAATGGTTGAACTAATTTACACTCCCACCAACAGTGCAAAAGTGTTCCTATTTCTCCACATCCTCTCCAGCATCTGTTGTTTCCAGATTTTTTAATGATCGCCATTCTTACTGGTGTGAGATGGTATCTCAATGTAGTTTTGATTTGCATTTCTCTGATGACCGGTGATGCTGAGCATTTTTTCATATGCTTGTTGGCCTCATGTATGTCTCCTTTTGTAAAGTGTCTGTTCATATCCTTTGCCCACTTTTGAATGGGCTTGTTAGCTTTTTTCTTGTAAATCTGTTTTAGTTCTTTGTAAATTCTGGATATCAGCCCTTTGTCAGATGGGTAAACTGCAAAAATGTTTTCCCATTCTGTTGGTTGCCAGTTCGCTCTAATGACTGTTTCTTTTGCTGTGCAGAAGCTGTGGAGTTTGATTAGGTCCCATTTTGTCTATTTTGGCTTTTGTTGCCAATGCTTTTGGTGTTTTGGTCATGAAGTCCTTGCCTACGCCTATGTCTTGAATGGTTTTGCTTAGATTTTCTTCTAGGGTTTTTATGATGTTAGGTCTTATGTTTAAGTATTTAATCCATCTGGAGTTAATTTTAGTATAAGGTGTCAGGAAGGGTCCAGTTTCTGCTTTCTGCACATGGCTAGCCAGCTTTCCCAACACCATTTATTGAACAGGGAACCCTTTCCCCATTGCTTGTTTTTGTCTGGTTTGTCAAAGATCAGATGGTTGTAGATATGCTGTGTTGCCTCCGAGACCTCTGTTCCATTCCATTGGTCTATATCTCTGTTTTGGTACCAGTACCATGCTGTTTTGATTACTGTAGCCTTGTAGTATAGTTTGAAGTCCAGTAGTGTGATGCCTCCCACTTTGTTCTTTTTGCTTAGAATTGACTTGGCTATGTAGGCTTTCTTTTGGTTCCATATGAAGTTTAAGATGATTTTTTTCCAGTTCTGTGAAGAAGGTCATTGGTAGCTTGATCGGGATAGCATTGAATCTGTAAATTACTTTGGGCAGTATGGCCATTTTCACGATATTGATTCTTCCTAACCATGAACATGGAATGTTTCTCCATCTGTTTGTGTCCTCTCTTATTTCGTTGAGCAGTGGCTTGTAGTTCTCCTTGAAGAGGTTCTTTATGTTCCTTGTTAGTTGTATTCCTAGGTATTTTATTCTCTTTGTGGCAATTGTGAATGGAAGTTTGTTCTTGATTTGGCTCTCTTTAAGTCTGTTATTTGTGTATAGGAATGCATGTGATTTTTGCACATTGATTTTGTATCCTGAGACTTTGCTGAAGTTGCTTATCAGTTTCAGGAGATTTGGGGCCTGATTCCAAAACCCGGCAGAGACTCAACAAGAAAAGAAAACTTCAGGCCAATATCCGTGATGAACATAGATGCAAAAATCTTCAATAAAATACTGACAAGCCGATTGCAACAGCACATCAAAAAGCTTATCCACCATGATCAAGTAGGCTTCATCCCGGGGATGCAAGGCTGGTTCAACATACGCAAGTCTATAAACGTAATTCACCACATAAACAGAACCAAAGACAAAAACCACATGATTATCTCAATTGATGCAGAGAAGGCCTTTGACAAAATTCAACAGCCCTTTATGCTAAAAACACTCAATAAGCTAGGTATTGACGGAACGTATCTCAAAATAATAAAAGCTATTTATGACAAACCAACAGCCAATATCATACTGAATGGGCAAAAACTGGAAGCATTCCCCTTGAAATGTGGCACCAGACAAGGATGCCCGCTCCCACCAGTTCTATTCAATATAGTACTAGAAGTTCTAGCCAGAGCAATCAGGCAAGAAAAAGAAATAAAGGGCATTCAGATAGGAAAGGAGGAAGTCAAATTGTCTCTATTTGCAGACGACATGATTGTATATCTGGAAGACCCCATCGTCTCAGCCCCAAATCTCCTGGTTGCTGTTTCTAATCATTGTTAGCTCACCTAGCCTGCAGGGCCAATAGGAGACACCCTCATGCATGCACTTCCCTGCATCTTCAGCCTTCATCTCGCTAACACCTTGGCCCAATTATTTCTCACTTGGATAATGCTGTAGTTTCCAATTTTGTCTTCTTGCCTCTACTCTTGTCGCCTTATAATATATTCTCTATCGAATAGCCAGAATGATCCTTTTTGTTTTGTTTTTTTAGAGAAAGGGTCTCGCTCTGTCTCCCAGGCTGAAACGCAGTGGTGCAATCGCAGCTCACTAGAGCCTCAGCCTCCTGGGATCAAGCCATCCTCCCACCTCAGCCTTCGGAGTACCTGGAACCACAGGTGCATACCACCATATCTGGCTAATTTTTATATGTTTTGTAGAGACGAAGTGCCGTTGTGTGGCCTAGGCTGGTCTTAAATTCCTGGCCTCAAGCCTTCTGCCCACCTCAGCCTCCAAGAGTGCTGGAATTATAGGTGTGAGCCGCTGTGTCTGTCCAGAATGATCTTTACAAATATAAACTAGACGATGTCCTGCGTCTGCTTCAAATCCTCAGGGCCATCCTGCCACATCTGTAATAGGGCTAGGACCCCTTCACATGTCCCTGCTGTCCTCTCTGGCCACACACTCTATTTTAGCCCTGATGTCCTTCCTTAAATTCCCCCAGCACAGGGCTTTTCCAGCCTTGGAAGCTTTGAATGTGCTTTCTCCTCTGCCCAAGAGCTTATTCTTCAATGTGGACCTGGTGAGCCCCTCTCTCTTTCCCATCTTGGCATAAATGTCACTTCTCACGAAGGGCTTCCCCAGTCACACATTTAGATTAGGGCTTTCTCTCTCATGGGCTGTCTCCTCCCCTTGTTAGCCCCCACTCCTTGGGCTATCTCATAATCTTATTGGCACCTATCTTATGGACTGTCTCATAACTTATTGAACCCTACTTCATGAGCTATCTTATAACCTATCTAGCCTCTATCTCATGGGCTATCTCGTAACCATATTTTTTCATCCATAGTTTAAAAAAGTCTTCTGGATACTGACCATGTGCAGGCACTGTGTGTTCATCAGGTGGATATTGGTTTGCAAGACAGATAAGGATCCTGCCCACTGGCTGTGGACAATCTAGCTCAAGAGACAGATAGGAAAAATAAATGCACAAGACCTTACTATGTTATGTGAAGAAAATACTTGGAGTAAATAGTGTCAGCGGGTGGGGGAGGAAAGGAAGGGTGGGAATCCACAGTTGTTTGGGGTGAGTCCCTGCAGAGGAGCACAGAATGCATGTGTGAGGACAGCCAGCCTTCCCGAGGGAGGCAGAGAGCAGCGAGTGAAAGGGCCCTGGGCTGTGATCCACAGGCAGCCGAAGCTGTGGCCGTCTCCCCGGGAAGGCGGTGCAGGTGCGCAGTGGAGGTGGGCAGCGTGCAGCCACAGTCTGGAGTCAGTGCTGTTTCCTTGCCTGCAATGTCTGTGTTCTACACTGAGAGCTTCATGGGTCACACACCTACTTTACCCACCACGGTGCACCAGCTCCCAGCAAGCGCCTCCCCTGAGTAGGTGTTGAATAGATGTTTATGAACACTGAATGAATATTATCTTTATGAATGAGATTAGCTCGATCTGTGTCCCCTTTCTGTGTTGACCTTCACCATGTTCTGACAGAGCCCTTTTGTTTTCCAGCGTGCCAAAGACAGACTCGAGCTCAGCTCTGGCTGAATGATGGCAGATTTCGATTTGGAATAGTCTGCATTTCACCCATGAGGCACTGATGTGCCTCCACTTCTCCCGGGGGATTGCTGGCTTTACAACAACATACACCAAGTCGCCAGAATCTTCTAGAAGCTCAATAACAATTCCTACCCAAAGCCTGAATGCTATTCCTGAGTCAACAGCTGTGTTTGCCTTTTCTCCCAGTTGTCCTGCCTGCCGGGGGCCATGGTAAGGGAAACTACGCAGTTCCACTTCTGTGTAGCTGATGAGGAGGCTGTTGGGTTTATGTAAGGGGGTGTCTAGACAGATCCGTCTTTTCTGCATTCGATGTGCAATCCTTGTTAGGCACAGGGGACCCTGGTGAAGCTTGCATCCAAAACAGCTTCAGCAGACTCGACCCTTGCCAGGGAAGTCTGTGTCGTAATGAGATCTTCATGTTGACGGGATCTTTTTTAACCCTGGGCCAACGTGGTTTTTTTCCACATGAAATTAATTTATTGGCTGTTCCGCTTCGACGTCATTTGGCTCCCACTGCTGCTTGTACGGCCTGGCCTCTTTTGGAAAAGCCTTATTATTTTTAAGAACCAGCCACTTGTGATTCTTCTGCGTCATTTAACTTGATGGAGTCTCTCGGCTTCTTTGGGGGCGAATGACAGCCTTGGAGCACGTGTGCCCTTGTGTACCTGTGTGCACACACACCTGCTGAACAAGCCTGCACAGGTGTGCATTGCAACTGGAGACAGACTGGGAGGCTATGGTGGGCTGGTGGCATAATGTTGATATATGGGTGAAGAAAAAAAAAAACAATGGCCGGGCGAGGTGGCTCAAGCCTGTAATCCCAGCACTTTGGGAGACCACCCAAGGTCAGGAGTTCAAGACCAGCCTGGCCACTGTGGTGAAACTCTATCTCTACTAAAAATTCAAAAAGTAGTCAGGCATGGTAGTGGGTGCCTGTAATCCCAGCTACTCAGGAGGCTGAGGCAGGAGAATTGCTTGAAACTGGGAGGCGGAGGTTGCAGTGAGCTGAGACCGCGCCATTGCACTCCAGCCTGGGTGACAGAGCAAGACCTCCATCTCAAAAAAAAAAAAAAAAAAAAAAAAAAAAAAAAGAAAAAAGAGGGGAAAAATATACCTTGGGCTGTCTCTGCAGTCATAATTACTTGGACCCAAGCAGTAGCTTGACCTGTAGTTCAGAGGCTGTGTTCAGCGTTGGAATGACTGTATTTGAATCCTACATCCCCTCCGTGTGATCCTGGACATAAAACACAATCTCTGGGCGTGTAACACAATCTCTCTGTGCCTCTATTTTTCTCACTTGCAGAATGAGGGTAATGAAGTCCCTTATGGATGTGGGGGTGGATTAGATGTGTCATCATATATCAAGGGCTTGCAAAGAGCACATGGTAGACACGCCATTCGTGTCAGCTGATGGGGTCACCGCGACCTCTCCATGATGTTTTTCTTTCTGATGGGTTACTCACAGCATTTGGTTAAAAAGGCCTTCCCCACGTCTCTCGTACCCGTTGATCTAAGTAGGCTAGATGTTGGATATTTATTTATGTTCCATCTGGCTCCCAAATGAGTCACCACAGGATTCTCGGGGGCTGTGCCGACCAGACCCTTGCAGTTTCCCGTCAGCATGTGTGGTCTGTCCTCTTACACGACTGCCCACCGGCCTCTCCCTATTTCGGAATCAGCCTTGTGTGTGCATGCATGTACTCCCGCCTCCCCCACGTCCACAGCCCTGGATCCTACCCACTCCTCAGGACCGGATTTAAACCCTGCCTCCTCCATGAAAGCCCTAGGCTCCAGCTGGGATTCGCTCTGCTCCCATTTTGCTCTGGAGTTATCCCTGGAAGGCAGAACTTGGTGGGGGTCTCAGTCTTCCTAGGTTCACCTAGGCTGCCAGCAGGGGCTTCTCCCAGAGGCTTAGTCTGTGTCTGTTAAATGGAACCGTCTGGGTCACCTTGTCCTGTTTGCTGAATTTGGGGCCACATCCATTTTGAAAAGAAGTTTCTTGCCACGAGTTTTTAAAAATACCCTTTTAATACTTTTATTCACTTTAAAAATTCAATGTGGTAAAAGTCTCTCTGTTTGGTATACTGTTCTATGAACTTAGAAGCAAATGGTCCCATAATCACCACCACAATTAAGACGCTGAACAGGGCTGGGGGTGGTGGCTCACATCTGTAATCCCAGAACTTTGGAAGGCCGAGGCGGGCGGATCACCTGAGATCAGGAGTTTGCGATCAGCCTGGCCAACATGGTAAAACCCTGTCTCTACTAAAAATACAAAAAATTAGCCAGGTGTGGTGGTGGACGCCTGTAATCCCAGCTACTCTGGAGGCTGAGGCAGGAGAATTGCTTGAACCTAGGAGGTGCAGGTTGTAGTCAGTCGAGATCGTGCCATTGCACTCCAGCCTGGGCAACAAGAGCGAAATTCCATCTTAAAAAAAAAAAAAGATACTGAACAGATTCATCAACCCCCAAATTCTCTTACTACCCCTTTGTAATCAGCCTTCCCCACATCCCTAAATTCTTGGAGCTGCTGATGCTTTCTCCCTCCCTCCCTCTTTTTTGCTTTCTCCCTTCCCTTCTCTTCCTTTTCCTTTCATTTTTTCTTTCCTTTCTTCCTTCCCTCCCTCCATCCCTCCTTTCTATTTTCTTTTTCTTTCTTTCCTTTTCTTTCTTTCTTTTGCTCTCTCTCTCTCTTTTCCTCTCTCCCTCCCCTCCCCTCCCCTCCCCTCCCCCCTCCTCCCCTCCCCTCCCCTCCCCTCCCACTCCTCCCCTCCCCTCCCCTGCCCTCCCCACTCTTCCTCTTCTCTCCTGTCCTTTCCTGTCCTTTTTCTTTCAAGCCAGGATCCTGCTTTGTTGCCCAGGCTGGAGTACAATGGCATGATCATGTCTCACTGTAACCTTGAACTCTTGGGCCCATCTGTTCTCCTGACTCAGCCTCCAGAGAAGCCAGAACTACAGCTGTGTGCCACCACGCCCAGCTAATTTTTAAAAAATTTGTGTAGAGATGAAGTCTTATTTTATTGCCCAGGCTAACTCTCTAACTTCTAGCCCAAAACAATCCTCCTGCCTCAGCCTCCCAAAGTGCTGGGATTACACGCATGAGCCACCATGCCTGGCCTTGAGGTGCCTTCTAATCTTACAGTTTTAGCCTTTCTGAGGATGCCACAGAAACGGAATCATACAGCATGTATTCTTTTGTGTCTGACTCTTTCACTTGGCATGACACATTTCAGATTCATGCACGGCGTTATGTATATCAGTAGCTTTTTTTTTTTTTAATGGCTGAGTAGTAGTCCATTATATGAATGCTTTGCAGTTTATTTATTTGTTCACGAGTTGAATGACATTTCGGTTGTTTGCCCTTTTTTAGGTGATTATGAATAAATGTACTACAAACATTTGGATTCAGATTTTTGTGGAAACATACATTTTCATTTCCGTGGGCTATCATTTATTTATTTGTTTTTTATTTTTTTGAGACAAGGTCTCACTCTGTCTCCCAGGTTGGAGTACAGTGGCCCAATCTCAGCTCACTGCCACCTTGGCCATCCTGGCTCAGTCCTCTCATTTCAGCCTCCTGAGTAGCTGGACTACAAGGTGTGTCACCACGCCCTGCTGGCGGTTATAATTTGTAAGAAACTGCCAAACTGTTGCCCCAAATGGTTGTACAATTTTGAACCAACAATGTATGAGATTTCCAGTGGCTTCCCACCATCATCAGCACCTGGTATTGTCACTTAAACAATTATTTTTAGCTAATCTAATAGCTGTGCAGCGGCATCTCATCGTGGTTTTAATTTGCATTTTCCTAATGACTAATGACGTTGAACACCTTTTTAATGTACTTGCTTGCTATTTGTCTACCTTCTTTGGTTAAGTGTCTTTAAAAAGTTTTGCCCGTTTTTATTGGGTTGTTTGTTTTCTGATTATTGAGTTTTGGGAGTTCTTTATGGAGTCTGGACCCCAGTCCTTTGTCACGCGTGTGCTCTGCAAATACTTTCTTCTCATTTGTGGCTTGTGTTTTCATTCTTTTAACAGTGTCTCAGCAGAGCAGAAGTTTTTAATTTTGATGGATCCCAATTTATCATTCCTTTTTTTTTTTTTTTATGGATTGCGCATTTGGTGTCATTTCACCAGCTTTTAATTTTATTTTAATTCTCCTCAGCCTGTGAACAGCACTAGGGCGTGGTTTCCAGGCAGTTGCTGCGTGGAACCCGCTCCTCCCCACTTCCTGCCCAGCCCCTCCAAAGCCCCCTTTTGGCTATTTCAGCCACCAGCTGGAACCTCTCCAAGGAGGGACACTGGCCCATGGATGTGACCCCTCTGAAGCCCTGGTGAAAGGTGTCATGAAGGAGGTCAGCCATGGAGACTACCTCCCACCCATACTGTGCTCTGCTTGCCTGCCCTGACCCTCACTTTCTCAAGATAACGTGTTTTCATTCCAGAAACACTGTTGCTTTCATGGCCACCAACTTGGCCATGGAGACCCCAACCCAGGTGGCACCGAAGGAATTAAGAAACAGACACAGAGAGTGCAAAAGGTGGATTCAGAGTGGGGCATCAGGGGACTCACAGCATTCCCAGCTGGGAGCCCAGAGAAGTCTCTGGCCCACGTTATTTATTCTTTACTTCCAGTGACAACTTTAACAAGCGGATGCTCTGTGCTCTTTCATTGGTTAAAGATAAACTAACCAGGCAGCTAGTGTACGTTCACCATAGGTTAAAGATAAACTAGAAAGTACTCTTTATGAGTGAACAAAGGAAAGAGTCACATATCCTGTGTTCAAAGAACTAATTCATCTGGTGTGAGACATATTCATATTGGTTACTGTTTTATAATGCTTTGAGCAGTTTTCTGCTTTTGGGGGGAAGTTTTCCACTTTCGGGGGCCAACTAGGTTTTCCTTGCTCCCACCCTCATCAAACAATATGATATATCACACACGTCAGGATCTTCAGAATTTGCTTTCAACAGACTGATACAGTTCACGCCACGGGCTTCTCTGACTTTGAAGATCTAGAAACAAGGCTGACGCACTGCCTTTTGCCATCCATAAGGGTTTTGGACTTAATGCAGAAAGTCCATGAACCTGCAAGATCTTTCTTCTCCTGAACCCCAGGACACTGAATGACCCCCTTGCTCATCTTTGCATTGCTTGGATAAGAAGGTGGGTCCCAGCTGCCTTATAGTCCATACACCCAGACATGGGATTGTCAATATCCAGCCCAATGGACCTGTCATTTGACCTTTGCTTTGATTGGGCTCCACAGCACTGGCCTTAAGAAAAGAGAAGGCACGTGCCTGTGGTCCCAGCTACTCGGGAGGCTGAGGCGGAAGAATCACTTGAATCCAGGAGGTGGAGGTTGCAGTGAGCTGAGATTGCGCCACTGCACTGCAGCCTGGCGACAGAGCAAGACTCCGTCTCAAAAAAAAAAAAAAAGAAAAGAAAAGGTAAGGCACCTGGGCATAGATGGGGTCTTTCCATCTCTGCTGCAATGGAGCAAAGATGGAAGAAGAAGAAGTCACATCTACAGTTCTCTCTTTTTTGGCCAGGTTGCTAACTCCTGGCTTAAAGCCATCCTCCTGCCTCAGCCTACCAGAGGGCTGGAATTCCAAGTGTGAGCTAGTGCTTTCATTTATGTTTCATCTTGGGAGCCAGACGGACCATAAATAATTATCCAACATCTAGCATCCTCGCATCAGTGCTTAGGGAACTTGGCATTAACTGGGAAACTCTAGGGCCTGGAGGCTGGGCTGTGGAATGTGTTTGCCATGCCTAAGTGGAGTGGCCATTGCCACTGGTGTGGCTGTGACAATACTGTTAAAATATCAGCCATTCCTCCAAGACTTCACATGAGTCAGAACTCTGCAGCCACAGTCAAGGCCTTGCCTAAGTGGCCAGAACCAGAATTCAGAATCTCAGCCCAGTTGTGTATACACAAATTTCTTCCTTTGTGTGGCCTTGTTCCCCACCCCACCCCTCAGAACCATCTCACATTATTCCTGGGGAGGGGTGTTTGCTTCAGACTTCAGAGCACTCTTATCTCACTTGGAGGCATTTTCCCCCATCCAAGACTCCAAGACAATACTGCAACTTGTAGTGGTTGATGACCTTCTGCTGCGGTAATTCCCTCCTTTGGGCATTGAAATTGATTTTCTTCTTTGTGGCATGTAAAGATTCAAAGCGTGCCCCTTGCACTGGGTCCCAGGAGAGTTCCCACATCAGCGGCTAAGTCGGGGACAAGGCCAGTGCTGGTCACCAGTGTGGGAGGGGGAGGGGGGTCCCTGTGCCTCCGCCAGCTGCAGAGTCGTACCTGTGTGCCTCAGGGTTGGAATTGGGTGTGGATACTGGGGGTTCCAGCTGGGGCAGCTTTTGCAGCAGCTTCCTTGCCAAACTGGATTTTGACAAAGGAACATCAGCGGACCCTCATCTTTTAGTGGTTATTTCCTAGAAATTCTGTATTTGTGTCAGTGCTCAGAGACTACCCTGTGGCCCCCCCGACCCAGGGCTCCCCTGTGAGTGAGGAGAGTGACTGAAAGCATGTGAGTTCTGCCTCTGTCCTATCCCCTTGCAGCTCCTCTGTCTCTATTCCCCACAGGCAGCTTGGTTAGGAGCCCCCTGTACCCAGCACCTTGATGTGCCATTCCAGAAACCCATCTGTGCCACTTGCCAGTGCCCGCCCCCTGCCCGTTGTGGCAGTCCCGACTCCCACCTTTCCCTCCCCCTCTCCTCAAAGGACTTCCCCCAGGGCTGGCAGAAATCACAGCTCTGGGGGTGCAGGGTGGAGGGGATTTAGCAGCAAGGGGTTGTCTTAGGTGCATCTCAGCCCCTGTTCTTTTCTGGAAGCTCTAAAGAGCACCGCCCTTCACCGTCTCCCCCTTCCCTTCCCATTCTCTCCCCTCCACTTCTTTCCCTCTCCCTGCCACGGTGATATTTCCAGAGGGCAAATCAGATCATGTCACTCCCTTGCTTAAAATGCCTCCTTATTTTCTTGGGCATAAAACCCCCGCCTCTGAAAATCCCTTGTCAGTCTGCCCTGGGTTATGATGACCATTTCAAGAGCCCTGTTCTTTCAAAGCCACAACAGTGTCCTCCAGACACGCCGTCCACTTGCAATTCCCCGAAAGCCCTCCCTCCGCCTCCCTCTGGCTCTTGTTTATGAGCTCATCCTTCTAGTTTCAGCCTCAGGGGTCTGCACTTGGCAGATCTGACCTGCTCACCTGCCCGCTCCAGGCCAGGTGCTTCTCCTCTGAGCTCATGGGTCGATGCCACAGATATTTCCTGCTGGCCTCTTGTATGCCAGGTGCCGTGCCGGGGGGAGACAGGGAAACAGGGCAACACAACCCACCCTCCCAGAGTTTCCATAGCAGGACACAGACAATGAACAGGCAAGTAAATAAAGAGGGTCATGCAAGACTTTGAGATTTGCCCTGGGAAAGCACACACACTGTGAGATTTGCACTGGGCAAAGCGCCTCTGCTATGGTTGTCCCCTCTGAAACTCATGTTGAAATCTATTTATTTTGCTTACTGATTTTTTCGAGACAGGGTCTATGCTCTCTCATTCAGTCTGGAGTGCAGTGGTGCAATCATAGCTCACTGCAGCCTCAACTTTCTGGGCTCAAGTGATCCTCTTGCCTCAGCCTCCCAAGTAACTGGGACTGTGGCTACTGTAAAAAATTGGTTGGTTAATGTTTCTAAGTTTTATTTTTTGTAGAGACAGGGCCTTGCTGTGTTACTCAGGCTGGTCTCCAACTCCAGGCTTGATGTGATCGTCCTGCCTCAGCCTCCCAAAGTACTGAGATTACAGATACGAGCCACCATGCCCAACCTCATGCTGAGATTTAATTGCCATTGTGACAATATTAAGAGGTGGGACCCTTGAAGAGGTGATTAGGCACAGCCCTCATGAATTGATTAATCCTGAATTGCTTAATTCTGAATTGATTGATCCTGAATTGATTAATCCTTTTATCTTGTTAATTATTACGGAGTGGGCTCCTGATCGAAGGATGACACTCAGCCCTCATTTTTCTCTGTCTCATGTGCTTCTTTGCCCTCCAGCCATGTGATGCGACAGCACAAAGGCTCTTGCTAAATGCTGAAGCCATGCTCTTGAACTTCCCAGCCTCCAGACCCATGATAAATAAACTTACTAATTACCCAGTCTGTGGTATGTGTTAAAGCAGCATAAAACAGACTGAGACACCCTCTGAGAAGAATACTGAGTGGGAAAGAGTCTGGCCCCTTGATGGTACGGTAGGAAAGTGTTCCAGGGGAGAATAACAGGTTCAAAGGCTCAGAGTTGGACAAGAGCTCGATCCCAAGGGGCACTGGAAGCAGAGAGAGCCTGGTGCATTTGAGACACAGAGGGGATTATTCCAACACCCTTTTTCCTCTATATGCAAGAAAAATGTTCAATAACAAATCAGCAATGAAAGTAGTAATAGTAATGACCAGAAAAGAAACGGGGACAGCAAAAAAAAAAAAATGTTCTTTTATTGAACTTTGTATATCTAATCATGCCAGAAGAAAAAATTACAATAGCACAAAGAAAAATGCATAATAGTTTAATCCTGTTAAAGTCCATCCATGTGGACAAACTTATTCCCACGTATCTGTTGCAACAGTGAATAATGATATCATAGTTCTCAGTCTGAGCCTTGACTTCTGCAAATTTGCCGATGGCTTTGACAACCTTTTTCATCTATACACGTCCACTATTCACAACAGCCAGATTTGTCAGCTTGTCTTCACTCATAGTTGGTTGAAGAACACTTCTTTATTAATTTTAATTTCAAAGAGTTTCTTTCATAAGAAACAACAGACATACAAATGGTTATGAAAGTCTTAAACGTGAGGATAATTTTGGCAGAGATGTATAAAAATCCCATCTAAAATATCTCCCCTAGTTGAAAACCACTAAAATATCATCACCAGAGATTCATCATAGATTCCTATTTTATTCAGTAAAAACTTTCAAGGTTTTTCTTCTTTTACAAAAACCAGGAAGAATGTTGGAGTGAAGGTGAACCTGACAGGACCGGCTCCATTGCTGTGGGCCATGTGCCCAGTCCTTGGTGAAAATGATCAAGGCTTTGAAGTTTTGCCCTCTCAATTTTTCCAGCAATGTTAGACCCGTATCTTTTGTCATTTATCCGTGCACTATTCCTCAAAATTTGATTCTTTTTCCATTTCATTTTCTGTTTTTTTTTTTTTTTTTTTTTTTTTTTTTTTTTTTTTTTTTTTT
>NW_022437008.1:8277227-8335854 GCF_009761245.1 Sapajus apella
TTTTTTTTTTTTTTTTTTTTTTTTTTTTTTTTTTTTTTTTTTTTTTTCCCCGGCATTTGTGTGCTGCATTGTTAATGGCCTCCACCATCTCTTTTTTTTTGGGACGGAGTCTTGCTCTGTCATTCATGCTGGAGTACAGTGGCATGATCTCGGCTCACTGCAACGTCCACCTCCCAGGTTCAAGATTCTCCTGCCTCAGCCCCCTGAGTAGCTGGGATCACAGGAATGCACCACACCAGTAGAGATGGGGTTTCACCATGTTGGCCAGGCTGGTCTTGAACTTCTGACCTCAGGTGATCCACCTGTCTTGGCCTCCCAAAGTGCTGAGATTACAGGTGTGAGCCACCATGCCCAGCCTTTCTCCACCATTTCTGAGGATAGATCTTCAGGAACAGTTTTAAAGCTTGATGCTTCACTGGACATTGTTCAAGGGAGATTCTGGTTGTTTGCAAATATTTTTTGTGACGGACCTCATCTATCACATCACACGAGGATAAAAACCACTAAACGGCTCCATTGCTATAAAATTTTATTTTTCTGATTTTCTTTTAGTTTTCAGTTAACAATTGAAACTAACAAATTTCAGTCTTGAAGACACTCTTAAAATTCAATAAAATTTGCACTTATCAAACAGAAAGGTAATACTCTTTAGGTCCTTTGTTTTAAATTTCAAACATGAATGAACTTCAACACGATCACGTAGGATGACAGAATCGAAGTCATCTACGTTCTGTTTCTTTACCTTTGCAATCACTGTGCTATCATCGTTTGTTTTGAATCTACTGTTTAAATGCAGGGATGTGTCATTCCACCAAGCTTGGGGACAAGGACCGTGCCCAAAGTGAACTTCAGCAATTCTGAGCTGCTATAAATTCATTCTTTCAACAAATGCATATGGTTGAGTCTGTGTATCTCAGGGACACATCTATAGCTAGGAGTTATTTGAATTAAGTTCCATGTAGAAATCAATGTGTATTAAAATGTCAGTGATAAAAATGTGCTAATTTGAAGCTTGTGTATATATTATTAAAACTCAAAGTAATGGGAGTAGTTGTTTAGAATCTAAACCAACAAGAGATTTGAAAGGAGTATTATTATTATTATTTTTTATTCCTGCACATTGCTTAGAATTGCTGGCACATGGAGACAAAAATGCTCTGTAGGCTTTGAATACCCTCACTTCTTGCATCTAAGGGGGTGGTTTTTCCCTGGCAGGACCACCAGTGTGGCCTGCAGAGCAGCAAGTGAGGGGAGGAGTAGTGAGAAATGATGTAAAAGGGGCTCGTAAGAGTCAAGTACTCGCGGGTCTTGCAGGCCATGGTGTTGGGATGTGGCTTTTAGCTCAAGTGCAATGTGCTCTCGTAGTGCCAGGTAGACAGCCCTACCATTGAACATGGACAAGTCACCAGGACATTCCAAGATAACATTTTCTGTTTGACTGTAACCTCCCTGAGGGAAGGCAATAGGTTTCAGGTACCTTTGTAAGTCAGTGTTTTTCCCAACGCTTACAAGAGACAAAATACACAGACAATAACCAGACCATATGTAAGATAGAACTCTGATCTACAATTGGCAGCAAAGAATCCAGGAAGTCAAACTCCTGTCTTTAGCAACCTATCCAGGATGCCAGATAACAACCTTTAACACATTTGGCCTTAAATGGCTGGGACCTGATGAATAACTGACAGTGTCCCTAATTGTTATCACTGCTTCTAACTTAGCACCACATAGAGAAAGCCAAATATGCCCACCTAAACCATCCCGTAGGATGTCTTTCTTCTAGTTAGCTGCCTGCAGCTTCCCTCACCAACAGGACACACTGGAAGCCTTCTCTTTTTCCACTGTAAACTTTTCCCACCCCTCTGCCTGCCTTTGAGTCTCTGCCAAAAGTGAGTGATGGTTGCTGACTCTCTTGATATAGCAAGCTCTAAATAAATAGGCTTTGCTTCTTCTAGTTTGGATGGTCTTTGTTTATTTCCATGTCCGGCTCACATAGTGAATGAGTGAGTGAATGGATGACAACCCTGCCATCCAGAAGCTGACCCTGCAAGGGATAAAGCTAAGGAGGGGGTCAGGTGCGGTGGCTCACGCCTGTAATCCCAGCACTTTGGGAGGACGAGGTGGGCAGATCACCTGAGGTCAGGAGTTTGAGACCAACCTGGCCAATGTGGCAAAACCACATCTCTACAAAAATATAAAAATTAGTGGGGCATGGTGGTACGCACCTGTAGTCCCAGCTGCTTGGGAGGTTGAGGCAGGAGAATCACTTGAACCCGGGTGGTGGAGGTGGCAGTAAGCTGAGACTATGCCACTGGATTCCAGCCTGGGCGACAGAGCAAGACTCCATCTCAAAAAAAAAAAAGAAACTAAGGAGGGGAAGATGAATGGCAACAGGGCTGACTGATGACTGAGACACTACGACTACAGGGAAACAGACGGGACCCGTCCTTCTGAGTGTCTGTCTGTTTATACTAACCATCTTCTCTGGATGCCTGCTCTTTTGTAAACCTGGGCTTCTCCTATGCAAAATCATTCCTAACATGCATTTGCACTTAATGTGTGGTGAACACCTCTCCACTTAATTGTGTATCTTTCAAGGATGCAATTTTAAATGGTTTCCTAGTATTCCATGAGGTCAAGTGAATGGTTCCGTCTAATTTTATTATATTGAAAATGATGTTTGTTATGTATTGACAAATTATAGTTGTACGTATTTCTTGGATTACAAAGTGGTGTTATGATTTTTTAATACAAGGTGGAAAGATTAAATTAAGCTAATGAACATAGCCATCTTCTCAAATATTTAACATTTTTTGTGGTAAGAATATTGGAAATGTACCCTTTTAGTTATGTTGAAATGTACAAAACTCAGTTATTAGCTATATTTACCATAATGTTCAATTGATATAAAAAACTGAATCTCTTTCTCCTGTTTAGTTGAGGCTTTGTGCCCTGTGACTATCATCTCCCCATTCCCCACAGCCCCAGCCTCTGGTAACCATTCTGCTCTCTGCTTCTGTGAGTTCAATTGTTTCAGAATCCATGTATAAGTGAGAACATGCAGTGTTTGCCTTACTGTATTTGGCTTATTTCACTTAATGTAATGTTCTGCTTTTCATGCAAATGACAGAGTATTTTTTAAGGTTGGATAGTATTCCATCATGTATATATGCCACATTTTCTTTAGCCATTCATCAGTGGTAGAACACCCAAGTATATAAATCACATATTAAAGGATCTGAAGGGAGAGATAGATTACAGTATGATAACAGTAGGGGACTTCAATAGACCACTTTCAATAATGGATGAATTATCCAGACAGATTAATAAGGCACTTTAGACCAAGTGGATCTAACAGAAATATACAGAACATTCCATCGAATAGCAACAGAATCCACATTCTTCTCAAGTGCACATGGAGCATTTTCCAGGATAGATCACATGTTATACCACAAGACAACTCTTAGCAAATTTAAGAAGGTTGAAATCATGTCAAATATCTTTTCTGATCACAGTGTTATAAAACTAGAAATCAGTTATAAGAGGAATTTTCAGAAAATTCACAAATACATGGGAATTAAATGGATGCCCCTGAACAACCATTGGGTCAATGGTGAAATTATAAAGGAAATTCAAAAATATTTTGAAAGAAACAAAAAAGGAAATACAACATACCAAAACTTACGGGATGCAGCCAAAGTAGTTCTAAGAGGAAGATGTATAGCAACAAATGCCTACATCAAAAAAGAAGAGTTGCAAATAAGCAACTTAAAGTTATGCCTCATGGAAATAGAAAAGGAAGAGCAAACTAAGCCCAATGTTAGCAGCAGAAGAAATAATAAATATTAGAGTTGAAATAAATGAGAGAGGGACTAGAAAATAATATGAAAACAATAAAAGTAAAGGTTAATTTTTTGAAAAGATAAACAAGATTGGCAAACTTTAGCTTGACTAACCAAGAGAAAGAGAGCAGAAATAAAAGAGGTGACATTACAATGGACATCACAGAAATGCAAAGGCCCATAAGAGACTATTAAGAATAATTATATGCTAGCTGGGTATAGTGGTTCATGCCTGTAATGCCAACATTTTGGGAGGCTGTGATCGGAGGATCACTTGAGCCCAGGAGTTCAAGTCCAGCCTGTGTAACAGTGAGACTCTGTCGCTACAAAAATAAAATAAAAAAATAATTGGCTGAGTATGGTGGCACGCATCTGTAGTCCAATACTTGAGCCCAGAAAATTGAGGCTGCAATGAGCCGTGATTGCACCATTGCACTCCAGCCTGGATGACACTGCATTCCAACCTGTCTCAAAAAACAAACAAACAAACAAAACCCCTAAAAACTACATGCCAAAAAAGTTGGCTAACTTAGAAGCAATGCATACATTCCTAGAGACATACAACCTACTGAGATGAAATCATGAAGAAATAGAAAAATCTGATCAGACCAATAAGGAGGGAGGAGATTGAAACAGTCATTAAAAAACCAACAAAGAAAAGCCTGGGACCAGATGGCTTCATGGTTGAATTCTGCCCAGCATTTAAGGAACTAATACCAATTCTCCAAAAACTCTTCCAAAAAACTGAAGACAGAAAAACACTTCCAAACTCTTTTAACGAGGCCAGCGTTACCCTGATACCAAAGCCAGACAAGGACATCACAAGAAAAGAAAATGCTTCTAATTTTAAACATAAAATTCCTAAAAGGTGCAGACCAACTCCTGGGCTCAGGTTCCTTCTCCCCGACTGTCTGTCCATCTGTCTTTCTCTCAGCGCAATCTCATCTCCATCCCTTCCCTTCTTCAATCTGGGGAACTCTCTAGATGGGATGATGACTACTTTCACTCCAGTTTAGGATTTAGAATGATTACTGCAATTTCTCTGACTGCAAAGTGTTCCTTAGAATGCCACAGATAAGAAGGAAGAATTTAGGCTCCAGGCATGAGCTGCTTTCCTTAAGGACCCCCTCTTAGTGACTGATCACCACCATCTTAGATTCACCCACCCACCTGTCATCTTCTGACCAAATTATCTAAGTCATGTTAAGCCCGGGAGAGGGAAAGGGAACCGTACCCATTCTTATGAGTAACCTTGACACGCCACTTCGTACTCTCCCACCTCCACACAGCTACCACTTGCCTCCATGCTCATCCTCAAGTCAAATCAGTATCTAGGATTTTAAAAACTCTTTTCTGGTGATAACTTCCAGAAAATAGCTGGGAGGCTCAATATAAAGAGAGCTTTGCGGGATTAAAATCTAGGTGTCTGTAGTGACTACAGTGAATTACCTATCTATGCATCTCTTGACGGACAGGGTTTTTCTCTGTCACACAGGCTGGAGTGCAGTGGTGATCATAGCTCACGGCTGTCTTGAGTTCTTGGACTCAAGCGATCTTCTTACCTTAGCCTCCTGAATAGCTGGGACTACAGGTGCACGACACCATCCCTGGCTAATTTTTAAAATTTTAATTTATATTTTAGTAGAGACGGGGTCTTGCTATGTTGCCCAGGCTGGTCTCGAACTCCTGAGCTCAAGTGAACCTCCTGTCTTGGCCTCCTAAAGTATTGGGATTACAGGTGTGAGCCACTACGCCCGACCTGTCAATAATAATATAATTGTACATTTAAAAATAACTAAAAGAGTATAATTGGATTGTTTGTAACACAAAGGATAAATACTTGAGGGGATGGATTTCCATGATGTGATTATTATGCACGGCATACCTGTACCAAAATATCTCATATAACTCATAAACATATATGCCCTCTATGAAACCACAAAAATTAAAAATAAAAAATAATATACAAAAAAAAAAAGAGATGTAGGTGTCTGGATCCACCTTCTAGGGTGAGTTTGCATGGATCCAAGGGGTGAAGGCTGAGCCCAGCTGATTTGTGGTTCATCAGACAGATGACATCCTTCTGCTCTATCATGTCCCCAGCTGTAGCTCTGCCAGGGAATTCCAAGAAACCAGGATGGAGGCTTTTGTGTTAAGACCTGTCTTTTACCTGTTTAAATTACAATACTGAATAATTATGTATGTGTAAAAACTGTCGAAAGTATACTTACATGGAACCTTCGCCGTGTGCTAACATGACTTTTCGTTATGACCTATTCATACATCATTTGAACCGAATATCTCAGCCCGGCAATGTAAATGTGTTTTTGTTTTTGTTCTGCAGGTTAGGTCAGCCGACGTCTGCAACAAATACGATTGGAAGGGTGAAGGGGACGTGATTTACTTAAATCAGGTAATTTCTCCACTAAAACATTGAGGCCTCAACTCATAAAGACACTCTTTAGCAGATGAACTATATAGTTGTCCAGCATTTGTCATTTTCGGTGATTTGAAAGGAAAGGACAATTATAAAAATGAATGTAATTCTCTGTTGAAGAAAAAAGATCAGTTTTTGCAGCAGGGGGTGGTGAACGTTCTGCAGATTAAAAACAGGTTTCACAGCAATTCTGCTGCTGTAACATCCTACAATTAAAACACAAGAAGAAACGGCTCTGGTGCCAAAGAAGACAGTTGTGGGAATTAGTTTGTTTGGGGACGGGGAGGCAGGTTCCCCGGGCAGCATCAAAGGTTATTTTGTTTCCCGTAGGAACAGCACTGTTGCCATAAATGGTGCTGGTTTGCTTCCAACCCCCATTTCCCCCCCCCCCCCCCCCCCAGCTTTTCTGACCTGCTTTCAATTATCAGGGATTATTAAACTGGAAACATTTTAAACTGCTGCTGGCTTTCCGGCCTTATGAGCTGGGGCCTTATGAGCGGAGCTAGAGGCGTCACAATAAAAGCTGATTGATTAGCAGAGAATGTACTGATAGGAACCGATGCCCAGTGTCATTTTCTATGCGTTCCACAGCCTTCTCTTTCCCCATCGAACTGTGCATCTTCATGGGGAGTTTCACGTTCGTATCTCTCTGGCGCCTTCTGCAGCCTGGAGGCTCTCAAGTTCCATCTCAACTGCCTGACCTGGGCCGGTGACATCTCTCACCTGGACCCCTAGCTAGGGTGGACAGATCCCAGAGGCAATGCAGCATTTCTGCCTATCTCATTGCTGCTTAATTGCAAGGACATCAGACTAACAGCGACAATAACGCATCTCCACAGAATGCAGGCCACAGAGCGCTGGTGGAGGTAAAGGTGGAGGCAGGTGTCTGTGTCTCGGACGGTTTCAAAAATGAAAGGCATTTTCCTAAAGTAGTATTATCGTCAATGACCTTGTCTTCTAGGGATCTTTCCTGAAGTTTCTTGTGTGCCTATCTGATTTCTCCAACTAAATTATTTCATTTGATAACACATACTACGTGGTTAACATTGTGCTAAAAATTTAAAGATATTTACTTTTTATGTTTAATTCTAACAACAAGTCCCTGATTTGCTGGTACAATAGGTACAGTTAGCAGCCCTATTTTGCAGATGAGTAAACTGAGGCCCATGAGTGGGAAAGGCCAACTTCATTCATCGCTATATTGCTTGTTGTATTAAGCCTGTTCCTGCTCTGAGTGACAGGGGTGGAGCAGATCCTCTATTCCTTCCCAGGTCATTCACTGCTTTTTAAAAAACATCTATGGATTCTTTTAATACATGCTTATTGTGTGTGTCCAGGATCTGAGGATGGTGGTAGATTTGTCAAACCATCTGCCACCTTTTGTGGGGACAGGGCTCATGCCCCAGCTCTGTTTCTGATCAGTTTGCAAGGAGGATGCAGATACCCATATTGCCAGAGAATCACTGCAATCACCATGAGGAAGCCTGGCTTTTCAGCATTGCCTAATTGCTCGAGTCGCAAAGGTTCAGCAAACCAGCCTGTGTTGGGTGCACTGGGAAAAGGAGACAGGGTCTACTTTTTGATTACACAATGGGCTGCTTACAACTCCTCCCTCTTTTCTGGCAGAAAGGGGCTGAAGTGAGGGTGGGGGTGGGTGGGTGTTGGGGAGTGGCAGAAAGTGGTTTCCCTAGGGGTGGGGCCCAGGGTGAGGCCAACCACAGTTATTCCAGGATTATGACTCAAAGCACACCAACAAGAAGCATTTATTACCTCCGAAGTAGTGCTGGCTCTATAGTGCTGAATGGAGAGGTGAGGTATTGCAGCTGTTATCTTTTGAACTAACTGCTATTGCGTGTCCCATGACCAGCCGTGGCAGGGTTTTTGTTCCCATGAATGAATGGGCTATAAATCTGTCGGAGCTGACAGTAGCAGCAGTACTAGAGGGTGTAAAGAGAAAATGTGCAGAAGAATCTTGTGGTCTTTGCTTGCCTGGAAAATGAGTTCAATAAAATGGAGGTGATCAGTGCTTATTTATAGGGCAAACTGATACATCCAGCATTGGCCGTCAGAACCTAACTTAGTGTTTTCTCATTTACAGTCACTCTGTTGTAAAGCACATCTGTGCGCCAAGGGCACTCGTGGAGCTTCCAACAATTGCAGCCGTGGAAGAAGTAAAGGAGACGCTTGCAGATAAAGGAGTGTTTTCCTCTCTGTTTCTAAGTTTCAGGAGCCTTTAGAGGTAGCTGTCTGGAGAGCTTTAGTGTTGAGGTTTGTGACACGCAGGAAAACCCAAGGCTAGGAACCGTTCCTTATTTACATTTCAGTTTTGAGGGTGAATGGCAGGAAATGGGATAAAATTAATCGCCATTTTTCAGGCCACTGAAACAATAAATTTCAGCAGCTATAAATTTGGAGCTGGGTTAAGTACTGAAAACAATTTATTGCTAATTTTTCCCTTAATTGCATTCCCAAGAAGGGTTTGGTGCTTACTGGGGGAATTATTATATAAAAATTATTCGTTAGAAAGCACAATGAACGGTAAATCAGAAGCTTACCTGAAACAGGGTCAGGGTTCCTCACAGTTCGTCCTCGCCCCCACCCAGGCTGTCTCCAGCAAGGTCTTCAGGAAAGAAAAGGATCAGGGAAAAACGCTCCCACTGTCCCCTCGACCCCTCCTCTGTGACACCATGCACAGATTAGGTGTTGATTCAGTAAGATGCCTCACCTAAAAGTGATAGTGTGAGTCACGTGTGGAAGCAGAGGGGACTTAATGGAACGATCACTGCACGGCATCCCTGCCTCATTTAATTTGTTTTGGGGCTGCAAGCCGTGTCAGGCTAACTGCAGCAGAGGCCATTCAACAGCCTGACCCTGTTGGTGGAGAAAGTTGAAAGATAGTGACATCATGTCAGAAGCTGCCGGGATGGAGTCAACATCCGTTCCTGTCTCTCCTTGGGAGAGCCATGTTTCAGGGCGAGTCTCCTCTGCAAAAAAAGGACTTGATGGGACTGGAGGTCTCGGAGCTGGTGCTGGCCTTGGGGAAGATAATCACTGCAAGTCACTTTACACTACGTGGGGGGAACTTGCTCTCCTTTGGTTGTTTGATGGGCAGGCGTCGCTCAGATGGGGATGGTGAAATGTCATCTTTCTGCACATGCCATCTGTATTCCTTTAGGCCTAGAGCAGCCCATGGGTGGGAATTCCCCTGCTTATATCAGTCTTCTTGGCATTTTTCAGGCAAAGACAGAGTGATGGGTTTGCCATTCCAAACCAGCTATGGGCAGAGCCTGTGCCCGTCTGAGAGCTCCTGGTGGCTGAAATTGCAATTCTGATAGCCATTTGGGGAAGAGCCCATGGGTGCCAAGTGTTTATGATGTGACAAGTATGTCTGCATCATGGATGGTGAGGTCACTGGAAGCCGTTGGGTGGAAGCTCTTCTGTCCCTTCATCTATGGTATCTCTCATCTCAGACTGGTGATGGCTATGATGGTGGGAGGATCCCCACCCCCTTCCTCCCCCCACCCCCTTCCCCCCCCCCCCCTCCCCCCCCCCCCCACTGTTTGGGACATGCTCCCACTGCTGGCCTGGGTGGGAGAGTGGCAGGAAATGTGTGAGGGAGGGGCAGGGTATGAGGGGCACTGACCATCCTCCCAGGAAACTGACAGGATGGGGAAAGTACACACTTCAAAGTCAAACAAAATGGCACATTCACAGGGAACTCAGGGGTAGGATCCAAGGCAGTGTGCAAGGTAAAACCAGAAAAAAGCCACTGTTCTTTTGCCAGCCTGTTGGGACAGTATTGTGTGAGAGAATGACCCTAAGTCAAAATAGCTCATTTTACAGTAGTGTCACAACAGAGTTCTGTATCTCTGTCCATTGCTGGAATCACCCTTGGTTTGGTGACGTGATTATCAGGCCACCTGGGAGCTGAGATCTCAGTGGAAAGAAGAAAATATTCTTCTTTTTCTTCTTTTTTTTTTGAGACAAAGTCTTGCTCTGTCTCCCCAGGCTAGAGTGCATTGGCGCAATCTTGGCTCCTCCTGGGTTCAAGTGATTCTCCTGCCTTGACTTCTTGAGTAGCTAGGATTACAGGTGCCTGTTACCATACCTGGCTAATTTTTGTACTTTTAGTAGAGATAGAGTTTCACCATGCTGGCAAGGCTGGTCTTGAACTCCTGACCTCAGTTGATCCACCCACCTCAGCCTCTCAAAATGCTAGGATTACAGTTGTAAGCCACTTTGCCTGGCCTGAAAATCCCCATCTTCTTTTGCAGGCCACCCAAGGCAGAGGCTCACAGATGAGACTGGAGGCCACAGCATCCCCCCATCCCTCAATCTTATGACAACTAACTAGCAAGAAATTTCTGTAAAAAAAATTATTATATAAAAAAGATACATGCACTTGTATGTTTATTCCAGTACTGTTCAAACTAAGTGTTCATCAACAAATGGGTAGAGAAAATGTGGTACATGTACACAATGGAATACTATTAAGCCATGAAAAAGAATGAAATCATGTCTTTTGCAGCAACATAGATGGGATTGGAGGTCATTATCTTAAGTGAGACAAACCAGAAACAGAAGAACAAATATTGCATGTTCTCACTGATATGTGGGAGCTAAATAATGTATACACCTGGATGTAGAGTGTGGAATGGTAGATGATGGAGACTCAGAAGCAGGTGGGGCGGATGGGAGGTGGATGATGAGAAATTACTCATTGGATGCAATGTCTGTTATTTAGGTGATGGATCCTGTAAAGCCCTGACTTCACCACTGTACGATCTATGCGTGTAACGTGATTGCACTTGTACTCCATACATTTATACAAATAAAAAAGATTATTGTAAAAAATAAAGCTGGTTATGTAACCCCCCCAAAAGAAATTTCTGTAAATGAAACGTGCGTCCAAGCTGAGTCTATAGCTAACTTTCTAGCATGCCAAGGAGACTTTCTCACACCTCTCACTTCCTCTTTCTTCCTTTCCCTATTCCTGCCCTCTAATTCCTCAGAAACATGGCACCTTGTCTGGGGTTTGTTGATATGAGCTAAGTGGCCAAAGTGTGGGCAACTGAGGGCAAGCATCAAAAATAAAGAACTGAACTAAAAAGAAGAACCTGCTCATGTATGTTCACTGCGGTGCTATTCACAATAGCAGCGACATAGAACCAGCCCAGGTGCCCATCTGCAGTGGGCTGGATAAAGCAAATGTGGCACATTTACACCATGAAATACTACACAGTCATAAAAAAGAATGAAATCCTGTCCTTTGCAGCAACATGGATGCAGGTCGAGGCCATTATTCTAAGCAAATTAACACAGAAACAAAAAAAGCAACTACTGCATATTTTCACATATAAGTGGGAGCTGAACACTGGGTACTCATGGACACAAAGATGGAAAACAGACAACTGGGGATTACTAGTGGGGAGTGAGGGAGTAAAGGCTATTGGGTACTATGCTCACTACCTGGGTGACAGAATCACTTGTACCCCAAACCTCAGCATCATACAATATACCAATGTAACAAATCTGCACATGTACTCCCTTAGATCTGAAGAAGAAGAGGAAGAGGAAGAAGGAGGAGGAGGAGGAAGAGGAGGAGGAGGAGGAGAAGAAGAACTGAGCCCATAGACCTTGGATGAGGAGGAAGGGAGGAGCAGCCTTGATTCCTTGTCTTCAGGAGAAGGCTGAGCCAGAAGCAGAAGCCAGAATGAGTTCTTGCAGAGCTGGAGGTAGCATGTGCTTTGCAGTAAGTCATTCTGACAGCAAGTGCTGTGGGGGGTTCAGAGCCTGTAAAGAACAAAAGCAAAACATTGCTTTTTGAATATAGGAGTAATACAAATTTATTTTTGAGCATTTGGAAATACAGGGAAATTTCAAGCAGAAAATAAAAACTGCCTGTAATCCTGCTATCCAGAGATAAACCTTGTTAAATTTTTTATGCATTTCTTTACAGGCCTGTGGGCATTTAGATGTCTTATTATTTTTTCAAAATTGGGATTCAACTCTACATATAGTTTTTATATCCTGTCCTTTTTTCCCCTTCCCCTTAACATATTGTAAACATTTTCTATGTCCTTGATGGTTTTCAGACTTTTTTCTGGTTCGATTTTAAGAATTCACCGAGTTGGATTTTACAGATGTGTTAAATAAAAGTTACAGGAGGCTACTGTTTTCGACTAAGCTTCTGCACTAGGCTTCAACAGACCAGATTAAAAATCAAAATGGAGTTCCCCATGCTAGCATGCTGTTACTGAAACACCAGGGGTTCTGCCTAGGCCCTGCTTCTCACCACACAGAAAGCCAATTACTGAGACAACGATTAATGCCCAGGGAGAAGGCTTTAATCGGGTGCTGCAGTCGTGGAGATGAGAGGTCGGTCTCAAATCTCTCTCCCTGACTGTCTAAAATTAGGGGCTTACACAGCAGGGAAGAAATGTAACATGTGTTGGACAACAGGAACTAGGGAATGGTGAGCAACCAATCATGATGAGTGAGGGGTCTGGTCTGGCATCTCCTTGTCTGGATGTGGTGATCTGGTCAGTTTCACTTCTTTCAGACTTGTTGAGAGGTCTGGGAGTATTTTCCTGAGGAAGGAATTCAGATAAAATAAATGACCAGAAATACCATTTGACCCAGCAATCCCATGACTGGGTATTAACCCAAAGGAATAGAAATCATTCTATTACAAACATACATGCATGTGTATGTTCCTTGCAGCACTATTCACAATAGTTGTGAATAGCAAAGACATGAAACCAACCCAAATGCCCATCAGTGATAGACCGGATAAAGAAAACGTGGTACATATACACCATGGAATACTATGCAGTCATAAAAAGGAATAAGATCATGTCCTTTGCCGGGACATGGATGAAGCTGGAAGCCATCGTCCTCAGCAAACTAACGCAGGAACAGAAAGTGACACACTGCATGTTCTCACCTATAAGAGGGAGCTGAACAATGAGAACATATGGACAAAAGGAGAGGAACAGCACACACCGGGACCTGTTTGGGGGGAAAGGGGAGGGAGAGCATCAGGACAAATATCTAAGGCAAGTGGGGTTAATACCGAGGTGATGGGTTGGTAGGTGCTGCAAACACCATGAACACATTTACTTATGTAACAAACGCACACATTCTGCACATGTATCCTGGAACTTAAAGTAAAATAAAATTTTAAAAACAAAGAACAAATGCAAGTTTCAAGCTTTAAGAGCAGAAGAGTTAGTATCTATGTTTATCTGAAGGACTGTCTATGGAACTATTGGATCTGTTTCAGTTCCCCGTCACCAAAACTAGACTCAGTTGTTATCTGACCTTCTCCGAAATCGGGAGAGAGATAACAACCACTTTCCCAAACAGGTCTGTTTCAACCCTCAGTCCGCATGATAATGAAGTTCTCTGCTTTAATCCTCATACAAAAAAAGGAAACCTGAAGTAACCTGATGTGAAGGAATCAGTTATTTTTCTATTTTTCTGTCTAAAAGTAATGAATCCTGTCTTTGTTCTTCGTTTCTGCTTTCTTCAGCCTTCTCCGTCTATAAAATGAAATTCTGCAGGGCTCACTGGATTACTCATTCTGTGTTTTGAAATGAAGTGTTGCCTGATTCTGGAATTGCAAATAAAGGCAATTGAGAGCTTTAAACTCATTTGCTGTGCCATGGTATCTTGAATACCTCGGGGGTTAGGGATGCCCTTTCTTCTCCACCCACTGTGCATTTGAAACTCTATGTAAAATTTTGACTTCCCCAAAACTTAGCTGCTAATACCTACTGCTGACTGGACTCCTTCCAATAACATAAACAGTCACTTAATACACATTTTTAGTGTTATATGTATTACATATTGTTTGCCTACAATAAAGTAAGCTAGAGAAAAAAGTGATTTAAAAAGTCATAGGGAAAAGAAGATACATTTGCTGTTCAGTAAGCGGAAATAGATTATCACAAAGGTTTTCATCCTCATCATCTTCCCATTCAGCAGGCTGAGGAGGAAGAGGAAGAGGAGGGGTTGGTCTTGCTGTCTTGGATGGCAGAGGTGGAAGAAAATCTGAATATAAGTGGACCCAAGAAATTCAAATCCATGTCGTTCAAGGATCAATTGCAGTTTCGTCTCTTGACAAATGCATCATATTGTTTAACCATTTCCTTCTTGGCAAACATTGAGTTGCTTCTGATTTTTTCACATTACCAGTGAAGTGGTGGCCAATATTTTTTTTTTTACCATTGATCACTGGGTGCCTTCTGGATATCTTTAAGGTGAAATCCTAGAAAAGAAAGTCTTATGTAGTGAGACCTCTTTATTTTGAAATATTTGTCCCCCAGGTAAGGTGGGCTCTGTGAGCTTTGTGGGAGAGTGACAGCCTAGATTTCCAAATAAGGGATAGTTTCTGCAAAGCTGTTTGTTTGATAGATCAAAATATTTAAAATTGGAATTTCTTTTATGGTGGAGGTTGAATATATTTCCATGTATCTCTTGTGTATGTGTATTTCTTCTCTCATGCGTTGTTTATTTGCCCACTTTTCTCTTGAGGATTAAGTCTTTGAAAGTGTTTTTCACAGCAGAAAGATATCAACTGTTCAACGGCTCATCTCTGTTTGGATGGGGTTGAGAAAGGAGATGCAGGGGATTGGGGTTTGATCCCGCCCTTGAGGAGTTGTGAGCAGGATTTTGATAGTTGGATCCTAGGTCAGTCCAAAAGGCACCTTCTTCGGTGAGCCATGAACAAGAATCCACTTAGGAAAACCACAGCCTCACTTTGTACAGTTAAGAAAGGAAGTCGAGTGAACAAGGGCAAATTATTTTTGGTCTTGGTCTCTGCCGAAACGAACATGCAAGGAACCATAAATATTTATTTATCTGCGAAAGGCGGCATGCTGACAGCATTCTTGGGGAGGTTCTTCATTAAACAAAACCAGACAACTTGACATTACTGTGAATTTCTTTGCTAGTTGATTAGCTTGGTCTGGGATACAGAGAGCTGGGGGAAAAAATCATAAGACTTGTGGGGATCTTCTGGTTTTTCACTGGTTCGTGTGTGTGTGTGTGTGTGTGTGTGTGTGTGTGTGTGTATTAATCAGTGGGTTATTTCATGGAGTTGATGGCAGATCTCGTCTTCATCACCCCTAGCACCCCATTCTCCACGATGGCTGCCTTGTGTTTTTATGTTTTTAGTGTTTACACACACGTGGGATTAGGAAGTACTCCATTGGCTGGTTCTGAATTTGGGTTGACTCTGATTGGCTCCGTGGTAGGCTGTTAATGATCACTGCCATCATTTCAGAGAGTGTTGGCAAGGCGATAATGCAATTAACATCTCCCTCTTTGATAGAGAATGAGGTGAAGACAAGCTGACTTTTGGAACCTGATGATCACTGATAATTAGGGGAAACCCTTGAGGGGAAGATATTGGGCTGTTTTAACAACTGCACCCGAACACATGTGCAGCCAGCCCACCTCTGAAACCACTCAAGGGCAAATAAATGCCCACTGGTCCCATCCCTCTGGTGTTGGGCTGGGCACAGCCATTCTGCACTTTATTTTTAGCAAATGTGTATTGCTAATGTGGCCAGAACCACTGGTGATGTTTCAGGAAATTTATTTAAAATTCAATTTGTACATCGTGACTTTAAGCACTACTTTTGGGGAAGTGTGTTTTGCATTATGCCATATCAGTTCGGGATTATGGACTCTGAGGGAATATGTATAATTTTTATGCACTATGTTTATTGGCACATTTGTGCTAATAGCCAATAAGATGATATTGCTGTCTTAATACCATGCGAGTCTCTGTGACTCTGTGGCCAATGAGCGGGGGCCTCTGAGTACTTGACTGAGGAGGAAAGGGGGTAGCACGGGCTCCGGGATATGGGGTACGATGCTGAGAATCCAAATATTGGCTTGGCAGATTGTACCCTTGTAATATGGAAGAAGGAACCTGTAATGCAGAGCGGAAACCTGGATCTAACCAGGGAACAGAACCACCAGGGAGACACTGATATGCTTTTACAGCAAAGTGACCTTCCTTGGGAGAGAAAAAACAATCCCAAAGATATTTAGTCCTCAATTAAATAAAGCCATGCCCTCCTGATTGGCTTCTAGGGACCCTTCTGCTCCCAGGACCTGGAGATCTTGCTTTTTGTAGTGAATTTACGGCTGCTTCTGGACAGATAACAAGATGTTGGACAGCTGACCCTCCAACTTGGTTGTAGCTTCTCTCTGTGAATTTCATGTGATAATTTTCCAAGGAGTACCTCTCATGTTGAATTATTCATGGAAATTACACCAAGAAACAGTGCATACACACACACACACACACACACACACACACACATATACATATACACACACACACACACACACACACACATTCAGTGCAAATATCACATTAGTGCAAACCATCTTCATTGGACAATTAAAACAAACAACACACAAAACCCCAAAACCCTTAAAATGAAATAAAACGTAAGGAATAGGGCATTTTCTGCTTCAAGGAATTCCTATTGGTGATTAGTTTTCTGCATCTCCCAAGAGGCAGCCAGTAGAGATTTGGGGCTGAAGTCTGGCCTTAGAAGCCATCACCTTTCCTTTCCCCTTTCCCTTTCCCCTTTTCCTTTCCTTCCCTTTCCCCTACCCCCTTTTTTTAGAGGGGAGACAGAGTCTCATCATGCTGCCCAGGCTGGCCTCAAACTCCTAGGTTCAAGCGGCTCTCTTGCCTTGGCCTCCCAAAGTGCTGAGATTACTGACATAAACCACTGCACCCGATCTCTTTTTGTGTTTTGCCTCATTCAATGGAAAGACCAATGCTGTCTGCAGTGCGGGCATTGCCATCATCCTCAGTGTTATTACCTGTCCTCATCATCTCATTGCCTCCTCCAGATTGATTCCTCTTCCCCATGCAGATGCCCACCACCCAGGCATCCCATGAAGAAAATAAGTTGAGAGGTCACTCCTGTCCCTTCCTATCCATCCCACTCACCATTTCCAGCCAGTCTCGGAGGCCAGCTCTTCACACCTCCTACCCCACCCTTCCTCTCTGCAGCCTTGGGTCCAGCTGTCTTCCATGCATGGGCTGGGCTCTGTCTGCCCCAGACAATCCCACCTGCCACCTCATGCACCGCCTCTGTCCACCTGCTCATTTTGTCAGAATGCCTTTGCCACTTCTGTGTCTGTAAAATCCCTGGTCTCAAAGTGCTGCCTCCTCCAGGAAGCCTTCCTCATTTGCTCCTCCACCACCACACACTTTATTTTTGTGTCTGCCACAGCTCTCCTCACTGCCTTTGGTAGCAGTGCAAGGTCCTTCCAGGTGGGGGTTGGGGGGCGCCCCTAATACTGGAGCTCAGTGCCCGAAACGGAGTGATTGGTTATAGCAGTGCCACTAATGCTAACTACCATTCTTGGGGGCCGGAGGATGTAGCAGAGTCAAGATTCCAACCCGGGCTGGCTCCTTCAGAGCCTGGCTATGGTAGAGCCACTGGCAGTGGGCTCTCAGCTTGGCGACCACAGTGGGGAGACAAATTACCTGCCTCCTGGAAACTTACTCTTGAGTCCTGAGGATGCACATTTGGTTAAGACCAGGGAGCCAGGATGCTGGTCCCATTGCAAAGGGACTCCTGGAGATCTGGGCCTTACCCCTTTGAAAATTCTACTCCCCCAGGAAGCAGAGTTTTACTGGCTTCAAAGTGACCTGGTGAGGCCCAAGAGAGCATCCTTTGAATGTCCCATTCTAAGGGACTACAACAGCATACATATCTGGCTGTTTCATTTTTTTTAAATGTCCTCTTATTAATGTTGTATGTAATAGAAATCAGTGCCCCTTGGAACAGCACATCTGAACGCCCCTTAGAATCTCCCATTGACTACTGAGCACATGAGTAGGTATGTGGCATGAACTGGCCATTTTTTTTTTTCCAGACAGGGTTTCGCTTTGTCACCTAAGCTGGAATGCAATGATGCAATCATAGCTCACTGCAGCTTCACCCTCCTGGGCTCAGGGATCCCAGGTAGTCCTTAGCTTCCTGAGTAGCCAAGACTACAGGCTGCATCACCCAACACCCGGCTAATTTTAAACATTTTTTGAAGAGTTACGGTCTTTCTCTGTAATGCAGGCTGGAGTGCAGTGGCACGATCACAGTTCACTGCATCCTCAGACTTAAGGGATCCTCCTGGCTCAGCCTCCTGAATAGCTGGGACTACAGGCATGCATCACCACACCTGGGTTATTTTAAATTTTTTGTGGAGACAGGGTCTCACTCTGTTGCCCAGGCTGAGGCTGGTATCAAACTCCTGGACTCAAGCGATCCTCCTGTCGCAGCCTCCTGAGAATTTGGGACTGCAGGCATGAGCTGCCACCATATCTGGCTATTTTCTTCTTTTTTTGAGAGACAATGTTCCTGTGTTGTCCAGGCTGGTCTTGAACTCCTGGCCTCAAGGGATCTTCCCACCCTTAAGGGATCTTTCCACCTTGGTCTCCCAAAGTGCTGAGATTACAGGTGTGAGCCACAACACCCTGTCCCAAATGGCCATTTTTGTCCCCATATAGATGGGACATACAGTCCAGGGTACAGGGAGTAGGCAAGGAAGTACAGGGGCATGTGAAGGGTAGGAATGGAATGGCCAAAGTCTAGATGGTGGCAGTGACTGTCATCCCTCCCTGCAAACCTTCTGTTTTACGGAGTGACTGGTCATGAATACCTCCACGTCTTCCACTTCCCTGTCGAGGTCCTCCCCAGCCCCGCCCAGCAGTGACTGCTGGTGCTTTCCGTCTGGAACTCCCGTGGCCAGAAGGAGAGGTGGAAGGTGAGACGTAGCCCCCTCCCTCCCCTTACCTTTGTAGACACACCACATTTCCCCCTTTTAAAAAATTTCCCCTTTAATAACTGTACTTAGGTGTTTTTCAGACCCCATAGTGTTTGCAACAACCGTTATGGCTCTATTATGATAATACTAGAAAGTTACATTATGAAATAAATGCATTTTAAGGTTTTTCCCTGGCAACATAATGTAAGGATCATTCTGTGTGTTGGTACTAAAGAATCAAAAACAGTTTAGTGAGTGGATGTGAACACTGTTTCTTGTCATCCAGTTAATGGATCTACTGTAGTATTTGTGTTCCTTCCAGCCTGGCTGCCGTACATCAATGAAAAATGATGATTTTTTTCCTCGGTGCTACAACACCCGTCATCTTTACAGTCAACGCATTCCCCTTCACGTCGTGCGGTGGAAAATGCCTACCATTTCTCGGCCCCTTTCCCTCCCCGTCATTTACCTGGTTCTTGGCAATCGAGGGTCAGTGCTTCCTCTTATTAATGTTCTGTGTAACAGAAATCAGCGCGCCCGTGTTAGTCATGTGGAAGCCCGAGCAAACAGCGGCTGTTAGTGTGCAAAGGGCAGACAGGAAGCCTAGCTTTATTTTTTTAACCCTCTTTGTTTACTGGATCTCCGCAGTCAATCACAGCCCCTCTTTGCATTTAAAGCAAGCCTGCCTGACTCCTGGAAGCAGGTACCGGCTGCGGACACTCGCAGTTAAAGCCAGGAGAGCTAGGATGCTGGAAGGGACTCCCAGAGACCTGGCTTTGCCTCTCTGAAAATTCTGCTCTCCCGGTCAGCAAAGTTTTCCTGGCTTTCAGGTGACCTGATGAGGTGCAGGAGAGCATCCTTCAAAGGGGCATAAGCTCTCCAACTCACATGATTTTAGGGTCACCAGGGAGCATGGCTTGCTATGGCCAACCATTACCCCACTGGCCCTCTAGAAACTTCCATATCATGTCTTAACCTGTAGTCACGCTTCACCCTAGAATTGCAAACCAGATGCCTGTAGGGGCCAGGCAGGTAGTGCCATCGGTGGCATGTGCTAGAGAAGGCCACTGACTGCTGCCCTGCCAGGTGGGAGTGTGGCCACAATTACCCACTCCCTCGTTTATGCAGACGTGGTGATACAGGCTTAAGAGCAAAACCTTTTGATTTTTGAATGTTGGGTAATTAAAGTAAAAAATAATTTGTGCATGTCAAACAAGCCAGGCCACAGAGAGACAGTCACTTTCTAGTGGCTAACCTCTTCTACAGCCTGGCCTTGCCATGTGACCTCATTCATGGCTTCCGAGGAGGGGATGGGGGGCGGGGGATGGGAATGGCTTGGGTGCTGTGTTGGTCCATTTTGTGTTGCAATACAGCAATACCTCAGGCAGGGTAATTTATCAATAAAAGAGATTTATTTGGCTCACGGTTCTGCAGGCTGCACAAGCATGGCACCCACATCTGCTTGGGTTCTGATGAGACCTCAGGAAACTTCCAGTTATGGGGTAAAGCAGATAGAGAGCAGGGGTGTTACATGGTGAGAAAGATGAGAGAAAAGAGGTGCCGAGTTCCTTTTAATAAGTAGCTCTTGTATGAGCTAACAGAGTGAGAACACACTCATTACTACGGGCAGGGCACTAAGGATTCATGAAGAATCCATCCCTATAGACCAAACACCTCCCACCAGGCCCCACCTCCAATACTGGGGATCACATTTTCAACATGAGATTGGAGGGGACAAATGTCCAAACTGTATCAGGTGCCCTCTCATCTTTGAACAGGTCCTCATGGGTGTTGGAGCAGTCAGGGCTGAGCAGCATGAAACATCCCAGTTGCCAAGGAGTGGCCCCCGTGACAGCAGTGCCTCCTGGGAGGATGAGCAAGTCTTACCTAAGCATTCTTTCCTGTGCCTCCCTCTACAGAGCACAGCTCCCTGAAAACCTTCCGTCCACAGTGGCATCTTAGATCCAGGCTTTGCTGGGGTCTTCAAGGGATGTCAGAGCCGGGGTGAGTGCTGAACAAGAGACATTCGGAAGCTCAGAGTGGAGGCATTTGGGGCGGGGGGCTCGCTTAACATTCCCAAAGTGATGCTGTCTGGTTTGGGGCTGTGGTTTGGTTTTTTGACTTTGCTCGACTCTGTGATCTCATGGGTCTCTTTCCCACCATGTTCTGAGATCTCCTTGTGCAGCGTTACGCCCTAGGTTCTGCACCTGCAGGTATTTGATTGAAATGGCTACTTTCTTAGGGAAGGGTGCACTGATGAGTTGCTAGCATTAGACAGAAAGAGAGAGAGAGAGAGAGAGAGAGAGAGAGAGAGAGAGAGGAGGCAGAAAAGAGATCAGCCCTCCCCAAGCAAGTCTGCAGAGCAAGCTGGCAGCTCATTTCCAAGGTGAAGGTGTCATATGCCCATGGAAAGGAAGGCAGGGTGGAGACCTTGCTATTCAGGGTTCAGGGAAGAACCCATGAAGCCACCATCCCATTTGATTCAAGGGGATGCAGGCACACATGACCTATTTCCAAGGTGATGTCTTCCTATGGAGGGGCAGCTGCAGTGTGCTAGGGCAATGGCTCATGGGCTCACGAGAGCCATCGCGGAGGCACCTGATGTCACGGCTCCAGGGCTGCAAAGGTGGATTCTGCTGCTCTCAGCTTTCTCGGAGTTGGCCTAGACAAGTGGGCCTGTGGGCACTGGGATGGAGGCTGAGAATGTCAGGGCATCAGGCCTCTGTGGGACAGTGGCTGTTGCCCAGAGGTGCACATGGGCGCCGGAAGGGCAGGGTCAGCATGTGTGGGCGGTGGCAGTCTCCTGGTGACTGTGCGAGCCCTAGTGCTGAGCTCAGTATGATCTGCCCTGAGCTGCGCAGGTCCCAGAATGTGGTGGGGCCTCTGCCTCCAAAGGTGAAGTAACTGGCTGCGTGGCCAGGCTGTGCCCATTGGCTCTCTGGGTTCTGCACGGGTGTCAACACTCAGCGGCTGATGACAGCATGGGGACCTGGCCTAATGGCTTTCTCCAGAACACTGAGCGGTGTTGCTGTGGGTTGGACTTCCTCTTGTCAGCTCCCAGGGCAATCGGGAGTGGACGCGCAGAGTGGGTTTTCACATTGGGAGCCCTGGTGCTTCCGGCACTAACCGGGGCAGCGGATGACATTGCTGAGCGGTCTGGAGTTCAGACCAGATGCTCTTCCATTTCTGCGTTCTTGAATTTGGTAGGATTCCTTGGATAAGGCCCTGTGAGGTCCTCCCCCTGCCTTCCGGACCCCTACTCTCCAGCACATTCTTAGGGTATCGTGGACTTTGCTGTAACGGGACAGAAGTCATTGAAGAAGGACCCATCCTTCATTCCTCCCTCCTTGAGTCCCAGAAGTCCTGGCCTACTCAGGAATACTGGACAGGTTGAGCATCCTAATCTGAAAATTCAAAAGCTGAATTGCTCTGTTGTCCAAAACTTTCTGCGCCCGGATATAATGTCACGAGAAGAAAATTCCACACCTGACCTCATGTGACAGATGGCAGTCAAAATTTTGTTTCATGACTGGGCTCGGTGGCTCACGCCTGTATTCCCAGCACTTTGGGAGGCCGAGGCAGGCAGATCACCTGAGGTCAGGAGTTCGAGACCAGCCTGACCAATACGGTAAAACCCAGTCTCTACTAAAAATAAAAAATTAGCCAGGTGTGGTGGTGCACGCCTCAGCTGCTTAGCGGGCTGAGGCAGGAGAATCACTTGAGCCTGGGAGGCAGAGATTGCAGCAAGCTGAGATCCTGGCACTGAACTCCAGCCTGGGTGACAGAGCGAGACTCTGTCTCAAAAAAAGAAACAAAAACCAAAAAACAAACCGAAAAAACACTTTGTTTCATGCACACAATTATTAAAAATGTTGTAGGCTGAGTGCAGTGGCTCACACCTGTAATCCCAGCACTTTGAGCAGCTGGGGTGGAAGGATCGCTTGAGGCTAGGAGTTTGAGACCAGCCTGGGTGACAGAGCAAGACCTTGCTCTAAAAACAAAACAGCAACAAAAATGTATAAAGTTACCTTCATGTCTATATGAAATGTAAATTAATTTTGTATTTAGGCTTGGGTTTTATCCCCAAGGTATTTCATCCTGTGTATGCAAATATTCTCAAATCAGAAAAAAATCCCAAATCCTAAATGCTGCTGGTCCCAAGCATTTTGAGTAAGGTATACTCAACCTATATTTCCACCTAAATGGTGGCAGAAGAGCCGGTGGGGACAGACCCCCTTCAGAAGACTGGCCTTTGCTGAGGTCAGCTGGACTGGGGTGGGTACCACCTCTTACTGTTGCAGCATTTGCCTGCAGGCACTCAAGAGGATGCAGTTCTGTCCCCAAATCCTGGCCTACCCACTGGTGAGCGCTGGACAAGAGATATTTGGAAGTTCAGAAAGGAGGGATTGAGGGAATCCCTCACAACATTCTGAGCATCCCCAGAATTACTGAAGAAGAGGTACTCCTGAGCATGGGACTGTGAACCAAGCATCCTTTCTCTTTTGCTTTTTTGAGACAGGGTCTTACTCTGTCATCTCAGTTGGAGTTCAGTGGTGTGTTCATGGCTCACTGTGGCCTTAATCTCCTGGGCTCAAGCAATCTTCCCACCTCTGCATCCCGAGTAGCGGGGACTACAGACACGTGCCACTACGCCTGGGTAATGTTTTGTTTTGTTTTTTTTTTGAGATGGAATCTTGCTCTGTTACCCAGGCTGGAGTGCAGTGGCATGATCTTGGCTCACTGCAACCTCTGTCTTCCAGGTTCGAGCGATTCTCCTGCCTCAGCTTCATGAGTAGCTGGAACTACAGGTGCGTGCCACCACACCCAGCTAATTTTTGTATTTTTAGTAGAGACAGGGTTTCATCGTGTTAGCCAGGCTGGTCTTGATCTCCTGACCTTGTGTTCTGCCTGCCTCGGCCTCCCAAAGTGCTGGGATTACAGATGTGAGCCACCATGCCCAACCTCTGGGTAATTTTTAAATTCTTTTTGGAGAGACGGAGTCTATGTTGCCCAGGTTGGTCTCAAGCTCCTGAGCTTAAGCAGTCCTCCCGCCTCAGCCTCCCAAAGTGCTGGGATTACAGGTGAGGGCCACGTGCCCAGCGAGCGCCCTGTTTTTAAAAGTTATTTTTTCTTTCTCCTTCCTACCCATTCCTGGTTTTGACTCTAATAATGAAACAATCGTCTTTGTTCTTCTTTCTGCCAGGCACCCCTTACATGATAATTCCCTTATTTAATTTTGTGTTGGGAAGTTCTGGAGACTAAATCTTAAAACAATTGAAGCCACTATGGAATTCTCCCCACCTGGAGATTACTTCAAGGCTGCAGTTAATTTGCAACCTAGTTCTACCTGAGATGGCGCCAGTTCATTCACCAGTTGAGGTAACCGCTCAAGATAGTCATCAAAACAAGCCACATAGACCAGCATCCCCAATCACTCCTGCATGCCGTACATACCAAACTCCCCTTTTAAAGTTCTTACCGTCGACCAAAAAGCGGAAGCAGTGTCTTTAGGCATGCGCCTGGCTGCTTCCCCTCTGCTAGCTTTGGAAATAAAGTCACTTTCCTTCTACCACACTTCGTCCTTATTATTTGACTTTGCAAGTGGTGAGTGGCTGAACCTGCATTTGGTTACAGGACCTTTGTTTTGGTTTCTTGTCCTTGCTTGAGTCTGTAATCTTTTTTTTTTTTTCCAATTTATTTTATTGCATTTTAGGTTTTGGGGTACATGTGAAGAACATGAAAGATTGTTGCATAGGTACACACGTGGCAGTGTGATCCGCTGCCTTCCTCCCCATCACCCACATCTAGCACTTCTCCCCATGCTCTCTCTCCCCAATTCCCCTCCCCCAACCGTCCCTCCCCTATTTCCCCCCAACTGACCCCAGCGTGTAGTGCTCCCCTCCCTGTGTCCATGTGTTCTCATTGTTCAACACCCGCCTATGAGTGAGAACATGTGGTGTTTGATTTTCTGCTCTTGTGTCAGTTTGCTGAGAATGATGGTTTCCAGGTTCATCCATGACCCTACAAAGGACACGAACTCATCGTTTTTGATGGCTGCATAATATTCCATGGTGTATATGTGCCACATTTTCCCTGTCCAGTCTATCTTCAATGGGCATTTGGGTTGGTTCCAGGTCTTTGCTATTGTAAACAGTGCTGCAATGAACATTCATGTGCACGTGTCCTTATAGTAGAACGATTTACAATCCAAGGAGTCTGTGATCTTATGGCTCTCCTCCACTGTATTCTGAGATCCTTAAGGGCAGGAACTAACACTTCCGCTTTATTCGTTTCCCTGTCACTCTCTGACTTTCTCCTCCTTCCTTTCTTTTCCCCACCCACTGGCCCACCCACCTTCCTCATCCTCAGTTGAAAGCAGAAATGGCTGCTGCTGCTCCTCCTGCTCCGGCAATGCAGACCTGTGTTGTGGCTCCTGGCGAGGATCCAGTGTCCAGATGATGCTGTAGGGAGATTCTGGGTGGGAGCGAGGAGGAATGACCCTCACACCTGGGCCCTGCACGAGTGGAGATTTGCCATCTGTCCTCGGAGGATTGTGTGTCACATGTTTGGCTGGCACAGTCTGGTTGTTTGGTCTGTGCCTTTCCAGAACGAAGGTGTCTCTTGGTCCCCTCAAGGCCTTGCTTAGCTGTATGAGGCTTCAGTCAGTGCCACTCTGTCTCTGCTACATCTCCTGAATGTGGGGTGAGCGGCCGCTCTTATGAACTTGAGCTGAGTGAAAAGCTTCACTCTTGGTGATTTTTCTGCTGAGGCTTCCTCCAGCCAAGGAGGGGCCTCCAAAAAGGGAAGGCCTCATTATCTCAGTATGCGTGAGGGCCCTCTGAGCCCCCAACAGGGACAACCAAGGCATCCCTCCAAGGCATGCTTCCAAAGAGAACAGGACTTGAGGTCACTCAGGTGTGGTGAGAGCTCAGCTGCATTCACTGACTTAGCGGGTCTGTGGTGGTGGTTTGGCTCTGCCATGGCCTTGAGGCTTTCTGGAAGTGGGGTTCGGATATTTGTCCTGAAGGGGTGATGGGGTGGGGTTCTTAATTATACCAGACAGCAAGTAAGTTTCTTTACTTACGGGAGGTTTGTGGTTGAGGTTGACTCCGTATGATCCAAGGCAAATCCTTCACCCTCTCTGGACCTTAGTGTCTACATATGCCCCATCAGGATGAGAAAACTCCTTGGCACTATGGCTAGAGTAGGAGGAGATACTTTTGTGCTTTGGAAAGAAAAATGAAATCCCCAGTGCTGCCCATCATCGGGATGCCGTCACTGTGAGCTCATAGCTATGGAACTGGTGCACTCTTGAGTTTTTGTCTCACTTGGTTCAGATTTATCCATTCGTCATCCATCCATCCATCCATCCACCCACCCACCCATCCATTCACCTACCCATTCATCTGTCCATCCACCCACACACCTACCCACTGATCCATCCATCCATTCATCTATCCATCCATATACTCACCCAACTATCCATCCATTCATCCATCCACACACCCATCCATTTACCCATCCAATCATCCATCCACTCATCTATCCATCCACTCACCCACACTCACCTACTCATTAATCATCCATTTATCTATCAGCCATCCATATATCCATCCATCAATTCACTAACCCACCCACCTACTCATCCATTCATCTATTTATCTATCATCCATCCATACATCCATCCATTTATCTATCCATCCATTCATCCCACCTACTCATCCATTTATCCATTTATCTTCCATCCATCCATCCATTCATACTTCCATCCATCCATCCATCCATCCATCCATCTTTGAAGCCTGCTCACGTATGGACAGTGAAGGTGAGGCAGGAATGACTATGTATGTGTTGGAAGGGCTCATTGTTTAGTGCAGGCACAGAGCTGGGTCTCGGTGTGTATTTCTCTGCAGGACCTGCCTTTAGGGGAAAGGCTTGGTTTGATTCACTCTTTCTCCCCAATGCCTAGACTCTCCTTGGGGGCCTATAGGTGTTGTCTGTGGACAGATATCTCCTGAGTGCAAGACTGTGTGTGGACGAAGGCCCTGCACAAAGGCGGCTTAAACACAACCACAAAGGGGCTATCAGAAGAAAGGCTATCTCTGCTTGAACCAGGAGAGAGCCAGGTGGGATCCTTCCCTGCCATTAGGACCTCCACTTCCATAGGCTTCAAAGGTGCAGGGGCATCTGACAAGGGCCCCGTGGAGGTCAGGACGAGGAAGAGGGACAGCCAGAGGGGCTGTTGGTGAACCAGACGGTTGGCCTTCTGGGCCCACCCCCTCAAGCAAGCTTTTGGGTTAGCTGGGGAAACTTTGCCCAACTTAATGAGAGCAGCAAACAAAGTTGTGCAGCTGAGTGATTGGTATGCATTGTTTTGTTCCTTTCATTAATTCCTGCTGCCATTCGGGATGCAGGGATGAACAATAGCAGGGGCCTGTACAGATCAATACCAGATTGCTGATAGTGCCTATCTGTTCTTGGAGCAGATTATTTGATAAATGGCATGGTCCATACGTTTTGACAGGTGTTTGCCGTACAGCCCAGACCAAACTGGTTTCGTGGAGCCCCATCAAAGGAAGCCAAGAGAGCAGATAGAATATTTCCTTCTTAGTATAAACCCATATAGAAGTTGTTGCTTTTAAGCTATAGATAGTGAATTTCTAGCAAGAGATGGGGTGAGGGGGGAGGAGGAGATTTACCTCCCCCATGGCTTGGGTTTTTACTTGGGTCCTTACTTGGATCTGGGCTTCATTTTGAAGGCAGGGCAGCTGCTGATGAGGTGAATGGTTTACAGGTGAAAAAGCTTCTGGCTCCTGGGTCTTCAATGGGCTTTTGAAGGAACCCTTACTGGAGCAAAGGGGGAGGCTGAGAGAAGCCTGTGGTTGCAGAGGACGGTGGCAGTCCTGGACAGGATTTCCTGAGAAGAGCGAGGGACAGACAGGGTAGGGGTACCAGATTGGAGCTCCTAGGGCCCCTGATTTGCATGCAGCTTGAACCCCCAGGTGAGCTGGACTGATGTTGGATGGCTGTCCCTCCTAGTGCTGCTGCACTGAGCTAGCTAGTGGAACTCTCTTTCCATTCCCACTGTATCTGTCTGATCTGGTCTCCTTTTGTCCTCTCCAGTGTGGACACAGGTTCTGCTTCGCCACTGCTGGGTACCGTGCCCTGCAACTGGGCTAGTCCTTGAGGCTTAAGTTTCAGCATGGCTGAGAGGTTGAGGTTGTTGCCCGGCCCCACTTTTCTTGCACACCGCAATGTCCAGAACCTTGTAGCAGGCCAGCCATGGTGTGGACTGGCTTTTGGGAGTGAATAGAGGAGATATCAAAGGGGTCATCTGGATCAGTGACTGATGTTTGGACAGAGGCAAGGTGGGCAGGTGGTGACTTGAAAGGCCAGATCTTCAGATCTCCTCTGGACCTGCAGCCCCCGTGGCTTGGTCCTGGAGATGCAACCAGACCCTCAAAGCAGTCTTGGAGAATGCAGTGCATTGGGTATGGGGGCGTGTTATGGAGCACAAAGCATCTCATGGTGTTACAGAGCCTCCCAGGTTTCCTGAGAAGTGGGCTGAGCACCACCACTCCCAGCCCAGCATGTAACAGAAGGGAAACTGAGGCTCTCGGAGTGAAGTGACTGGTTCACAGCCACTTAGGAGGAAACTCAGGGAACTCACCATGCCTTCCCCTACCTCTTGGATAAACGATAGCCCATTGAAACAGGTGCTGAGTGAGAGGCAATTACATGCGGTAGGGTGACCCTCGTCTCACAAAGAATGTTGGGGAGGCTGGGGCCGTGATATATGGAATGTCAGGCGTTGTATTTTAGACTTTGCTTTTAAAAATCTCTAGCAAACTCCCAAGGAATGATTTGACATCCTTAAGTTCAACACCGGGCACAAATAAAGCTTATGGCAAAATTAACATAAATCATTAGCATTAATCATGCAGGGTTATTGATAGCCGTATGCAGACATGGATCACAATCCTGGCCAGGGATTGGGGCTGGGCGATATTTCTTCCAGCTGTCCCGGCCAGCTCTCACACATATGGCGGTAGAGTAGGCTTTCTTTTCTGATTTTCCTCCTCAGCTTGAGCTGTCAAAGACACCGCCTTTTTCCCACTCCCTTCTCTTCACGCTGAGCCGTTAATTTCATTGCATCTTTCTCTCTTTCCTCTCTCTCTCTTTTTTAGAAACCAGATTTCTAGTCTAGGTTAGAATCCATCAATGTCTGGATGTCATCCACCACGTGACCATGGAAGCAAACTAGCTGGGTGACAATTAGCGATGGCTGGCCTACATTGATCAGTTTCAATTTGGTAACCTTCGCTTTTACTTACACATTCACCCGTGAAGCTGAAAACACTTTCTTTCCCCTCCCACTACATGGAGGCTGGCATGCTCTTAACTTACCACCAGGCAGTTGTGCTTTCTCAGCAGCCCAAACTGCGGGGGTATTGATGACAATTTTAAGGGGGATTTCTTATCAGCAAAGCATATCTTACCTTTGTTGAAAAATGAGGAGGAGAAATTCCACTGGTCTAAATCTCTATTGGTCTCTCTAACCACAGTGCAACTGTGGTTGTATTAATGGGAGTATAGTGTAAAGAAACATGGAGGTGATAAGAAGGATCTCTATCTTGCCATGCTGACCAGACCACATGCGTACATATTGTGATCAGTATAGACTGGGACAGAGTTAGACATGCCGAACCAAGGCAATGTGAGAAATGAATAGAGAACATTCGATCCAGACATAGGAACACCTAGGGGACCATGATTTCTGGCTATATATTTGAAGAGCTTCCAGGGTAAGAGAGAACAGTGAGATCTGGACATCCTCAATGGATGGGAGCTTGCTCAGAACAAGGGAAAACTTGAGACTTTCAACACTGATCAAAGAAAGTATTGCCTCTGAGGGAGGTAGGGGGTGAATTCCCCATCACGAGAAGCGTTCAACAGAGGCTATGTGGACATTTGTAGGAGCGGTTGGGAGGAAGTGAAACATTAAATTAAGGGTCAGAGTAGATGACATTTAAGACTTTTTCCACCTTGGTAGAGCTTGGAAGTTCATGTTCGTATCTGCATCTGAATGCTGGGAAGACAGAAACAACTGTGGAGTCTTTCTCAACCTCTCTTTCTTGCCACAGCTGAAGATACTAGACTCCACTATCATGGCTTTCTTTTTTCCTGTTCTTTAAGCTTCATTTTTTAACACTGCAGTGGCCTCAAAGTATGTGATGAAATTCAGGTGGGATAATGTCATGTTTTATGGAGAACTTGGGTGGGGGACATTTTAATCATTTTTCTTCCTTGCATGTCCCATCAGAATCCCAGAGATACTGGTGAGCCTAGTTAGCAGGGAGCAGTTAATCAATGACAGGCTTGGACAGTTCAAGACAGGGGTAGTTTCCAAGTATAAAAGACTAGGATGGCTTAGGATTTGATAAATAAGAAAAGAGGTCAGCCACGAACAATGGAGTTGTGCGTGACCTGACCCCCAGCTCTCAGGAAGCTGGGAACTTCCTGTGTCTTGGTACTAATACAGCTGCTTCTCTTTGCTGTCGTTATCAGTTCTTTTCCTGCAACTTACTTTGAGTCCAGTCATCTTCATGTTTATTGGAGGCAAGGTGATTGAAAAGCTTCTCTCTGCTCTAGGTCACATGATTCTAGACAGGACCTTCTACAGTCTGAAAGCACACTGCATGCCACAAAACCCACTCAACTCTCCTTGGATTAAAAAAGAGAGAAAATTGTCTTGGCCTTTGTAAACAACAAAGCTCTGCTTCAGGTGAGGTTTGATCCAGCAGATTAAAATATGTGACCAAGGGCCGTCTTGGTATTGGCATCATCATCAGCTTCCACACAATATCACCTCCCCCTCTCAATAACTCTAAGCCCTCCTTTCGTGAATATATGCGTTTCTGGCAGTTGAAATCTTTGAATCTATACACATTCATCAATTACTTGACCGGAATTGGGCCATTAATTCCTGTGGTAGGGTAAAGGCATACATTGATTGACTTATGACAGCATCCAACCTTGGTGTTGTATGTGAGGTCAACCCTACTCAAGCTTCATGCTTGAGAATAGAAGGTGCAGCTTCACCCAAGGAAATTCAGAATATTGTTTACCAAGAAAAGAGCTGTTAGCTGGAGAGTGGAAAAGCAAAAATATGTCCACTTCAACCTAAAGGTGTCAGGACCTTGGAAGATGGTTCAAACGTCCTCATCTCAGGTTTCCTGGTTGATCTTGCCATCTTTTATTTTTTCTTTGTCATTTTTCCTGCAAACTTTTACAGAATTCAGACTTTGAGGCACCTTAATTTTCCTGGAGAAATGAAAGATGAATGCAGTTGAGAAAGAGCCATTCTCTTGATGCAAGCCTGCTGTGAGCCACCATTTTGGAAGCATAGGAGGTGTCAAAGCTCCACCTTTCATTAGTGATGAATCTGCAAAATATGCCTTTGGAATGGTGCTTACCTTGCACAAGACCAGCAATGCCTTCATTGGATACACACAAAGAGATCGCAGAGCCACAGGAGGTGGGCACGCAGGTCAGCAAGATTTCTCCATCTTGACCATGACAGAGTTTGAAAGGAAGCTTAGGCTACCCCTGGTGGAAATGTCCACCATTCCCCATTGCTCACAGGCAGCCACACAGAGGGCCCTAGTGACTGGAAGTCACATTGGCAACAGGCATGAATAGGTCCCTTAATTTCAAGGTTTTAAAATATGTCAGTTGACCCCAGTATAATTCCTATATTTTAGTCATTTGCCTGTCATGACTCAGTACGCATTCATTAAATATAGTGCTTTTCAAATGAAGAACAAAGATGAAAATTTTTCTTAATGATGACAAGTGGTATAATTTAGTTTTATTTCTGTTGTATCATGGTGCCTGTGAGCCTGGCCGTGGTCTCTCTGTGGCGCCATTGCTAGCTCCTCTTAGCCAAGGGCTTTCTTGGACATGTCACTATGGCCAATTCTGTTCATATGGGTCTGAGTGGTCCCCACTTTGATCTTTGGTTCTGTTTGGGTTTAGATGTTTGGTTCCTCTAAGGGATTCCTTCAATGAAGATATACCTGCTTGGAAGGGGGAGGTATGATGGGGTTAGAGCTGTCGGTGGGGGGAGTGATGAGGTTCAGAATCTTGGGTTCTGTGGCTGCAGGGGAGCTGGGTGGGGGGCTGGAGCAGAGCCTGAGGATGGGCAGAGCCCCCTTTTCCTCTATAGCTCCTCTTTCTGGCCCCGCTGCACTGGATGCTATTCATAGACATTTTTTTAAAAAAATTCTTGTTTATTTACTTATTAGTTTCTAAATTTATGTTTTTTTCAAGGTGTACAACTCAATGATTTTATTATATGCATACACTTTTGCAACTATCACCGAAATCAATCTTAGAACAGTTTCATTACTTTTATTTTAGGTGCGGGGGTACTTGTGCAGGTGTGTGATGTGGGTATATTGCATGACACTGAGGTTTGGGGTATGATTAACCTATAACCCGGGTAGTGAGCATGACACCGGAGCGGTAGTCTTTTAGCTCTTCCCCCCTCCCTCCCTGTTCTTATAGTCCCTGGTGTCTACTGCTCCCATCTTTATGCACAGACGAAATTTAATGGCTCTTCGCAGGATCTCAGTTTAGAATGAATTGATTTGCGCTGGGGTGTTAGTGGGTGCTCTCTGAATAGGCACTAGCAAGCCACCCTGGCTTTTGCAATGCCCTGAAAATGAAGATCTCATTCTCACAGTCCTCTTTCCCGGCAAGAGCTACCCCACAAGTCTGGATTCAGAGATGTCCTGTAGTAACCAGCAGTTCTGTCCCCAGGACTCACCCCACCAAGCCTCAGTTGTCCCCTCTTGTTGGTTTCTTTCTTTCTTTTTTTTTTTTTGGAGTGGGGATGGAATTGTTCATTGCTGCTTTAATGTGATTGCCTTATCCTATGTTAATCTAGAAAGATATTAAAGTCATTACACTTTATTGGCATAGAAAGCTTGGCAGGGAGTAGAAGGAGGTAGAATCTGCACATGTGGAATTAAGCTCCTGGAAGGTTTTAATTTTTAACCGACACATTTTAAAGACGACTACCTTTTATAGTTACCACCCTACCAATGAGGTCAAATGGCACACAGTCCTGGACTTGCAAAGGGCTCTGGGTTACAATCCTTGAGGCAATGGTGGTGGCAGCAAATATTGATTATTTCGTTATTACTAGACTTAAAAAAAAAACCCTGGGCCACCGTGCATCTAGTACTACAGAGTGCCATCCTCACGCTCTGAGAGGCTCTGATATTGATGCTTTTTGGGTTGGCTACTCCTGGGGGTCCAAACAGGGCTCTGGGGCAACTTGGAAATGCAAGTAGATGTTAGCCAGGCTGGTCTCGAACTCCTGACTTCAAGTGATCCGCCCGCCTTGGCCTCCCAAACTGCTGGGATTACAGGCGTGAGCCAACGTGCCCAGCCTGCAAGACTCTGTTTTGTGCATTTCAGTGCTGTGTACTGAAAAAGGAAAGACGTCCATTAATGCCAGTGGTCCTAGGAGGTAACATGCAATGGCACCTACCCTTTAATTGACTCTTCAGTACTCTCAAGGAAGAAAAGGAAAATGACGAGTAGCCTGGAATAAGCTTTAAGCTCAGGTTAGATGGAGCGTGCTGTCTGGATTTGCCCCAGACCTACTCTGCCCATGATAAACAGGGGGAGAGCTGGGATAGGTTTTTGAACAATTGCATTGCAGCCATGTTGATGTGGGTGGTGTAATGAAAGTTGGAAAAACCAGAGTGATTTGAAGAGTATGTTTGTACTTTATTTAGTTTTCTGCTTGGAGCTAGCAAACATTCTCTGCCTAATAGTACTGGTTAGTTTTGTCAAAGACCAAGAGCAGGGAAATATGTCACTGCAGTCTATGAATTATCCATGCAACTGGGAAGTGTGTTTCTTTACTTAACTTTCTCTATTCAAAGCAAACTTATTTTTTCCTCTTGTAATTCTAGGGAAAAAAAAATACCCTAACCCCTCAGACAGTGACATTACTGTCACCTGCTTAAAATAGTATGACGTTCTTCCAGTCTTAGAATACTCTCTAGGGCTCTCTGTTTTCCATGAAAGCATTTATTTCAGTCAAAATACTTCATGCTTTTTCTTCACTCCGACACTTCACCAAAAAGGAGCTGTAAGAAAATATAGCAGCTCAAAACCGCCATGTCATTTTTAAAGGAGCTCTTTTCTTTTTCAACTAATCAACCTCCATCGTCTCCTTGGGTACTGAAGGAGCCACAGGACTGGGTGGCGATGGTGGCCCCAAGCAAGAGCCGATCCCTCAGCTGCCCATGTGACTACACGTCTAGGGGTCTGGAGCCTGCCTGGGAGGGGTCCCTGGAGACGGTAGGGGCTGACACTCCCCTACCCTAGCCCCAGAGTTGACATTGCTGGTCTGTTACACCTGCATTCTTCTTCTCCCTGATTGGGCTAGGGCCAGGTGCAGGCCTCCCTCCCCCTCCCATCGTCCCTCCTGACTTCTGCAGGCCTCATCCTGGAAAGCCGGGAGGGCAGCCCCCTATCTCCCGCATGATGAACCTTTTGAATATTCGGACGTGGGCTCCTGGTCAGAGATGTCATGTCTTTCCCTCTGTTGTTAGTCCGGAGACAACACGGACCCCCTCTGGTCTACCTGTGTAGTCCCAGGGCATCTCAGGTGCCAGGAGCCGCTGCCGTGAGCGCCTCATCTCCTGTCAGATGTGGTTGGCGAGAGACAAGGACAGCATGACCACTGGGCACCACACAGTACAGAGGTCAGCGTGCAAGGACAGCGGGACGGCAGTGATGTGGCTGTGACTACTTGTCAAGTGAGTGGAGAAAAAGATCGGGGAGGGCGGGGGGAGACAGTGGCAGGCAGGGCAGTGGAGAAGCGGGAGAGTGGGGGGGCTGCAAAGAGAAAAGTCCTGTCGTTCCTGATGAAATATTCAGTGTTGTCGGTGATGTTTCATAGGCTGTTTCCCCCCGCCGGGGGTGGATTTCGAGATCATTCTTCAGGCCCCTCGCAGGCGACGAGAGCACTTTGTTTAATAGATTGGCGGTGCTCATCAGAGACATCTGTAATGCATTGCCAGTGGTTTAATGTTGGGGGACCCTGGAAAGTCCAAGCTGACTCTATTGTGTGCCAGCATCACACACACGTGCGCGTGTGGGTGCAAGCCCTCGCACCCGGGACGGACGTCATCCCTGCCAAAAATGACTTTTGCCTCCAGCATGCCACCTTTTTAAGCCTATAGAACTCCGAAACTGCTGTATAGTAACAAGTTTGTGAGATTTTGGAAAGGAAACCGCAGTAATGATGCCAGTTCTTATGATCATAAATAATCATAATTAACAGGACTGCTGTATATTTATGTTGGTTTGTTTTCAGACACTTTTCATTTTATTTTGAATTTTTTCATATTGTGTTGACTTGAAACACTTCTGTCTATAGCGTGGCATGCTTCTACAGAACACTGGAGAGGAGCATACTTTATTTGTCCTCGGAAACAGACCACAATAATGTGGGAACTTCTATCTGCTGGCAGGTTCACAGAATGGTGATATTAGTCTCATTGAAATTGCTATATATTAGACAGAAAATCAGAAGCCAAACGTTTAGAGTTTTTTCTTGGACCAGTAACGTTTTTCTGACTTTCTCCATGTATCTAGAATACTGCTGCAGGAAGGCACGTGCACACAGTCTCCAGTTTAAATTCCCGGTAAGCTTGGGTAGGATAACATGATGAATAATGCTCTATGTCTGAAAATGTATGATGACTCATGGTTAAATGCCTGGGAAGGAGAACAATAGCTTTCACTGTGACACTGAAAGAGAGGCTGGGGCCTGGGTCCTCAGTGATCAATAATCTATAACCCATACATTGATTCTGGGTGGAACGTCTGGTGAAGTGCTCAGAAAATACAACATCCCAGGAAAGTGCTGATGTGCACCCAGGGTGAGAAATTAGACCTCATTTACATGAATCTCATGTCAGTAATCCTTTGGTTGCTTTTCTAGAGAGCAGACATATCCTCTGCAAATTTCCAGTTGTGAATTTACAGCCAGGTTTCTCTGCCTCTAAATTTCCCCCCTGCCCCTCGAAGGAGGGGCCCCCACCTCTATGTTTCATCGGCGTGCAGGGACCCCCTCCCAGCTCCTTCTCTCAGAGGGAAAGGAGGCTCTGTGGACAAGAGCGCAACGGCTTCAGAACGGAACCGTCTTTCCAGCTAGCCGAAATTGAAACGAAAAAGTTTGTTTTTCCTTCTTTCTCTCTCTGGCTTTCCCTGGGTTGCGATTTTAAACTTCTAATATGTGCATACTGGTGAAGCATTGTCCCTACTTAAATTATTTGTCTCCCTGTATGGCAGTTTTGTGGGGAAATGAGCTATTCATGTAGCTTTTAGAGTCACCATGGGTTTACGTTAAAGCCTTAGGCCAGGTCTACACAGGCAAAGACCAAAGATGATTATGATTATGATTCCAAGCTCTCCTTTCCTGTGACTATCAGGATATTTCATCCAGAAGCAATAGCAATTTTATTATTTTTCTTTAATTTTTTTTACTCTCAGTCCTAGCGCAGCGGGCTCCTTCGCTCTGGCCTCAATGCGTGTTGGGGTGCCTGACTCCATGAAGACTCATTGACGCCAGGCAGCTGGGCCCTGTTTGATTGCTCTGTGCAGGAATGGACCCCTGAAGGGTGCCATCGGGGGTGTGGGCAGGAGGGGTGGGGGCAAGAGCCATTGAAGTGTAAGGAGAAGCAAGAAGGGTCTCATGACAGAGTGGCCAGACCTGGTCTCCCGTCCTATAGTGCCATTGGAGGTCCTGGTCTGGGTGCCCCCTGGAGGCTTGCAGACAGCTCCTTGGTCCAGGGCTTTGCTAGGCGGTTTCCATGGAAACAGACAAGGGCCAAGGGAGCCACAAGGCAGAGGAAGAACATGGTGGCTACTGAGTGGGTGCTTTGCAGAGGGCAGGAGGAGAGGGCTGAGTTCCAGAATCAAGATGGTGGGGCTCGGGTCATTGCAGTTTGGTATTTAAAGAGAGCGTGACCCCATTTTCACCACCCCCCGACCTCGGGAGGCTGGTAACATGTGGATGTACCAGAGTCACAGCTTTGCCAAAGTCCAGGCAAAGTGGCTGGGGCAGTCCATTCACGCTTCATGGTTCTCTCTCTGCCCTGCCTCTGCAGGTGGGCATGGGTCTCCTCATCCCATGGAGATGGGTAGTGCCCTGTGCTTTGACTCCCCATGAAATGATGGAAGGAACTTTGCTCTCAGCTGACTCAGAGTTCTGCAGTTCAACAGGATCCCAAGTTCCAGCAAGGAACAGGTGCTAGGCCTGGCTGACAAAATGCAGAACATAGAGCTGTTGTCATTGACAGTGATCTTCTGGTGAACTGGCGACACCAGAATTTTTTTATTGCTTACTCTGTACCAAGCACTTTACATGCTCCATCTCATTCTTTTTGTTTTGTTTTGATTTTTTTGAGGTAGAGTCTTACTCTGTCACCCAGGCTGCAGTGCAGTGCTGTGATCTTGGCTCAGGGCACCCCCTGCTCCAAGGCTTAAATGATTCTCCTGCCTCAGCTTCCTGAGTGGCTGGGAATACAAGCATGTGCTACCACACCCAGTTAATTTTTGTAATTGTAGTAGAGACAGGGTTTCATCATGTTGGCCAGGCTGGTCTTGAACTCCTGACCTCAGGTGATCCACCTTCCTTGGCCTCCTAAAGTGTTGGGATTACAGGCGTGAGCCACAGCACCTGGCCTATCTTATTCTTTTAATGACCCCCCCAAGATAGATAAGTTTTTTAAATCCATTTTATAGATGCAGAGACTGAGGCTTAAAAAGATTACATATTTTGTCTAAATTGATAGAGCTAGTGGAGCAGGAGTTTGAACACAGGCAGTCTAATTTTAGAGCTTGCGTTCCCCACTTCCCTAAATCATGATACAGCCTGCTTCCCTGTACGTTTTTATCATGGACATTGCTCGGCTGGAGGCCTGGGGCATAAGTAAGGAGCCCTGGACTAGGAGCTGGGAAGCCTGAGTTCTTCCATTTGCTTGCTGTGTGGTCTTGAGCAAGCCACATGCTTTCTTTAGGTCTCAGTTTATTTATCTGTCAAACAGAGGCTTGGATTGGCTTAACCCCTGAGGTCTACCCAGGTACCAGAGCAGGATGTTCTCCTAAAATGAAACTTCAGGACATGACTGGGGCATCTCCTGAGGACATCCAGGGTGAAACGAGCATTTGGGGATGCTTTGATTTCCTGTGGTGTTGCAAAACCGCACCAGGTGTCATAGTTCTTCATTGACACCAGACTGCCAGAGACTAGACCAACAGGTATGTGATGAGGGTCAGGATGGTCATGGTGGCAGGTGATGACCTCCTGTGGGCATGCACACTCTCTTACCTGGCCCATCTGCTTGCTGGTCACTCTCTCCTCCAGCCTATGCCAGCCTTCGACCTCACGGTGTCGGGGGCGAGGTGGGAGCGTGGGGAGTGCTTCCCTTGGAGAGATCCCTGTTCAAAGTACTTAAAGAACCTTTAAGGGAAAACAATCTATTTTAATCTAATGTGAAAAACTTTGCTTTCTTGGGTGCTGAGCTTTCTCAAGGTGGGGTTGGTTTATCAACACTCTTTTGATTAAGGTTGTGCTTCTCTTCCCACTCAGCATCAGGAGCTTCCTTGGCTGAAGGGAATTTAATTCTAAGGCATCTTGAAAACTTCTTCCAGGGAAGGGGCACGTTTTCCATTCCCGAGGCGGGATGGAGATTTTAACTCTGGAGAGGCCTCTGTGCAGGCTGTTCCTCACCCCCCATCGCCCATTTACCAGCCTTCCCTGCCCCTCCCCCTGTCCTGGGAGGCTGGTCCTGCACACGGCCCATGCTGGCCAGTGCCAATTAGGCTTGCCCATTGGGAGGCTGTAAAAGGGAATCAGAGAGCAAGGCGCGTGTGCTGTCTCCAGCTCCCTCTCTGCTTCGAGGTCACATATCTAGCAGAACTTCAGCTCCTGTCACAGAGGCCTTCCTCTGAGTTTCCTGGGCTGGTTCATGGGGCTCTGGGAACACTATGTTGTCCCTGGGCCATTTGGGTGCTGTCTGGTCCGTCGCTGGCTCCATCCAGATCAGTTCTCTTTCCTGCACTTCCCTGCCTCGTGTGGTCTCTCTCTAGTTGGGCGTATACTGATAATCCTATTAATAAGAGACAAGTAAGGTAAATGGCTATCACTAAAAGGTCAAAAAATAACAAGTGCTGGCGAGGCTGTGGAGAAGAGGGAACTTTTATTCACTGTTGATGGGAGTGTAAATTAGTTCAACCATTGCGCGAGACAGCGTGACAATTCCTCAAAGACTGAAAACCAGAACTACCGTTCGACCCAGCAATCCCATTGCTAGATGTATACCCAAGGGAATGTAAATTGTTCTACCGTAAAGACACATGCCTGCATACGTTCATCGCAGCACTATTGACAATAGCAAAGACAGGGTGTCAACCTACATGCCCATCGATAGTAGCCTGGATAAAGGAAATGTGGCACATATACACCATGGAATACTACCTAGTCATATAAAAGAACAAGATGGTGTCCTTTTCAGGAGCATGGATGGAGCTGGAGGCCATTATCCTTAGCAAACTAATGCAGGAACAGAAACCCGAATACTGCATGTTCTCACTTATACGTGGGAGCTAAATGATGAGAACACATGGGCATACAGAGGGGAACGACACACGCTGGGGCCTATCAGAAGGAGGAGGGTGGCAGGAAGGAGAGGATCAGAAAAAATAACTAATGGGTACTAAGCTTAATAATCTGAGTGAGAATAATCTGTATAACAACCCCACCATGACACAAGTTTATCTTTATAACAAACCTGCACGTGTACCCCTGAACCTGAAATAAGAGTTAAATTAATAAAAGGCGACAGGTGGGGTAAGGGTGTTCCCAAGGCTGATTAGGAAGCTAAACCCCAGGGAGGTGCTGATGGCCGGAGTCACAAAACGGTTTTATGCATGAGACTCCAACCAGCGCCTCCTAATTCCAAATTTGGTATTATTTCCACAGTTCTTCTCGCGGAATGATTGCACTTACCAAAAACTTTTGGTTGTTCATGACAGGAAGGCTTTCTTAAATGTTTAGCTTGGCAAATACAAGCAAACTGGCCATATAATTCACAAATTTCCCAATTGTTTCCAGGACCATAGGGAGATGGTTATTTATCCTGTTGACCAACACGAAAATACAAAGCAAATGATTAGCAAAAGACAAGCAGGATGTGTATTTACATGTTATGATATATGCAGGGGTAAAATGAGTGGTACAAATGTATTTTTAATTTGAGCGTATTTATTACTTGTGGAAGTGAAGACTGATTATGCTGTCTCCATTTTGGCATTATAGGAGAGGTTCACATGCAAGCTCAACCCCCACCCCCTCCACCCCTTGCATTGCTTCCAGCATGGCAGACCGCGTCTCTGGCGGGGTGGGTGCTGGAACGGGTTTCTGGAAGGAGACTTGAAGGACAAAAGGGAGGCAGATTTAGCTTCTCTTGTCACCTTCTCCTCAAATTGCCCATCCAGTTCTGTGCATAATTGCGACTTCCTCCTGCAACTTCTCAGTCTTGTATCTGAGGCCGTAATTCAATTCCTTCTCAGTGGACATCAGAGGGGGCAACCCACCAAGAGATGCACATTAGGTGTGGTGAATCTGTCCACCGCAGTTTTAAATCACTGGGCTACAGCCGATGCGGCCGGAGTCCTGGGCGGTGGATGGGCTGTGTGTTGCCAGAGTTGCAGTGAATTCTAATTATAGGCTCTAACTGGCTTCCGAAGGCAGTTATGAACTTCAATGAGGGCAAGCAGTTATTCTTGGCGGCTGACACAGAGGCCTGACTTACAAGGAGGGGCCCTCCTGGCGGAACTCAGGGAGTGATGGAGAAGGATGAGCAGCATTCCCTTGGTGGAAGCCGCTCCCTGTCTTTAGAGGCTTCTGCTCAGCACTCCCGTGGGCTGCTCCTACTCTCGACCCTCCAGTCTTTTATATTTTATTCTTTTTTTTTTTAATTTACTTTAAGTTCCGGGATACACGTGCAGGACATGCAGGTTTGTTACACAGGTATTCCTGCGCCATGGTGGTTTGCTGCACCTCTCAACCCATCATCTAGGTTTTAAGCTCCACGTGCATTAGGTATTTGTCCTAATGCTCTCCCTCTCCTTGCCCCCCAACCCCCCACAGCCCCAATGTGTGATGTTCCCCTCCCTGTGTCCATGTGTCCTCATTGTTCAGCTCCCACTTATCAGTGAGAACATGCAGTGTTTGGTTTTCTGTTCCTGTGTTAGTTTGCTGGGAATGATGGTTTTCAGCTCCATCCGTGTCCCTGCAAAAGATATAAACTCATTCTTTTTTATGGCTGCGTAGTATTCTATGGTGTGTATGTGCCACATTTTCTTTATCCAGTCTATCATTGTGGAGAAATAGGAATGCTTTTACACTGTTGGTGGGAGTGTACATTAGTTCAACCATTGTAGAAGACAGATGTGGCGATTTCTCAAGGATCTAGAACCAGAAATAGCATTTGACCCAGCAATCCTATTACTGGGTATACACCCAAAGGTTTTTAAATCATTCTACTATATTTTATTTTATTTTTGGAGGCAGAGTGTCAGCCTGTCACCCAGGCTGGAGTGCAATGGTGTGATCTCGGCTCACTGCAACCTCCACCTCCCAGGTTCAAACACTATATTGTATTCTTTTAGAGTTGGGGTCTCCCTCTGTCTCCCAGGCTGGAGAGCAGTGGTGCAATCACAGCTCACCGCAGCCTTGAACTCCTGGGCTCAAGCAATCCTCCTGCCTTGACCTCCTGAGTAGCTGGGACTTCAGGCATGAGTCACCTTGCCTGACTAATTTTTAAATTTTTTGCTGAGATGGGATCTCACTGTGTTGGCCAGGCTGGTCTTGAACTCCTGGGCTCATGTGATCTCTCACCTTGTTTCCCAAGGTGCTGGAATTAGAGGTATGAGCCTCCATGCTGGGCCACTCCTGATCTTTATTCAGACTGGGGACTTCCAAGCTCTAGTCAGTGGTTCTCAAGCTTGGCTGCATAGCAGAGCCATATGGGGAGCTTCCAAAAACCCCAATGCCCAAGTGGCACCCCAGACCAGTTAAATAAGAAATTCTGTAGTGAGACTAGGTGATCAGGTGATTCCACTGTGCAGCCAAGGTTGCGAATCATTGTCCTAGATTGTGGCACATGTGTAACCTTTCTTGCTTCTCCTGTGAAGAATGGGACTTACTGGGGATTGTGTGTGTGTGTGTGTGTGTGTGTGTGTGTGTGTGTGTGTGTGGTGGGGGGTCTGCCTCTGCAGGGTGACATTTGTTAGTGGTAAACTTATCACAGCTTATAGTTTGATTCTCAACCTCACAAATATAGAAACAAGATTTTATTCTGATTCTGAGAGTGGATCTGTCTCTTAGGTGTGGACTCACATTAGTCAAGGTCATGAGACTGATGTATAAACCCAGAAATCCAGTGTGTAATTTTACAGTGAAAAAGAAAATGGTGTGTGTATTAGTCCATTCTCATGCTGCTAATAAAGACATACCTGAGACTGGGTAATTTATAAAGGAAAGAGGTTTAATTGGTTCACAGTTTTGCATGGCTAGAGAGGCCTCAGGAAACTTATAATCATAGCAGAAGAGGAAGCAAACACATCCTTCTTCATATGGCAGCAGCGAGGAGAAATGCCAAGCAAAAGGGGAAAAGCCCCTTATAAAATCATCAGATCTCGTGAGAATTCACTCACAATCATGAGAACAGCATGGAGGTAACTGCCCTCATGACTCAACTGCCTCTCACCGGGTTCCTCCCATGACACGTGGGATTATGGGAACTGCAATTCAAGATGAGATTTGGTGGGGACACAGAGAGACCATATCAGTGTGAATCTGGGCTTCTTGCATCAACTCAAGCTCAGATCAGACCATTTTCTCTCAGCAACATTTTCTGTGCTCTTCCTGGGCAGGTATTTGTATCACTAGGTAAAATGGGCCAGCCCATTCTTCTCAACTGACTCATTTGAGATTCATTCAGGCAAGGCCTTGCCAAAATGTTGATTTTATTTATTTGTTTTTTTGGTTATGACTTCCTACAAGCCTGATAAACTGAGATTTGCTCAGGAAAAACTATGCTGGTTTCCTCAGCCTCCCTGGATCCTGGGAGACTTCACACTTCCTGGATACCTCTTTGAATAAGAGGCAGAGAAAGGAAAAGGGGCAGTAAAGCAAAGAGCGGTAAAGTTTCTTGTTTTTTTTTTTTTTTTTGATATTTTCCTAGGCATTGCTTTCTCTCAGCGTGGCAATCCACATTTGAATTTGAAGCTAAAAGCAACTGCAAGGTGGATGGACTACAGGAGATCATGATGTGTGAAGGCAGGAACTTAGGAGAAGCAGAAACTAGGAGGCAGAGAAGACGTGGAAATGTTCAGAGGAGGACGAAGAGAGAGGGGGACTGGTGAGATCGGAGCCAGGGTGCATGCAGAGTGGCAGGCCTGGCACAAGACACACATTCCTGGCTAGCTCCCCTGCTCCCTTCCTTTGAGCTCCATGTGCCAATGTGCCAGTGGCGTTGCCTCTGGGACTTCATTCAACACATTTACACCAGAACGTGTGTCTCAGCGGTGGGGGCTCCTTTGCAGGCTTCCCTGGGGTATAGAGGGACCTCATTTCCCAGAAATCTCCATTCAGTTTTCAGGCACTTTTTTTTTTTTGAGACAGGGTTTTCCTCTGTTGCCCAGGCTGGGGTGCAGTGGCACAATCATGGTTCACTGTAGCCTCGCACTCCCCGGCTCAGGTGATCCTTCTGCCTCAGCCTCCTGGGTGAGCTGGGACTACAGGTGTGCATGTCCAGCTAGTTTTTGTGTGTGGTTTTTTTTTTTTTTTTTTTTTTTTTTTGTAGCGACAGGGTTTTGTCATGTTGCCCAGGCTGGTCTCTAAGTCCTGGGCTCAAGCCATCTTCCTGCCTCGGCTTTTTAAAGTGCTGGGATTACAGGCGTGAGCGACGGTGCTCAGCTTCAGGCATTCTTAATGGGCAGTAAATGGCTCCAGCAGTCCCTGCTCTGGACTTCGGAATGTGTTGGGGTACAGGCAGGGCTAACAGAGGCCAGACCAGGCAGGCCAGGCGCGTCTGTCTCATGAAATGCTCGCAGCCAGCAGATGCCCACAGAGTAAGGCTGGTATTGGGGCATGCTGGCTGATTTAGAAAATAAATGAGAAAAATGACATTTTGCATTGTCTACACCAATCATATTCAATAAGAGGTATTACTAATATTAAGAGAATCAATGAAAAATGCATTTCTTTTACACTGTCATCTCTCACGGTGACGTGTGTCTTGAGCTGATTTGCAAATGTGGGGTTCTAAGTGGTGCATGGTTGGAAGCAGTTAGCCCCTAATGTTATGCGGCCGCATGGGCAGCAGCCGAGCCTATTAATGAACTAATCCCAGACTCTCTGGTGGATGCTGCCTGGGCTCCTCCGCACTGCACTTTGCATTTTAGCTAAAATCAACAACATTAAAGAAAGGAGAATTTAAATCGCTTAGGCTGCTCATCTCCAAAATCAGACAATGCGTTCAGGAACGATGAGAGTGAAAGGAACAGTGGGTATAGAAGATTTCTGAGCACGGGGAAGTAGATTCATACTTTGCTCATCATGCAATGGGCAACCTGCCCCAGTCAAACATCAGCCGTGGAGGTTAAGGGCTCCGACTGTATAGCCAGAGTTTCTGGTTCTACCACTCAGGAGCTGTGTTACCCTAGTAAATTACGGAGTCTCTCTGTGCCTCAATTTCTTCACCTTTGAAATGGGTTAGTGATAGATTACATCCAAGGGCTGCTCTAAAGGTTCCATGAGAGTTCATATTTCCAAAGTGCTTAGAAGTGCATAGCACATAGAATATGCTCTCAAAGAACTTGTCATGCCAATTTGTTTATTCTGCAAATATTTATTAAGTATCTATCACATGCCGGGCAAAATTCTTGGTGCTTGGGATTCAGCGTGAGCAAGGCAAAGTTCTTGACCATGTGGAGTTTGTGTTCAATATGGAGCCATAAGAAACAGATAATTTCAGATTGTAATAAGCAAAGTGAAGAAGCAATCCACTTTGTTTTTTTGTTTGTTTTGAGACGGAGTCTCCCTCTCTCCCCCAGGCTGAAGTGTGTTGGTGTGATCTCAGCTCACTGCAACCTCCTCCTTCTGGATTCAAGCAACTCTCATGCCTCAGCCTCTCAAGTAGTTGGGATTACAGGCATGGGCCACCATGCCCAGTTAATTTTTGTGTTTTTAGTAGAGGTGGGGTTTCACCATGTTGCTCAGGCTGGTCTTGAACTGACCTCAAATGATCTGCCCACCTCAGGCTCCCAAAGTGCTGGGATTACAGGCGTGAGCCACCTCGCCTGGTTGAAATTATCCACTTTGGACAGAGTGGCCACAGAAAGCTTCCCTGAGCAGGGGACACATGAGAAGATGCCTGGGTGATTAGGAAGTCGTCTGTGTGACAAAGCCTCATGGGTGGCCGAGAGAGACATGAGCAATGCCAAAGAGACATACAGGGTCTGGGAGGCTGTGGTGGGTGATGCCTGGGGCTGGGCCTGCCTTCCCTGCCTTCCACTTTCACCTTTCAGTAGAAGATCCTCCAGCAGACACTTTTGGAGAGCTAAGTCACGCTCTGGCTTGGGCCAGGGAGCTGCCTCATAGAATCTATGCTGAGGACATTGTCCATTCCCTTGAAGAGAACCCACCTGAGAAATTTCTCTCAGGCCTCAGCTGTAGGAAAAGCAGAATCACTGCCTTTTCAGTTTACTGACAGGGCACTTGTTACTAGGTTTTTTTTGCCCTCTTTGCTTTGGCTTCATGGAAAGCTCAGGGCCACGTTTTCAGTGTCCCTCTGGGCACTGCATGTCCATGTGACTATGTAAGCACCTTGTTTATGGATCAAGGGTGGACTCGCCTCTCCTTGCATTAGCCAGGTTCCTCCACCTCTTTACTTCACCCTTTTGTGTCCTTTTGAGAAGTAGCTGAGGAGGAAAGGAAGGAAGGAAGGAAAGGAGGAAAAAAAGAAGGAAGAAAGGAAGAAGGGAAGGAAGAGAAGGGAAAAAGGAAGGAAGGAGGGAAGGAAGGAGGGAAAGAGGGAAGACAAAGCCAGAAGGAAGGAGGGCATGAAGGAAGGAAGGAAGGAAGAGAAGAGCGGAAGGAAGGAAGGAAGGAAGACGAGAAGGGCAGAAGAAAGGAAGGAGGGAAGGAAGGAAGAAAAGGAGGAAGGAAGGAAAAAGGAGGAGGAAGGAAGGAGGGAAGGAAGGAAAGAAAGAGGGAAGAAAGGAAGGAAGGAAGTTGCACCTGAGGATTTATTCCGGAGTGAGACACTCCTGCTTGGAGTTAGATCTGACAGAAGAGCTGGTCTTCCACTTCTGGGAAGGTAGCCTAGAGTGGCATGAAGACCCAGGGGGAGATGCTGTCTGTGCTGACGCTGTGGCTGGCAGACCTTGGCAATGGATGCCGGGGACCATGGCCAGTGCCTCTTAGAGGAACATCTTGCTGTGTGTAATGGATTGTTACATATTTAAAGGTACATGCATAAAAAAAGAAGAAACAGCATGCTGCTGAAGGCAGGTTACCCACTTCATCTAGAATCCAATGAAAGAAGGAAGGACAGCCAAAGATGGAGGAAAAGTTGACAGTGTCCGCTTACCAAGGGGAAGCTATGTTGGTCTCTGATGCGACACTGTCCTGAGGGACTTTCAAGTGTATTTCTCATCTCACACCAATTTCTGGGTGTGTTCTGACTTTGGAAGCTCACTCACATAAGTTCTTACTCCACTGCCTGTGTAGACAGGAAGAGGATGGCAGGAATATGGAAGGGGCAACTGAGCCTGGCACAGTCCCTGGGGCTTTATTTTCCATGGAGAGAGCTGCCCTTAGAGCACCCTGGGAGGAAAATGGCCATCCCTTGTCAAAGCTGGCTCTGATTCCCACTGGCTTCCCCTGCTTCAAGAGGGGGCCTCAAGCTACCTCTCAACCCAGCTTGGGTCAACAGAGCGTCGACGGTCACCCAGTAGAAGACAGAGTTGAGGCTGGGGGGTGGGGGTTACAGTGGGTGCAGGGTGTGCATCTGATACAGCTCCATCTCACTGAAGACGTGCGATGTGCATTTCAGGTCACTCCTATTCTTCTGTTTCGGGTCATTTCAGACTTCCTTGGACTCATCTGATGTCTGTGTAGAAGGGCTCATGGTTGTTTGCCCGCTACGAGAGGCATGGTCTTTCATCTCCAGCGAAGGAGAAATCACCCCCGATGGGTCTTGCAGCTGATCTTGGCCGCCAAGGCTTGGGGAACTCAGAAACATCCAGTTGAAGTTTGAATGTCTGAAGATGGGTCCATCAGCCCTAATTTTCACTGCATCACATTTGCAAGTTGCAAAATGGAATTTGCAATTGCTTTTCGGCAATGTTCAAATTAGCGCTTCTTAGCATATTAATGAACTACCTTTTTTTTTTTCATTATGTGACCAATTTTAATGTAAATAGCAGTCTCTGTGCAAGCATTAGGTCACTGTTTCATGGGAATAAAGTTCCAAGGCTTCCCGTGGAGGCCAAGAATGTGGCTTGTGGATGGGCATGGCTTTTGTCCAGCATAACAACTCAGAATGTGTGGAGTTTTCAGACTCCCTAGTCTGGGAGGCCTGAAGTCCCGCATGAGGTCTGTGGCTCCTGGCTCAAGAGATTGAACAAACCACAATAGAGGTTGCAGGCCCCGTGCCTGCAAAGGCTGGTGACTGAGCCAGCCGGGCAGAGAGTGGATGACACCATGTATGTTCATCTCTATGCCTGCAAGAGAGGTCACAGTGTAGGCCCCCTGCAGCAGACACTCTTACGCCTACAAATGATGCATTTTTCTTCAAAATGGGACAAAATCAGCTGTAATGGGTTCTGCGTGAATTTATTTTCCCAAGATGTTTTCCAGTATTGATGCTGCCCTGGTGCTGTCCAGAGTCTTAAGAGGGCATTGTTCATAATCCACCTGAGTGTTTCCCGGAGCCATGTCAGGATAAATTGGAAGGATCCCCCACTACAAGGATCTTGTAACTCCCAGCTCAGCGATGGGACTGAACGCACAGAAGACAAGAGAGGAAATCAACAAATGGGGCTTTGAAGCCTGTCCTGAGACTACAGACAGGGCCGTGCACCATCTGCCCCTCTGCAGAGCCGGTGTTTGGAGAAATGACAGACCTCTCTGCGGGCTTCAAAACCACTGGAGCCAGATGAGAAAATGGAGCCCTGGGAGCCTGCCTAGGTGGTCTCCCATCAGTTGCATCTGACACACTGGAGATGGTGTCCTGTGTCCTCTGGAAGCGGTGGTGACCCTTCTGCATAAGAATGACACAGTCACACCAAGATCCCACAGACAAGCATGGACCCCAAGTTTTCCAAATGGCAGTGCTTTCTTGGTTCATTATTTAAAATGAACTGATTATTCATCCCCAGCTTGAATTACCAGCTAAATCGTATTTTCCTGCTGAGTGTGCATTTGTAATGCTGTCCATTTCATCCTGCAGGATAGTATTACATTCCAGGGGCTTCGGCACCTATTCTTTACTATCTATAGATGGGTGCGTGGGTGTGCTGATTGCATTTTAAAAACAAGAGTTTGTGTATCTGATGGATCTGGAAATAATCAGTAACTAAGGTAGCAGAGGAGAAAAAAAAAATCCAGCTCTTGATGAGTAATTTAAAAACTATGAATACTTCACAGCTTGATGTATTCCTGGGAGGAGTCCTTCACTCACAGTGCAGCCCAAAGTGCAACTGGGCTGGTGCACACTCTTTTTTGGAGACCCTGGGAACCTGGCAGGCTTCATGATACCGGGAAAGGAGGCTCTTCTGTCTCCCGTCAGCCCTGTGACTTCAGAGGAGCCGTTATGCTATGGTTTGAATGTGTCTCCTCCAAAATTCAGGTGTTTTGGCCAATGTGATGTTACTAACAGGTGGGGCCTTTAAGAGGTGATTAGGCCATGGAGGCTTCTCTCTCTCTCTCCTTTGTTTTCAGAAACAGGGTCTTTCTCTGTTGCCCTGGCTGGAGTGCAATGGGATGGTAATAGCTTACTGTAGCCTCAAACTCCTAGGCTCAAATGAGCCTCCTACCCCAGCCTCCCAAGTAGCTGGGGCTACAGGTGCATACCACTATAACTGGCTAAGTTTTGAATTTTTTGTAGAGATGGGGTCTCGCTATGTTGCTCAGGCTGCTCTCAAACTCCTGGGCTCCAGTGATCCTCCGCCTTGGACTCCCAAAATGCTGAGATTACAGGCATGAGCCACTGAGCCTGGGTACTCCTTTCTTGTGAGTAGGATTAAGGCCTTTATGAAAAAGGATTTATGCAGTGTTCAACTGGCTCACCCTTTTACCTTCTGCCACATGAGGACGTGGTTCCTCCCTCCAGAGGATGCAGTAGCAAGGCAAGATCTTGGAGACAGAGAGCACATCTCACCAGAAAGCAACCTGCTGGCACCTTGATCTTGGACTTCCCAGCCTCCAGAATGGTGAGAAAATACATTTCTTTCTTTTTTTTAATGAATTACCCAGTCTTGAGTATCATTATAGCCACACAAATGGACAAAGACACCTTATATGTTTATCAGTCCATGAGTGAACTTATGACAGATTTCATAAGCCTTGACTAAGATAAACTCACTTATGGAGTCTCCAAAGGTCTCCCCGACCCTCCCCCAAAAAAGGACTTTGTAAGGTTATCTTAGTCAAGGCTTTTGCACAGAAGCCCAAGTCAGATGGTCTTGTCAAACCACAGATGAACTTGGCTCTGTAACTGAAAATCCCAGGGGGTAGAGCTTCAGGTAGAGCTGGATCCAGGGGCAAGAATGCTGTCAGCAGGCTTCCGTACTGGTGTTCTCTGCCTTAACTCCATTTTCAGGCAGCTTGGAGTCTCTCTTTGTGGTGGCAAGATGGCTGTCAGCAGCACCAGACATTCATCTATCCTCTCTGGAACTTCAGTGAAAAGATTCTCTTTTTACACAAAGACCTGTTATTGAGTCAGGCTGTTCAGTATTAGTTCCTTTTCCCACCCGTGAGCCAATCATGGTAGCCCGTGGGATACGATGCCCTTGTTGTCCTGGTCTGGGTCACTTGCCTGTGCCTGGAGCTGGGGGTGGGTTCAGCTCCACTCAAGACCACATGGATCAAGCGTGGGGGAGGAGTGATTCCTCAAGGAAAATCGGGATGCTATTTCCAGTAAAAGGAGAAAAGCGGCTGGGCAGGCAAAAACAACAGATGTCCACCCCAACAGCTTTTCAGCTAACTACTCACAGACGTCCAGGAGCAAGTTATATCCAGAGAACAGAAAAGGAGGCTGATTCTACGGATTTAACTATTTATATTTTCTCAGTGAGAGGCTGGCCGCAGGCTTGGGTTTCCCTTTAGACGGAGGTTAGTCACTTTCACCCTTTATTTGCAAGCTCGTAACATCTGCTGGGCTCACCTGAGAGAACTCCCAGCTCCCCTGGCTGGAGGCTGATGGGAAAGGAAACCCTCCTCTGTCACTGTTTGGGGATCAGGTCTGGGGCCCTCACGGCTCATTCTGCTCCAGCGTCTGAGTGTCAAATGCCTGCTTAAGGAGTCAGAGACCAGGATCTATGAAGGGTCCTCCCAGAGGGCCATCATGTTTTCTAGCGTTCTTTTTCTGAGCCACAGCTGCACTCCCCGGTCCCCACAACCTGGATGTTGGCTCCGAGGCTGGTGTCTGGAACACATGAGTCATGCAGTGGTTATGAAGTCAATTTCTCCTCCTCTAGCTCTTGCAGATTTAGCCATTTCGGACCCCGGAAATGCCGGAAAAAGCCACACACAGCATCTCTCTCCATTCAGGGGCTGAGGCAGCTACAGATGGGAGACTTTGTTTTGCCTCTCCCTTTTTCTCTTCTTTTGCTCTTTCTCCCTCCCTCGTTTCCTTCTCTTCTCACTCCTCCCTTCCTCGTCTCCTTAACCTCCTCCCTCTGATGGATCCTGGAGGGAATCACTGGGGTCCTCTTGGTCTCTTGGTTTCTAAGTGATGTCTTTCCATTTCTCTGGGTGGGAGTGTAGGGTCTGAGGAGGTGGAGACAGGAGAGCTGGGAGAAGCAGGTTGGAGGCGGCCCTCCTGGTATTTGAACTCCACGTCTCCCCACCTAGCCTCCCTCGGGAAGACCTAGAATGTCTAAGAGGACACATTTTGGCTGCACCTTGAATGACTCCTTGGCTGGTTCAAGCCTAGAAATGCCCCACATGGGCTCATCCTTCTCACCAGGTGTTCAGTCTCTCATCCCAATTGCCCGGCTTCTCTCGTCTTCCATCTGCCTTCCCCTCAGAGGCCGGGCCAAATCCCATGAGGACAATTCATAGGCAGAGAGCCGTGGCCACCTCCTTCCCACTTATTAGGGCAGAATCGCTCTGACGAAGCCGCAACAGCCCAGCTAGTGCCTCATTATTTTGGGCTTCATTGAAATGCACGGCAGAGCCATCCTCAGTACTTTATGTACTAAACTTAACTACAGTAATGTATTCAAATCATTCTGAATTTATCTAGCCTGAGCATCTTTTTTTTTCCCCTCTTCCTCCTCCTCCTCCTCCTCCACATATATATTTTTTTGAAGACAGCAAATGTGCTTTTTGAAACAACAGCTTAGGGCCACCTCTTCTGCGTGGAAGGGACAGGTGGCCCCTCTCTGCCTCCATTGTCCCCTCTCTCAGCAAGGGTCAGCCAGTGCTTACATGATGGCTGCGGCATTTTGGGACCCTTAGTGCCCTTTCTGGCTCCAAGGTCCCACCTTCTTCGTTCCTTCCCCATGTCCCTGCCATTGCTGGGAAGTGAACTCTGGAGTGGGGATGACCCAGATATCAAATTCCTAACTGGGGAGCCAAAACGGTAGCAACACCCGGGTTAATTAGAAAGGTATTGATGAGAATGAAGGAGTGCAGGGGGTAGAAGGGCGCAAGGAAAGGATGTTGCCTGGGAGGTGGGAAATGGGTTCTCTCTCTAGTTTGGTCATTTTCCTTCTGCATGGCGTTGGGACACTCTATCCTCTTCTCTGGACCTCAGTTTCCTTCATATTAAACCTTATGGTGGTTAAGATGGTGGTTTTGAGCCGGGTCAGGGGCTCTTAGCTTGGAGTGCATGCATGAGCTTTGGGGTGGTCCATGAAATTGACATCATAAGTAATAGTGCATTATTATTATTTTTTTGTGGTGGGGAGAAAGTGTATCACTTTCATTGAATTTCCAAAAGGCTCTTGGCTATCAGAGGCTAAGCTCTCATACACTTGCAAGAGCCAGGGACCCATTGACCTTCAGATGCTTTTGTTCCATGTCCTGGTTTTATAGCTGGGGACAATGAGGTTCAGAGAGGGGACTGGCAGGTGCTGTGTGCCATTCTGATGGTGATCCCTGGAGGCTGATCTAGGCAGGGATCCAAGTGCAGAGAGTTGGGAAGAACCAACTAGACTCTGTCTTAGAACCTGACCTTCCAGAGAGGCACTGGGACTCTCAGGGGAGAGGAGCGACGTGGAAATAAGTGAATCAGGAACCACACACACACCAAAGCCACTGGCAAAAGGAAAAACAACTGTGTGATACTGGTCAGTGACAGTTGTTTGATGCGGATTTCGGCCGGCACTTCTCTCTTCCAGCAACAGCATGGCAGTTCTGGTCTACCAGAGGGAGAGACTATAGCTGAGGACATGTGGCAGCTCCTGGGCCCTCCTCCTTCTGGCTGGAGACTGGACTCACTGTCCAGAAAGCATCTAATTTCTGTGGCACTGGACATCTCTTCAATGTCTAACTCTGGTGGCTACCTTCAGAAAGTAGGCTTCCTTGAGCTGATGAAGGAAAAGGCCCCCTGCTCTCTTCCTCCCAGGTGGAATTATTTTGTCTTCCCTTAGCTTACTCCAGTGGGATTTGCTCCTGCTCTCTGTTTAGCTGGAGATAGACCAACATCGGGCCACTCTGTCCTGGGTGGATCTGACATCCTGTCTTCTCTCTTGGGGCATGGGGGAGGGGTGCATGCATGAGCTTTGAGGTGATCCACAAACCTCTTGAAATTGTAAGCAACACTGCATTACTATTATTATTATGTTGGGTAGGGGTGGATGGGGGGAGAGTCTATTGCTTTCATTGAATTTCCAAACTTGGCTATCAGAGGCTAAGATCTTACAGGTTTACAGGATCCAGGGCCCCTTTCAATTTCAGATGCCCCATTCCCTTTCATATGCAAACAACTGAGCCCCCGTTCATCTTGCCTGGACTCCTCCAGATTCCAATTTGTAAATGACCCTGAGGTAAATACCTCACGGTAAGTCTGCTGCCACAGGTCAAATTTGGTCCCAAGCAGAAAATTCCGAACCTCAAATAAGCAATTCAGCATGCCTGTTTGCCTAGAAATCATGTTTCTCCACAGTCTTTGCCCACTAGAAAGGCCTTTCCTGGGCACCTGTGCTTAGTAATTTTCCATAATACTCAGCTCAATCAGTGCTTTCACTCCCCAGTCATGGAGGGAATATTAATCTAGAGTTGTTCTTAAAAATTTGGATAAAAGATAGAATTCTGCTGTCTTTCAGAAAGGTAAAGACAAGCTTCCTTTGGTTACGGAAGCGTTCCAGGATCCCGACACTTACCCAAGGCTAATCTTTGGGTTGGGGATTTCCTCACTATAGTCCCTTCTGTGGTCGCTGGAAAGATGTTACAGAAAAGGGGCCCTGAGAGAGGGTTGTTGGTTCTCATGCAAGAAAGAATTCACGGTGGGTCTGTAAAGTGAAAGCAAGTTTATTAAGAAAGTAAATGAATAAAAGAATGACTGCTCTATAGACAGAGCAGCCCCGAGCACTGCTGGTTGCCCATTTTTATAGTTATTTTTTGATGATATGCTAAGCAAGGGGTGGTTTATTCATGCCTTCCCTTTTTAGACCATATAGGATGAGGTCCTGATGTTTCGATGGCAATTGTAAACTGTCATGGCGCTGGTGGGAGCGTAGCAGTGAGGGCAACCAGGGGTCGCTCTCAACGCCATCTTGGTTTTGGGTGGCTTCTTTACTGCACCCTGTTTTATCAGCAAGGTCTTTATGACCTGTATCTTGTGCTGACCTCCTGTCTCCTCCTGTGACTTAGAATGCCTTAACCATGTGGGAATGCAGCCCAGTAGGTCTCAGCCTCATTTTACCCAGCCCCCATTCAAGATGGAGTTGCTCTGGTTCACACCCCTCTGACAGAAGTGTCATCCCATGCAATTGAGAAAGAAGTTCTATGTGCTCACCATTAAATGCAATTTCATAATGAAAATTTTGTCTTATGAAGGTGAAACTTTGAGAACATATTAGAATTCTCATTTTTCTATGCATGGCAATCAAATGACCTTCCTATACTGCCGCATAAAGTATAGATTTAAAGTTAAATGATCCAGTCAGTCATTTAACATTTTCTTAAAGAGTAATTTCTTCTGTAACTGTAGATGTTTACATATGGTTTTCTTTTTGGTATTTACATTTTAAGAATTGAAGAAAAACTGACGTTCCTTTTTGGAACTGTTTTTTAATAGCCTTTGTTTATTTTTAATATGTGGTGTTCCAGACCCTTGCTCTAATGATTTTTTTCACACTGCATTGATAATTAAATTCATTCATTTTCCCAGCTGCACAATTCCTTTAAATAAAAAGTTATGGGTAATAACACCTCTTATGTTCAAAGTACAGAGGAGAAAAGGGCAAATCAGGATCTTTCCGTCGAGGGGAGTTACACAGTTGAACAGGTCATGGGTTAGGGCAAAAATCTGTGTACACGTTCTCAGGTATTCAGGTCTTTTTAATTCATAGATCAGGATCTGTGGGTTTTTATTTTCTGATACTGAGAAATATGCATTTCCCCCCTTTTATGTTCTAAAGATGTAATTTATCTCCTTATATCCTGCTCAGTTTTTTAGTTCATAATTTGTAGTAATAAGTGTCATCAAAAGCACTGAAAGTGTTGGTTTCTCTTAAATGATTGGAGACTGTTTGCACGCTGTTACCAACTCGCATATCTATAAGGAGGGCAGTAAAAGTGAGCTGAGATATCTAGTGACATAAAAAGAACCATGTAGATTTGTGAAAATGTAAAACTGTGATCATGGAAGAGGTTCATGGAGTAATGAGAGGGATGCTTCGTCCCTGGGCTAGTGATTCACTTGTAGCTTCTGTAATTTCATGGAAGCTATAAGGATTTGGTTTTTACACATTTTAATTTAGTCCAGAGATGTTCCTATTTTAATTATCCATACACAAGGGCACAGTATCTTCCTACGGTTATTGCTATACGTTACATTTATATATAGCAATAGCAATTTGAAAAAAAAAAACAACCCAACAAAATGCTTTCACCTAGATGACCAAAGGGTTATACTCATTTGTTTTAATGACACTATATGGACCTTTGCATTCTTAAACAGGATTTTCGAATACACGAGATGAGAGCACTCAGGGATGTGTGTGCACACAGATACCTACCAGAGAATAAAGACAGGATGTGTCAGTGTCACCCCTTTCATGAAGGATTTGTGGGTGCTTGGGTGGCAGCCTCTGAATGGGGTGCCTGGAGCCTCTTGCTTTTCTGCCGAAATCAGAAGGCATTGAATCGGGGAATTGGAGAGCAAAGGGATTCCCACTGAGCTCCAGTGACCACATTTCAGTATCTAGAAATCCGTTTGGAGGAATGTGACATGTTAACTATTGTATTGGACTCAGTCTATATGCATTAGCAAGGAACTATGAGATAAAAAATATATAATACAAAAATAAATGCATATACCTAAATAGATCTATAGCTATGTCTATTTAATATCTGTTTATAAATATATATGCATGAAATGTGTAAAAAGAACAATCTGATGAAAGCACATGTTGACAAAACCTTAAATTTAAATCGCCCCGGTCACAGGCACTCTGCAGCTGTGAAAGGGTGAGTTTAATGACCAGGGGGTAATTCTTCCACCTTCCACAGAGAACCAGTGAGCGGAAATCGGTCGTGTTTAAGCGAATCTCCCGCAAGCCCTTCTGCCCTGGGAGACTGTGGAACGTCCCTCTGGCTGAGCTGGAGCTGGTTCAGCTTCTCAGGCAGCCCTGCACGGATGCCTGGGGCACTCTGCCCAGAGGCAGGGCCCTCGATGTCACATGCTCAGAGGGTCACTTCTGCTAGGAAAGCCCTTTGCTTTCTGACCGGATGACCTGGTCCTACAGCCAGGTCCCACAGCCCAAGGGCAAACATTGTACAGAAGATCCCTTATCCTCACCCTGCTCGGGACACGGTGACCTTGGCCTGAGCTTGCTAGTCCTGTCTGTTGAATGGTGTGATGCTCGGCTTGGGAGGAAGGAGAGGAATTAAATGGTTTGTGTGAGTACCTAGGGTCCTTCAAGGAAGGGCTTATGCTAGGGTCAGTCACACAATGATGTCTGGAGGGCCCAGTGTACCAACAGATGTATTTTGCTTGGTTCTCAGATTATTTGAAATATGAATTTGTTGCCAACATTTAGTAATTGGAGATTTCACATGATTATCTGGATGGATTTCTGGCTCCATTCAAATGTTTGGAAGTGCTGGGAGCACGGGGTTCTTACCACTGTGCAGAGCATTTGGCTTCTTTGGATGGTGCAGCCCCTCCCCAGGCCTCCTCAGACCCCTCCTCCTTGAGCCTTGAACTGGCAGCCTCCCCAGCCTGGGTAATCTGCCTGGCCCTCGTTATCTGACTTGCCACTTCGGTGTCGAAGGGGGCCTGTGCTCCTTGTTTTCTGGGATAGTTCAGCCACTGCCTTACGCAGCCTTGCCTCCCCTCACTGTGTGGCCTGTTGAGGTTTGTTACAAGTGACAACTGGGCTGCAGAGTGTCGGCTATGTCACTGGAAGGTGGAATCTTGCACATGACCCTCTGGGGCAGTGTTCTTCAGCATAGATGCAAGCACTCTCCTGAGAACACGACCTCCCAGACATCTAGAAGGAACACCAGGTGCAGAAAAACTGGTCCTCAGAGGTTGATGTGTAAGGGGTTTACTGTGCAGCTCTCTCTGTCTGAGACAGCTGGGGTGGAGCGGTGAATCCGTGCACCTGCCTCAGTGAGGATTGCATTCCTGCGGCATTTAAAGATGCTGTTGCCTCTGAAATTGGGACTTGCTGAGGTCTGGGGTCTCACCCTCCTGTGGTTCCCAGTAATTTATTTTTTCTTTTCTTTCTCAGTAGTGGTAAGATATGTGTATCTATTGGTGTGAGTCTGTGTGTGTGTGTTGTTGCTAGGCACAGCGTGATGGAGCCCCAGGCCAAGAAAGCTAAGGTGGGGGTCTCCAGTCACTCTCTTCTTGTCTGGCACAAAGGAAGTTGCGGCAAGAATGTGGGTGGCTCCGTGCAAGGCTGTCCCCACTACTGGGACAGAGCTCAAGGGTCCTGTTTACTGACACTCTCCCCACTCCCCTGTTGGATTAGGAGTTTCTTGAGGACAGGGTCTGTGTCATTTTCATCTTTGTATCTAAATGCCCGGATGGATAGATTCATGGTGAATGAGTTCCGTCTTCTCTATGCATCTGGGATGGGAGGCTGCTAAATTAGCACGGCTGCTGGAACACAGCAGGTTTGGGAGGTCGTTTTAGAAGCTGGGCTGGAGGAGGCGAACCAAGAGGGCCCGTGGGCATACATCAGAACCTTGACTCTGCTGCTTCTCAGCCATTTTCTTATCTAGATGAAGGAAGGGCTGGGCGAGATTTTTAAGGATACTCTGCCTGTTGAACCTCTTTCTTTCCCTTTCTTTTTTCTCTTCTCTTCCCTCCTCTCTTCTCCTCTCCTCTCCCCCCCCTGCCCCCCCCCTCTCCTCTCCTCTCTTCCCTCCCCCCCTCTCTCCCTCCCTCTCTCTCTCTCTCTCTTTCTCTCTTTCTTTCTTTGTCTCACTCTGTCTCCAGGCCAAAGTGCAGCAACACGATCTTGGCTCACGGCAACCTCCGCCTCCTGGGTTCAAGCGATTCTTCTGCTTCAGCCTCCCAAGTAACTGGGACTACAGGCACATGTCACTATGCCCAGCTAACTTTTGTATTTTTGGTAGAGACGGGGTTTCACCATGTTGCCCAGGATAGTCTCAATCTCTTGACCACGTGATGCACCTGCCTCGGCTTCCCAATGCGCTGGGATTATAGGTGTGAGCCACTGTGCCCAGCCTTGCCTTCCCTTTCCCTCCTTTCCTTTCCTTTCCCTTCCCCTCCTTTCCTTTCCTTTTCCTCAGTTCCTTTCCTTTTTCTCCCTTCCCTTCCCTTCTTCCCTCCCCTCCCCTCCCCTCCCCTCCCCTCCCTTCCTCCCTCCCTTCCTTTCCCTTCCCTTCCCTTCCTTTCCCTTCCCTTCCCTTCCCTTCCTTTCCCTTCCCCTCCCTTCCTTTCCCTCCCCTTCCCTTCCCTCCCCTCCCCTTCCCTCCCCTCCCCTCCCCTCCCCTCCCCTCCCCTTC
>NW_022437008.1:8335954-8478653 GCF_009761245.1 Sapajus apella
CCCCTCCCCTCCCCTCCCCTCCCCTCCCCTCCTCTCCCTCCCTTCCCTTCCCTCCCTCTTTTCTGTCGGTCTGTCTCCCCCCCACACACACTTTATCTCCTCTTATCTTTCTTTCTACATGGTCTCACTCTGTCATCCAGGCTGGAGTGCAGTGGCACGCGATCATATCTCACTGCAGCCTCAACCTCCTGGGCTCAAGCAATCCTCCTGCCTCAGCCTCCCAGGTAGCTGGGACTATAAGCATGCACCACCATGCCAGAGTATTTTCATTTTTTAGTTTTTGTAGAGACAGGTTCTCACTATATTGCCCAGGCTGGTCTCAAACTCTTGGGCTCAAGCAATCCTCCCACCTCGGCCTTCCAAAGCACTGGGATTACAGCCGTGAGGCACCGCACCTGGCCTGAACCTCTTCCTTTCTTTTCTCTCTCCTCTACCTGTGTTGCCTGTCCAACACAACGGCCAGATCTGACCCTGGAACACAGTGTTACTCATTGATTGATTGGTTGGTTGATTGGAACACCACTTTTTGCTCCAATCTGTCGCCCAGGCTGGAGTGCAGTGGCACAATCTCAGCTCACTGCAACCTCCACCTCCTGGGTTCAAGCGATTCTCATGCATCAGCCTCCTGAGTAGCTGGGACTACAGGGGCCCATCACTACTCCTGGCTAATTTTTGTATTTTTAGTAGAGACGGGGTTTCGCCATGTTGCCCAGGCTGGTCTTGATCTCCTGACCTCAAGTAATCCGCCTGATTCAGGCTTCCAAAGTGTTGGGATTACAGTCATGAGCCACTGCGCCTGGCGTGGAATACTGTTTTATTAAGGGCCCCTGAGACCTAAACCTGACCTGAGCTGGAGGTCCTGTCACCTACCTGTCAGTGGGCAGCAGGTGCCACAGTGCCTTTGTAATCAGTGAGAAGTTGCCATCCCCAGACTGTGCACATTCTTCTTTTCCTGCCTTCTCCATGAAGCAGCCACACGTGGCCCCCACTGCAGGTGCTCCTCTGAGAAGGGGCTGAAGTCCCTCTGCAGCTGGACTTCCGGCCAGCAGCTGGCAGGTCGCTGCTGAGGCGGGGGTTGCTGGATAGATGCATCTGATCCAGGCTGGGTTTGCTTCTACCGGAAGTCTGTATTCAAAAGCTCTGGTTTCTGTTTGTTGTGTCTAAAGAGAAATAAAAACTAATTTAGCATTTGGGACCCCAGTGAGGACAGAGCCTGCCTCATGACAGGCCCAAAAGAATCCCATTCTGACCACACAAGAAGATGTTGAGTGAGTTTTGAGGGAGTACACAGGATACAGGAACAAAATGCCCCTCTGGCCTAGGAGCTTAGGGTGGGAGAAGGGTAGATTCCTTAAATATGCCTACAATGCTGGGCTTCTGAGAACAAGGAACTGGAGAAAGGAAATTGCCAGAATGGCTAGGATGAACGAGATGATTCTTAGTGGAAGCTCTCAGAGGAAAGGCATCTTTTTTTTCTTTCTCTTTGTTGAGGCTAAGTGCTTGTTCCTATAAAGGTGTCAGAATAGGTCGGGCGCGGCGGCTTACGCTTGTAATCCCAGCACTTTGGGAGGCCAAGGCGGGCGGGTCACGAGGTCAAAAGATCGAGGCCATCCTGGTCAACATGGTGAAATCCCGTCTCTACTAAAAATACAAAAATTAGCTGGGTATGGTGGCGTGTGCCTGTAGTCCCAGCTACATGGGAGGCTGAGGCAGGGGAATTGCTTGAACCCAGGAGACCGAGGTTGAAATGAGCCGAGATCGCATCACTGCACTCCAGCCTGGGCAACAAGAGTGAAACTTCATCTCAAAAAAAAAACAAATGTGTCAGAGTAGAGGGTGGCGGGTGCATCTCCAAGGGCTACAAACTCAGGTGACTACCCAGGCCAAGCAGGACACATGTGTGGGTGAGCACAGCAATGCTGGGTGCTCCTTGACTCACTCTTGTCTGTGCCTGGCTGAAACCTACCAGAAGAGCAGGAAGGATAATAACCAAGCAAAGAAACCCAGGCACAGTTAGCACATCCTTGGAGGCTCATCTATATACACGTCTCTGCCCCACACACACTCTACTACCTCCTCCCCAAAAGCTTTTGCTGCTGAACTATGCCCCAGTCCCCCCATTCTGTAAGAGCTAGGAATTAACCTTGGGTTGATGTCCCTCTGGACACCTGTGTTTTCTTGCCGTGTGCTACCAGGAATTGATGCACCTTTGTCTCCCCGCATTTCCTATCCTAGTGTACACTGACCAGATTGTAACATCTTTGATGGGGAGGCTGAGTCTCCCTGCTCCTCCCTGCCATTGTAGCCAGGGTTGGGCAATACTGGGAGAAACCACATATCTTTCTTTATGGGTGGGCTGGTGAGGTCTTGCAGGCCTGGGGTTCTCATTGCAAAGGCCATTCAAGACAAACAGGGAACTTGTTTTAAGCTGATTGCCCGGAATTCGAAGCAAATGCTGGATCCAAATAGTCTAAAGGTGGCTGGAGCTTCAGGCTTTCCAAACCCCTCTGTAGGGTTACATGATTTACTGAAATACAAGGATGTTCTGCTTTTACTGCTTAAAGCTCCCAATACCCAGTTATTTGTTTTACACATTTCCCCCATTAGAAAATGAAACATAGCAATTAGAAGCCAACCCAGGTTGTTCTGCATTTAGGGGTTTTCACATATCTACTTGATAATTTTGTATCTGTAGCAGCTTGGGCATAGCAGCCTTAAAGAACCTTGTTTGGATTGTTGTAATGTTTTCCAGTTCAAAGTAACTGCTAGAATGGCTTTAAAAAAATGCATGGCAAAACTCAAATCTATTAGCCTTGCAGTTCACACCTGCAGTTTCTCTCCATCCAGGTGTGGGGTTAACGCAAGCATCTGGGATATATTTGCAGGGATACTTTAGGAATAAAGAGAAAAACCCAAGATGCCTAATCAGAAATTACCTTACTGGTAGTAAAAACCAAATTCATGAGAATGTATAAAAATAGATTTCTTTTAAATGCCAGGGAAGAGATTTGGAAGCGTTTTGGCAGATTGGGATGCATGGACCGACCTGCGCCAGGTTCTTCTTACGTTAATAAATATTCATTTTGTTTTTTTGGGGGGGAGTCCAAGTACTAAGCAGAGGGTCCTTGTTGTAGAAGTGAGATCTATTTCTACAGTGAGAAATTCGTAGTCTTAAATACCAGGTATTCTTTTCTAAAAATGTAACTCTTTCCTTGCAATTCAAACGGTGCAGGGGGACAGCTGCTCCCGGAGATGGATTCAGCCACGGCCTTTTCTCCTCCGTGCAGCTAAGCCAAGCCAGGTATGAAAACGGTGCTTCCTTCCCCTTCTCAGACATCTCATTTTTTTTCTCGGACACACAGAGAAAGCTTCATTCAATATTGATAGTGTTTTGATACATTAAAATCAAGAGGAAGTCAGGAATCTTATATACAATTTACACAGATGTCATTTTTTCCTGGTTTCGCCATTTTTGACCAAAGGCGTCAATATTTTACAGCGATTTCATTTCCCTTCAAAGCCTGCAGGAAGTCCAGTTCTCACAGAATGCATGTCCAGTTGCTACTGAGACGGTTCCCCACAACGTGTCTGTGAAGATGACGTTATTAGTATTATTTGAAAAATCTACTTACCACTTGTGTTCAATTTAGCAAATTTGGGTCTTGAAAAAAATCTCAAAATAATTTTCCTTCATCTGGCAGAGTCGCATTGTTCGTAATAAGTAAAAATAAATGTTTTGCCATTCTACCAAATATTTTAAACCAAACCAGAAGAAATATTCCAAACAATATAGTTCATCTAAATTTTATTGAAAGACAAAAAAGGGAAAGAGAAAGAGGGAGAGATGGAGAGAGAGACCTCAATTGCAGCTGTTCCAAAGAGTTCGGGTACAAATGTTCTTTCATTCCTTTGCATGATTTTGATAAAATTGGGTCAAAGAAATGCTCATTTGAAAACAGTGCTTTGTCATATTATCTACAACACATGTCTAGCAAATTTATGAATCCAGCATTCATCTGCGTGAAGTTTCAAATCCTAATGAATGGTTTAGACAGCATTGTCATCAATTTTCAGCAGGTGCAGCTGAGGCAATCAGTCAATTCAATCAAAAGCCTCCGTCAACTTGCGTGGCGCTGTCATTTTTTACATTCGGATTGCTGAAATTAACAAAAAACGATCCCTCCCTGGGTGCCGTTACACCCTTCCCGCCTGTGGGTGGCGCTTTTGAGCAACGCTTTGCCGCTCGCCGTGCTGCCAGATCTCGCAGCATTTTTTTTTTTTAACTTTATACTAACATAATATTTCTTTTGTGATATTATGGAGATAAAATTGCACTGTGTGTTTTAACACACATTACAACAACCTCTTAAGGCAAAAAAGTAAATTCATGCAAATGAGTTATAGAAAGTGAAAAAGATTTCTTGTTCGGTGCGGCGCGCGCTGGGACCCGGCGCTGGGAAACACTCCAATCGCCAGGTTCTGAACTTCCTGGTCCCTTCTGCTGGCAGCCTGTGCAATAGATTGCAATGCGGGCTCTCAACTTCGGAACTGTCGCTTTAAGAGCTGAGAACCTGGCCACCTGGTTGCCTTTACCTTCCTTTTCCTCTGGGTTTACCTTCCACTGCCTCTCTGGAAACCTTCAGGGTGGCCTTTATTGGTATCAGGAGAGGCACGTTTTATTGCAACCTGAGTGATGAGAATTCTCTTCTTACCATTGCCAGCTGTTGAGCTCCTTCTCCTCAAAGGGTTAACAGCAGCTTCAAACCCTGCCGCTTTCCTTAAGAGAGTTAAAGGTCCTAAGAAAGAAAAGCTTTGGCTTTTTAACTCATTGAAAAATAAGCTTGTTTCCAAAACTCTGTAGTCTAAGAGGGATTTCAGCAGTGCCAGTGAGGTAAAGAGAAAACTGCAAGAGCCGCTCTGCATATGGCAAAGATGAGCACTCCTGTCTTCTGTCTCCTGAGAACACTAGCAGGTGCCTTCTAAATCTTTAAAATATATGGACGGACAGAAAGCACTTAGCATCAGTTCCTCCATGATGAATAGAGTTAACCTTTGTAGTTCGCCAAAAGTCAGTAAGTTTTTCTTTCCCATTTGTTTCAGCCGAATGACGAGTAGAAATGCGGGTAGGACCAGAAAAACTCACATTGTCTTGGCCTTTTTGCTTAATGACAGCAGTGGACTGCGTACAGCAACTGGCAAAGGAAACGTGCTAATATTAACTTATTTAAATAATCAGGTTACATGTAGCAACAGACGCACTCAAATTTGTTAAAGTGGCTTGAAAAATATTTATAGATGGCTTTCCCTTGCAGACGTCATGAATGGTCAATTGCCCCAACATTTCCGCGGCCACGTTAAAAAATACACTTGGTTTCTAAAAGAATGCAAATTCCAAGGAATATAATAAAAATGTACTTTTTAATAACTAGTTATGTCACTTTGCAAATAGCTTTGATGTAGCATTCCTGCCTGCATAAAGTTGAAGCTACATCTGTGTCAGCCATACCTGCGTTTATGATACCTTCCCTGAGAGAGCAATTAGGGGCTGGTGAGGGCTGGAGTTCTAGCTAATATTTGAAACTACATGTGCGTCTGCAAGCTAAAGGGGAAAAAAGGGCTGTGATCATCTGTGAATAGAGAAAAGGATTCTAACAGCTCCTACCTTTTAGACACTTGATAAAAAAATGCGGCAGGGGGTGCCTGGAGAGTCTCAAGGGAGTGGCTTTTCCGCTGAGAAATGAAGACTGCCACATAGCCGCCAGCCGGGCTTGCTGTAGGAAGCTTACAATTCGACTCTCTATGGTGGAGTTTGAAGTTAAATGGTCCTGTCTGCTTCTTCTCTTGTTTGTGTCACTTGTTAAAGATCTCTTGAAATGCACCATTACAGTTTCCTTTTAGTTGATTACAACAGAATTACACTAGTCATCTTGCATTTTGGCTACCCCTAATTTCCTATAAGAGCCCACGGAATAGATCTTTTCTGTTTTTTTTTTTTAATTACCCAGATATAAAAACATTTGACTTGCTATTACTCTTAATGTAACTGTAGATCTTGTAATAAAAGGTGAAGTGAAATTGAGCATCCATAAATCAAGCAAATGAATGCACAGAAAAGAACCAACGATACGTATAGTCAAAAATATGTGTAGCCTTAAAGGAGGTCCTTGGCATGGTGTGTGTGTGTTTTAACATTATGCTTTTCATTAGGCTGGACTCTGTTTTGCAGGGAAGACAAATATTTCCGCATTAGAATTTTTCTTTCTCTCTTCCAATCCAAAAGAGAATTTCTTTTGTTGTTGTTAGTTTCTTTCTAAAAGGGAAGTAAATTAACATTGCTTTTCCCCCCATGAATATATGTGGTGAAAAGCTTGCAGAGTGTTTTGACTAAGCATGCAAAATGTTTTATTAATCAGAGGAACAGAGTAGAAATGAAGGCAGTACGTCTTTAAAAGTGCCTGGGTGTCCAGGTACACGGGGAGTTCCGTAAAACCGTTGACCAAGCACAATGTACGTAGACAAATGTCTTCTCATTGTGTGATGCGTGAAGGCCATGATAGATGGCTTCTAACAACAAAGCGTGGCCACAGAGACAAAATTAGTGTTGTTTTAATTACCAGTGTCTGTAATGTTATCTATCCATAACTGCCTGAAATAGACCGTCACAGAGGGTCAGAAGGCGACCTGACCTCATACTTCCACACACAGCTCTCTTATCGGTTCCGGAGTCGTTACAGCAGTGTGCTTAAAAAAAAAAAAAAAAAAAAAAAAAGAAAAGGAAAGAAAAAGTTTAATGCTTCACTTGAAACATTTATTTATAACAAAAAAAATTGTTTCTTGTTTAAGGGAAGTGCCTTTATCTTTTTCTTTCAAAGCAGATCTTATTAAATGCTATTTGGAGATCAGAGTAATGGGTAGAAAATGGGACCGGCCTTGACATTCTTCAACAAAAGTTTACACTCTCGGAGTGGTGTTTTTTGTCAGTCACAAATAGCATGATGACACTAATGGGAAAGAAGGTTCTTTATTTTTGAAACCTCCTTGAGCTGAGATGGGCTGCTCTTCAGACATTAGTAAGTGTGTATATTGTGAAGATGAAGTATCCCTTACTTTCTGAGCTTGCGGGAGATGAAAGATAGCCCAGTTTTTGAAAATGGCCTGCGTGGCACATGCTATAAATGAGCACGGAAAGCAATCGAGCTAATAGATTACAGTAATTATCCAATCTTTGGCTAGTTTGTATTGGCAAACTATAAATACAGTACACATTAGAACAAGGTGCTTACAGAATGTACATGAAAGGTCATTGTAATTTGCAAGTCGCTAGTCATTAGAATATGCTAAAAACCATTGCTTCAGGGCTCAGATTTTAATGATGAATACATTGATTATTAAGTAGCAGAGGAAAAATGTACAAGAGCGGCTGTGGTGTAATGATAGGTCGCTTTATTTTGGGAAGGAAATCAACTCAGCTTCAGAATGCAGGCATTGAGGAATATAATTGCAGTGAGGAAAATTCCTCAGAGGAGCTTGGCACATATTAAAAGCAAAAACTTGAGACATGTTTGTGATAAGATTACTAATAAATCTCTGGTAAGTCTTAGACTCCTGACAATAATACAGCAACAGAGTACTTCATCTTCTCCAAGCTTTAGAATTTAAGATCAGTCACAAACAATCTAAATTACGACTGATACTAGGCAGATGCAGTACTGGACGATGTTGCTTGTCATAAATCTCTCGTTCCTTATATGCAAATTAAGCTCCATTTTAAAAGATAATTTTTCACATGGTGATCGCCTTTATTTGCGAAACGCTGGTGATTTTTAATGGGGAGAGAGAAAAAGCCAGGCTCTACATCCGGGAATGATTTCATGCAAGATGGGAGGCAGGAGCCTGTCATCTTGATGCTTTAGGTGGGGCACCTTGACGGGTTTTAGAAAGAAGTTAGGGACCAAGTTGGGCTTAGACACAGCCACGCTGTGCCTAGAAACTGTCTTGGCTGCTGGCTGTAAGGAAGTCCCTGGGTTGCATGTATGTTTCAAGGCTTTCTGACTTTTAGATTTCACAGTGGTGTGCCTGATTCTGCTTGTTCTGGGACGGAAGCATTTTCTCTGACAGTCACCTGCCTCCTGCTCTCCTCCTGCCCCACTCAGTCTTTGCTGGGGAGCTTGCCCTCTGCCTCTTGGACCTCAGTTCTCCTACCTGGCTAGGGGGCTGAAACCCACTCCTCACATAGCTGTCCTAGGTATCTTTTCCAAAAAGAACTCAACATAGAAATGACCTGTAGTCCCGAGTCAACCGTGTGCCAACCGTTATCACTTTTTTCTTTCTTTCTTTCTTTCTTTATTTTTTTTGTATGTGTGTTTTAAGAGCAAAGCAGCAGCTTACCTCTGGGTCCTGATAGATAGAGAGGGAATGGCTTGTTTTTCCTCATCACAGTCTGTTCTCATGAAATGTTTGTCTCTGAAGCCCTGAATTTTTACTGCAGGGCTGCTGATGGGAAACTTGGAAAGAATTAAAAAAAATTTAAAGAGTGGGAAGCATCTGCCTTTTCTGAAATCCATCATTCCTCTACGTCATCCCTGGACCTCGAGGTTTATAGGAGATGCTTGGCCTCTTTGTTGAAGCCACAGGGCAGTGAGGCCAGGTGTGTTGAAGGCCTCTCCAGGGCCCCAGAGACAGGGATCCTGGCTGGCATTTATCTGACGAAAGAGTAAATTAAGGGGGTTTTCACACCATACTGGGTTCACCAGGGTAGCTTGGCAGCAGGGTGCTTAGAATAGTTTTATTCTATATACACCTCCAAAGAAATATCAGGACCAAGGGGCAGGTAGCCAAGTGTTTTTTAATGGGTAGCAGCATCACCCAGGAAATCACCCTGGGTCCAACCAGAGATTGGGCAAATTCTTCTTTTCCCCTGGTGCTATCAAGATGGAACTCCTCCTATTTTTCCACTGTTTTCTTGGGAATACATTGGCAGGTCCCAGGGAAGTGTTGAGAAGTCTGCATTTGTACTTCTCTTTGTCTTTCTGTCATTCTAACCCCACACCCTGCACATGCACAGCCACACACACACAGATACACACACGCACACACACACTCGCTCTCTTTCTCTCTCCCCCTCTCTCCCTGTTTCGCTGTGCCCTCTCCAAATTAACGAACTTAAAACAAAAACCAAGCGCTTGTTGATCAGTGCTGACAAACCTGTTCCAGGAGGAAGGGACTAGTGGCTCCTCGGGGGCAGATGCGCAGGGACCAGGTGGAACGGCACATCCCTCTGGGTCCCCTGTAGCTAGTCATTTTATCAGCCTGTGCATTAAGGGGCAACACCACGCAAGGGTAAGAGTATAAACATGCTTTACAATTCTCAGCTCCCTAGCGTAAGAATACTTCCCGCGTGGATGTAAATTTACAACACGTGCTTATCAAATGTGAAAATGCTTGCAAATCAGAAACAAACTTAAGGGTGAGCATATTTCAGTGATGGCTTTTGCAAGGGCTGTGCTTGATGTTGGGCTATAATCTTGTTCCTCTTTAGTTTCTACATGAAGTGTCTTTCCACGGTTTGCCACAGGGAGAATTACGATGGCTGAGCCTCAGACACTGGTGTGAAGATGCAGATTTGTTTAATGAAATCCGTATTTACCATTGGGTTGCAAACACAGCTAATACGCCCTACATTCAAAAAAGAGATCTGCACTCTCAGAACTAATATTTTCATTAATTGTGTATTTCTACCAGAAGGCAGACATCATCTAACCATCTTTGCAGCGTAACTGCACCTGTGATAGAAACGTTTTTCAACCGTCCCGTTCTCGATGAGTAGAATGTGTTGTATTTGTAACATAAGGCAATAACTTCCTTTCCTGGATTTGCCTGTCCTAAGTGGTGAATTCTCCAGTATAATCGGGCTGTGTGTGTTCTTTTCTGATTTGCACTTTTTGTTTTGCAGTTTTAAAACCGTCCCCACCCCTTTGTCCCCCAAATCTTTAAGATTTGCTTGTAAGATATACTTGTGCAGGAAGTAATTAGCCTGTTACAGAGATATTAATTAACATGTTGAAAATGCTTTCTTTATTAATGAGAAATTCACACATTCTATTGAAATTAATTTGTAGAGTTTAAAATTAATTTATCGCGGCCTTTGATGACCTCAGATCTACGAAGACAAAACTGGAGTATTGTACTAACTGTTAAACCATTCATTAAACATTTTATGCAAATAGTGTTTGTTTATAAACAAATTAACTGCAAGGATTTTCAAAACAGGTGCTGTGTTGTGAATGCGTACTAAATGATGTGGTACTGAAAGAATTAATTAGACCTTCAAATGTAATTAGTTGCAATAATTTGCGTGATTAGCGGCTTGGTTAAGAAGTAAGACACACACATTGTAATGCATGGGAGAGTCACTGCAGTAGCTTTGTTTTTCATATGGTGAGGATGAGTCTTCTCCATGTTTCGGAAATTTTTCAAAAAATTGCTGACATAGCTGCAGTTAATTGCCAAGTATCCTGTGGGGGGTAATGTTGTTGTTGTCGTCTTTTTTCCCTCTTTCTCCGTTGGCTTCTTGCAATGCGGAGCCACTGGATGCAATGCTGTTTATTTGCACCTTTATGAATTTTTAAAAGAGAAAGTTGTTAACCCCAGATCTTTTCCTCCCCAGAGGATATGACAATACTTAACACTTTGAGGGTTAAAAGACAGTACACAATTATTATAAGCCAAATGAAACATGTCCTGTATTTCAAGAGCGGCTGTGATCGCTCAGGGAATAACGGCAGTCATTTTTTTCTTGACATTGCAGTGGAAGTGTCTCTTCTGTTCTTTGGGAAGATGGGCCGCCGCTCTGCAGTTTAGTCTGATGGGCCACAGAAACTGGTACTTGTCACTGCTGATGGTTTGTTGACATGAGGCCTGTGTTCTAGAGGCAAGACCATTGAGATCCCTGGGACCGCAGCATTCAGCTGGATTTATTCTCTAGGGCCATGTTGCTGTGAGATGGCATTCAATGTTTTAGGGACCCTCGGACCTCTAAGCTCTGTGCTGAGACCTTACATAGTACAGCCCTGCTTTGAAGGATCCTGGTGAAAACTAGACCAGAGTGATTTCATTTCTTCATTTGTTCAGATGCATCTAAGTACGCATGAGAATCAAAAGACTGTAAGGAGCTTCTCCTGTTTGCTGATGTTGTAATTTCTCTTTCTCTGGTTGATGAAATGCTAGGGAAAAGGGATAGCCAGTTGGACTAGAGTGAAGTTATTGGGACTAGTGCTGCTCTAATTATTGGACTGGAGTACAAGTGCTGCTCCAGCAAAGGTCCTCTGCATCACCACCATGCATCCGCTCGGGGATGAGTAAAGGCAGACTGATGAGCCAGCTCTCCGAAGTGCCCGACTTCACTGCATCCTGTTAACTTTCCAAGAACACTAAGTTCTCTCATGAGAGACATGAGGTGAACTTCGCCTTGGGAGATGGAGGCTGTATGGCCCTCGGGAGCTGACCTGCAGGGTGTTGAACCTCAGGAAATACCAGCAAAAGAACTTGGCACAATTCATTATTCCAGGCATTGGAATCCTGAGAAAGAGCTACGATGCATTCCATGTCCTCTTGATTTGGGGACTATCCAAGTGGAAAGGGGACACTCTGGGCTTCTGGCCTACGGTGTGCACAAGCATAACAGTGGCATTTATTTAAGGTGCAAACAGAGTATTTAATCCATTCTAACCAGGAGGCACCAAGGCCCTGTCGTAGGCTCCAGGGGAATGCAGTAGTGACTTGTACAGATGATGTCCTTTGCTCATGGAGCTTCATTGAATGCAAAGGCAAACAAGCAGATGCCAAATCTCAGACAATTTCAGCTATGGAGAAATATGAACTTGGCTGATTTCTCCTTATTCAAGTGCACAATTCCTGTTGAAGTGCCTCTGAACAACTGTTGCTCTTCAGCCCTCACTGGGCCATGGCGACATTTTATACTGGAGGAGACAGGATAGAGGGAGTGGTAGTTGGTTAAGAGGTGAGCCAGGATTCTAAAATAAGCCTATTGTGGGCCTGTGTGTGTGTGTGATGCATGTTCCCGAAACCTACTAAATGACAGAAAGGCTTGAAACGCATGGCTTCACATTTTATGAAGGCTCCTTTGCTCAGGGAGAGTTGAATTATTTCATCTCTTTCCTACCACACTGAATGACCTTGGGCAGGGCTGGGGTGAAATCTGATTTCCCTTCCAGCTATAGACATCAAGGACTCTACTGTTGGCCTGGGAGAGGTTGAGGATCTAGAGACGAAAACTTGTGAGTTTCCGTAAGACCACAGCTTTCCCTCCTTTGAATTTCTTGGCGGTGTTTGATTCGATTCATCCTCATTTTCAGCTGGTGTTTGCAAAGCAGTCTTTAAAATAGGGCCTTTTGCGATGATGTTTGAACTTGAACAAAATTAACATTTGCGTGTCATCAGTAGCTGCAGTGCATCCTTCTGGGCAGTGAAGGATGAAAAGTCAAGAATGTGGGCCGCTTGATTAAAATGAACAATCCAGGAAAGTTCAGAAAGATGGATACGTAGAGCTGGCCTGCTAATTTATGTGACTCGATTCCAATTGCAAAGGAACATTTTTTTTTCCCCTCTGAAACTTTTAAGAAATTAGGTTTTAAAGCTGAACGGGTGCACCACTCAACTTAAAATAGAAGAGAATTTGATTTTATGTGGTGCCTTTCACATTCCTGCACGCTATATAATACCACACATCAAAGCTCCTGGCTGCAGGGCGGCTGGGAGGCAGGGCTGGGTTGAATGATTCCTAAGAAGGGGATGAACAACCATCCCCTTTGCAAAACACTTGGAAGGAGCTTCCCGTGGGGTTTTAAAGCCTCTCTCTTCGAGGCCTTTGCACATTTTCTCCCTCCTTGGACTGTGAACATGAAGCAAATATTTACTGGGGTCTCAGGAGCTCTGCACACAAATTGTCCTCTGTGTGCAAATACCATCCTAAATATTTACTGGGACCTTAGCACCTCTGCCCACAAATTGTCCTCTGCATGCAAATACCATCCCGTCCTAGAAGATTCAACTAGAATGTTGTCTCCTGCTCCCCAAGGTAACATTCATAGTTTTTTCCTCTGCAGTAACCTCTGCGGTAGTATTATCAATTCTTGGGCTATGTGGTGTGTGTCCTTGGGAAAAGAACTGCCCTAGACGGAGCTTCACCTGCACATTGGAGCCACACATAGGATTGCCTGAAGGTAGGGGCAGAGAGCTCAAACTAAATGCCCAGCATGCAGGCCCTTGATAAAAGTCAACATGCCCTCTTGCTTCCTCTACCCTTGCATGGGGAGGAGTGCTGACGAGCAGACAACAGGCAAATGAAACCTATCTCCCTCCCCACAGGCTAGAAGACGACTAACAAGAAGTCACGGATGGTCCCACATGTCAGGTATTCTTGAATCCCCACCTGATGGCAATCAGTTGGAACTGATTTGAGAACAGACACATCGTTCACATGCTACCGTGCAAGTCCCAAAGACAGACCTAGCTGTTTTCCTTCCTGGTGTATGTATGACATACAGAATGCTATTTAAATATGTGTTCCGGTGATTTCTGCTTAAGCATGCATTGGGTAAAAAAGTTAAAAATGGGGAGATTCCCCTAGACTGAGGGAGCTGGAGCTGGAGCTAAGTTGCAAAAAAGGAGGAAGTGACTATCCAGAGGAATCTAGGGGATTTCTTAGGGTCTCACTGCCCGGGACACAGAATTGGGGGCTCTGTGGTAGGAGGGCTTGGGCAATGTTAAAAAATGAGGAAATAATCTGAAGAACCACAATGATTAATACTAACACTCGTCTTCAAAGAGCCATGAGATCTTTAGTATCTGCAAAATATATGAGGCTTCAGTTGAAGTTTTTATCAGAGAGATGCAGCTGGGGTTTTATTTCATCTTCACTCAGCTGAAGGCAACCTTGAGGGCTGGATGGAAGGGGATTGAGGTGGGTGGAGCAAGGTCTGAGGATAGAGAAGCAATATCCCAGCGTGGGCACCTTGGGAAGCTTGGCATTCTGCGTTGGTGTACAGAAAAGTACAACAGGGGGCTTGTTTGGTATCAGATACTGCTGGCTTGAATAAGAGCAGCCTTGGGTGTGACTTACTCGACTAGGTGACTTCTCCCGGCCTCAGTTTCCTCCTTTTTCCTTTTTTGAGATACAGTCTCCCTCTGTCACACAGGCTGGAATGTAGTGGCATGATCTTGGCTCACTGCAACCTCCGCCTCCTGGGTTCAAGCAATTCTCCTGCCTCAGCCTCCCAAGTAGCTGGAATTACAGGCACGTGCCACAAAGCCCGACTAATTTTTGCATTTTTAGTAAAGATGGGGTTTCACCATGTAGGTCAGGCTGGTCTCGAACTCCTGACCTCAGGTGATCTGTCTACCTTGGCCTCCAAAAGTGTTGGGATAACAGGCATGAGCCACTGCACCTGGCCAATTTCCTCTTTTGCATACCGGTAATGTATGAGCTCTACTATGCAGGGTTTTTCTAAGGACTAAAGAGAACCTAAGATAGGGTCCTATGTGTAAGCAGAAATCACCTGAACACATATTTGAACAGCATTCTGTCCTGATAGCATTCTGCCCTAGATAGTGCTTGCAGAGAACACTCAACAAGTACATGTGAATATGCATAGTAATGTTATTTCCTCTGATTTTCAAGTGCAGATTTCAGTTTGGGGCCTGTCCCTTCCCCACTTCCTCTCTCCACTCTGTTTTGAAGAGCTAGTTGCTTTTCAAGGGAGCTGTTGATGGACTGTGTTATGTTGTAGGTTCTAGCCTGGACATCTCCAAGGATCAATTTTGGAAGCACACACATACACAAAGAAGTTTGAGGTGTGAGAGCACTAACACTGGGGAGAGGCTCAAAGAAGAGGCGACGTCATCTGATTCGAGTAGGAATCCATTGATCTTGGCTCCAGGAGGGACTCATCGTCAGCATTCGTTGGTTTGGTCAGTTTCCCTGGAAGGTAAGGGGTGAACCCATCCAGGCCAGTGGCATTGCCAAGCAGAGTGTTTTTACTTGGAAATTCCTTTCCACATTTGAGGCATAGCAATGACTCGTCTGACTCTCACTTTTCATCTCGTTTCCTCTGGGGCAATTCCCTCTGGAGCCAGTGCCCAGATGTGTGTGTGTGTGTGTGTGTGTGTGTGTGTGTTTTCCATTGGCAAGATGGAAGAGATGTTGCAGAAAAAGTTTCTCTGCTTCCCAAGCATCAGCAAATTCAAGTGAGCGTCCAAAGGTAATTGTATTAGGCAACATGCTAGTCTTACTCTAATGGCCTTACAAGCTCCAATGATAAAGTGTGTATGTTCCAATGATTATAGGAATTTTATTTTCATCTGGTTTTTATATTGCTATAAATATTTTGCATTTACCAAATAAAGTGGTTGCTATGTAGAGATCATAACTTCTGGGACCTAAATTTGCTTCAGATGATAGGCAAATTATAGAGTACAATATGTGATCAAACAGCAGTATGGAAAACTTAAATAGAGTGAGCCCTGAGGACGAAGCCTGCTTAAAACTATGGGGGATGGAATAAATGGGAGTTTTAGCAAAGCTATCGCTGATTCCAGCAGATAAATTATGCTCTGCCTTTTTGTATCTCTTTGGGACTGTACTACATAAATTATGACCAAATATAATTTAGGCTATCAGCCTATATTTCTGAACATCCATCTTGTACATTTTAAGTACAAAATTACCATTTTGCAGAAGTATAAAATTGAGACAAATTTTTTTCCATCTGTGCATTTAACTTCTGCATACTTTATAGCAGCTAACGGGTTCGAGAGGACCTCATTACCATCCGGAGGGGACGTTAGCCCCGCGACTATATAACTGTATTAAGATCTACATAAACGGGAATAAAGTTCGAGGGACAGTGGAATGTGGAATTATATATTCTTTCTTAAATGGAGATGTAACTTTTATATAAAACTGCTCATCGCTGCTTTTCTGAATAAGAGTCACTGTTTATACAGTGAAACTTGCTGATGGAGGAGGCTGTGTTTAGGAAAACTCCTTTCAAAACATGAGGAAAAAGGCAGGCTCTTGGTGACAAAGGGGACCTTCCAGAGATCCCTTGGCCATGGGAGCTAAAGTCCGGTCTTGAACTCCGGTGTGGCTCACAGAGATGACAGTGGTTTCTAGGAGCCTCATTCTATTGCCCCCCAAGCACCGCCTCCTCAGATTTCTGAGTGATGTGAGTGGGAAAGTCAGACAGTCCCTGTGTTCACCCGTCAGGGATGAGGCTCCCTCACTGGCTTCTTGGGAGGCCTGGGTCTGGGTGGGGGACTGCACTGGACTATGGAGTAATGAGAACAGGCAGGGATTTTTTCGGGGAAGAACCAAGTCCACTTCCCCTGACAATTGCAGGTCTTCTGAGGGCAAATCTCTGGCCAGGGACCAGGGCAGCCCTGGTTTCTTCCATACAGACCTGGATTTCTTCACAATTTAGGGTAGCATTGCTCTGACAGCTGTGGTTGCATCTTAGGACAAGTTTCCCTGTCCTCAGGGGGAACCCAAGACAGTGACAAGCCTTAGAGCTCACTGTAGGCTTGATGCTGTCTTGGATTCCCCAAATTCAGGGAAAATGCATCCAGCAGGGGAACTTCGGCTCTTTGCATCACTGAGGAAGTGGCTGGTAAAGGAGGTGACAAGAGGCAGAACCCACTGAGACCTGGGAACCAGGATCTATCAAGCCTGGGTGTCCCAGCCTGGGGCAGGGGATGTCACTCAATCATCCTCTCATTAACTATTCAGCTAATGCTTATTGAGGACCTACTATGGGGCAGGCAGGTTCCACTTCAGTGACGAAGATACTTTTGGGCTTGCCGGGTTGTCTGAGCCTCCTGCAGTTCACAGCAGGGCTCAGTGGCAGGTGCGGGGTGATGTTGAGACTTTGGACTCTTCGTGCCAAGTGGACAGCACCGTATAATCTTCACCTCATGTCCTGTCCTTCCTTTATAGACACTCGTTAGTGTTTTCTGAAAGATCTTAGAGAATTTCTCCCCTTAATCTTCCTTTGCTTCTGTATATGATTTCATTTCCCCTCTCCCTTAAACGAGCTTTTCGTTTTTCTTTTTCCCATGTCTTTTCTCTGCTCCTGGGTGTGTGTCTTTTCTTTTTCATTTCATCTGTGTTTTGGCCTCTGTTCTTTGGCCTTCCCCCCACCCCCGTGACCGAATTGCAGAATGAGCATATATTTCAGCCAAACAAGGTGGCTCGTTGGTCTGCTTGAGGTGAGGTGTCGCAAGCTTAGTCCCTTGAGGGGCTGTAGTCCAAGTGGAGAGAGGCTGACCAGGTGCACAGGGAATGGACAGTCAGGGCTCCTGTCCAGCTGGAGGTCTGGGCATCAGTCCTTGCTGTGGAACATTCAGAGATGGGAACAATGATACCAGACACGGAGAGGAGTCATCGCATAGGTCAAATAACACACCAGATCCCTGGTTCCTCCCCATGTTAGGGAAAATCAAATGAGACTGCAGAGAAAAAAGAGCTTATGAAGAGACGGATGCCTATCTCTGCTCTATAGGAGTGGCATTGGAAGGACAGAAGTCCCAGCTCTGTTTGGTTGTTGAGCACACTGCTGTAAGAAAGCATCAATAGAAACTTCTTTCATGGATAAGCTCTGGTCATGTTTACAATGCAAGATTTCTTTCTTTCTTTCTTTCTTTTTTTTTAGACAGAGTTTTGCTCTGTCACCCAGGCTGGAGTGTAGTGGCTGCAGAGGTGCGATTTCAGCTCACTGCAACTTCTGCCTCCCGAGTTCAAGCAATTCTTACGTCTCCACCTCCTGACTAGCTGGGATTATAGGCATGTGCCACCATGTCCGGCGAATTCTTGTATTTTTAGTACAGACGCGGTTTTGCCATCTTGGCCAGGCTAATCTTAAGCTCCTGGCCTCAAGTGATCCACCCACCTCAGCCTCTAAAAGTGCTTGGATTACAGATATAAGCCACTGCACCTGGCTACAGATTTTTCATTTTTCAGAGGGGAACAACTCACAGGGGTGCCTGGGGGGCTGTAACCAGGGTTGGCTCTCCTGAAGGGGCTCAGAGCTCGCTATAGGCTTGACACTGTCTTGGGTTCCCCAAATTTGGGGAAAATGCATCCAGCAGGGAAAACTCGGCTCTTTCCATCATTGAGGAAGTGGCTGGCAAAGGAGGCACTACGAGGCAGAACCCACTGAGACCTGGAAACCAGGATCTACCAAACCTTGGTGTCACAGCCTTGGACAGGGGATGTTCACTCAATCATCCCCTCATTAGCTAGTCAGCTAATGTTTACTGAGGACGTACTATGAGCTCCGCAGGTTCTACTTCAGTGATGAAGATACACCTATATCTTGCAGACCACCAGATAATAAGCAAGTGATGTAACGCATAAATTTTAAAAATTCCAGTTTGTGATAACTGCTGTTGAGACTTTCTTCAAAAGAAGATCGGACGTATCATTTAGAAAGTGCCTCTAGTTGGTGGTTACACTGGGGTGAGTGGTGGGAAGTCCACTCTGAGGTGGTGACTCCTGGGCTGAAGCCTGTTGGATGAGAAGGAGCCGGCCGTGGATGGCGGAGCAGTAGAGGGGACCACATGGGGATGGCTGACTAAGACAGCACCTCTGTTGGCTCCGTCATCCTCTGTCCCTGGGCTTACTCATGACAGCTCTGAGGGTAACCACAGGAGATCCTGGAATCAACCTGGCGAGGAGGCAGGGTAGGATTGTGGTAGGTTCAGAGGAGTTGGTCACTGTCCCAAGGTCACACAGTGAGTGAGTGACAGAGGGGGCATCTGAATGGTGGCTTCCTGGTTAGACTTCCTCCCACTGTTCCTTCTGTGTTTTCAGGTTCAGATGGAGATGCAAACCATGGAGGCTGCCATGAGAGGCACGGGCTGTGTGTCATTTCCTGTTCATGACCTTATAAGCCATGGGCAGCAGTTTTGAGAGTTGTAGCAACATCAGACCCTCTTGAGGAGGGTGCTTTTTCCCAGGGGCTGCCTACTGACACTCCCCCAGGCTGTGACATTGTGCACCATAAAGGCTGCCTCATTTCTAGCGGGGTGAATGTGGATGGGGACCCTGCCCTGTTCACTGGAGTGCAACCACCCTGTGGCTCAAGCATGGCCATAAGTCCCCTGCAAATAGTGAGCCCAGAAGAGCTGGGGGCTGTCTCTGTCCATTAACACTCAACTTCTCTCTTAATCCAGAGCTTGGGTGCAGAACAGGTGCAGGCAGGGATCAGCTTTGAGCAAGGACAGATGGATACCACCACACAGCATCAATGACTCTATTTTTTTCCCCCAAAGCCCAAGGTCGGATCTTTGGCAGAACCTGGGTTATTAGAGCTGAGACCAGCTCTCACCACCTGCAGGTGCTGGGGAAACTACTCATTCATTTGCCAAGAGAAACACAACCCCCCTGACCTGGAAATGCACCCATTGGCTTTATCAGCACTCTTTCTTCTTGTGATGGATCACGCCAGGAAGCCAGGCTGTAATCCGAAACCACCCTATCAAATCCCCTTGGGAAACAAGACAGTGGGTCCTTGTCATGAGCATATTCTTTTGCTGAAGGAGATGTCCAGCCAGTTTGGAGTGAAACCTGAGATGTGTGTGAAGAGCTTGAACTGGTACCTGGGATGGCAGGGGGAAACGGGGCAGGTTGTCAGTGGAAGCCTGGGACCACCACCATCCAGGGACAGGTCAAGAACGAGGAAGCCATGGGTGGAACTGAGCTGGAGTGGTCACAGAAGAAGGAAGAAAACCCGAGGCCAAGGGGGTAGACAGTTTTAAGATGGCAGGAGTGGTCAGTGGTGATGAACACAGCAGAGATGTCCAACTACATAAGCACTGCGGAGTGGGTGCCCATGAGATCTGCCTATGGGAAGGTCACTGATGACTGGACCTAGTGAGGGGGAGGAGGTCATCATGTTAAGGGTGGTTAGTTTGTTGGTTTAGGGTAGGAGTGCTTTAGCCAGCGGTGATGGAGAGAATAGAGTGGTGTAGACAGAGGACCATGGGTGACAGGGAAGAGCAGAGAGGTTGGTCTTCAGTGGTGGGCGAGACTGGCAGGAAGGTGTCACCATGAATGTTGCTAAGTTTGAAGGTGGAAGGATGAAGTCACAAGAGCCATTGGGAGGAATGAAATAGGAAGCTGAAAACAGGCAGAAAGCCCTAATGGAGGGACCCAGGGCTCCGTGGAGATGGGGGCCCACGTGTAGTGCTACCCAGTGGTGAGATTCTTACCATTAGCACCCAGCCATGTGGGTGCAGAGTGAGAGGAGGAGGGTTGAGCAGGGTGCAATCTCAGCAGGTGTAAGGACAAAAAAGAGATGCAGGAGAACTGAGTGCTCAGCTGAGAGCAATGCAGTCAGATGAACCAGTGTGGGTTCTGGGCTGTGCGGCAGGAAGAAGGACTGATGCAAGGGGCAGGGGGCTGGCATCACTTCCCTGCAGGTCTCTGGGAAGAAAACCAGGTGTCTGAAGCCTGGGAGGAAAGGCGGCTGTGGTCAAGGGGTGGACATGGGGATGTTGGAGTTCACTACTCCCTCCACCCTGTGGTGATGACACTATTCTGGGACAATGCTCAGTGAAGGTGGCTGAAGTGGAAGAGCTCACAGGTTGGAATCCTCGCTTTCTTGCTTGAGATTGAGAAAGATACTCCACCTCTCTGGGCTTCCTCTTCAAATGGCAGTAACGATGATGCTTCCACGATAGAGTTGTGTTACCGTATGGCAAAGCCGAAGCAAGTCGGAGCCTGGATGAAATGACCCATATGGGACCTTAGAACAGGGCAATGCTTAATAAATGATCAGCGCTATCATCATCATCATCATGATGTCATGGAACCAGGGCTCTAGAAGGCTCTGTGGCAGGGAGTGGGAGGGTGACTGACAGGGGAAGAACCAGGAAAGAGGACACAGTAAGAGATGGAAACAGGAGCAGGTTTAAGGGCCAGGTGTGAGGAGGAAGCATTGCAGGTCCCCCTGACTGCGTGTGTTACCGAGATGGGAGCTTGTCTGGCTCTGGGTTTCTGATCTAGGCCCAGCCGAGGGTCTGTGGTAGAGCCTGGCCAGCTGTGAGGAAGACGGTGAGTGCCCCTGCAGGTGGGACCTGCCCTTGCATGTCTGGGGCATGGGTGGACTGCATGCCTCGATGTGCTGCAAGGCAGGGCCGTGGGAGTTTACGATGTGTAAACCCAAGTGCTGCTTTCTTCGTTGCCCTGTGCCTCAGTTTCCCCACATGTGCCATTAAAAAATTGGAGAAGGTCACGTTTTAGTTCCTTTCTGTACTGCCATCCTCTGATTCCAAGTCTTCCTTTGCTGATGTTTTTTTTCTGAAATGCCGCTCCACCCAGGCCCCCTCCGTGTGGTGAGAAGCTCAGGTGGATGAAGTCACATGGCTCTATGGGCATCAGGTGGTTCCCTTAACAAAAGGATGGTGATTCATACACGGCCGTGAGCAAACCATCTGCGTAGCTCAGGGCTGCTGGAATACAGAGTGGAAACATATTGGGGCAAAATAAGCCCAGTCCTCAAAGAGAGAAGGCTCCAAGATGAATTGTACCCGTAGGACAGTGGGGAATGTCCCATAGGTTTTCTGTGACCTCCTTGAGCACTGTCTGTGGGTGGTCTTACCTGACAGAACCAAGGGGTGAATAAAAATGGATGTGGGTCTGGGGAGGGAAGGAGAGGAAGTCCAAGGCATGGCCTCACTGTTCCAGCTTTCTGTATCGGTGCTGAAGACCTTGACCTCTGCTTCAGATGGCAAGTTCAATCTTGCAAATTGGTTAGCAAGTGGGATTTGTTGTCCTCTCCAGTAGGTTTGGGGGCAATGGGAAGCATGTCTCATATCATCGACTTATTTGTGGAGTCCCAGGAGGTCTTGGCAACTGGCTCTAACATCACTGAGAGGAAGCGAAACCCTTCTAGCTGCCCCCCATCATGTACACCCATGCGTGGGCGTGCGCAGCCCGGATGCTGAGGACATGAACTTGGAGACACAAGGAGGCCTGTTTTGGAACAGCAGGACAAGGAGCAGGGAAGTGAAATGCAAATTGGAAATACCAGTGGCCTCAGTGAGATATCTGACACCAGTCAGAATGCCTATCACTAAGAAGTAAAAACACAACAGATGTTGGCATGGATGCGGGGAAAAGGGAATGCCTGTATGTTGTTCATGGGAATGTAAATTAGTTCAGCCTCTATGGAAACAGTATGGAGATTTCTCAAAGAAATAATAGCAGAACTACCATTTAATCTGCAGTCTCACTACTGGATATCTACCCCCCCCAAAAGAAATCATTATATTATTCCTCAAGTATATATTAATCATTATAATGTATATTCATATTCATTACAGCACTGTATATATTATTATATAATATATTCACTGCAGCACCATTTACAATAGCAAAGTCATGGAACCAGCCTTAATGCCCATCAACAGTTGACTGGATAAGGAAAATGTGGGACATACACACCACGGAATATTACACAGCCACGAAAAAGAATAAGGTTGTCCTTTGCAGCAACATGGGTGCTGCTGGAGGCCATTATCCTATGTGAATTAACGTAGGAACAGAGAACCAAAAACCATGTGTTCTCACTTATAAGTGGGAGCTAATCGGTGGGAACACGCGGACATAAAATGGGGATAACAGACACGGGGGACTTCAAAAGGGAGGAGAGTGTGCGTAAGGAAGGGATTGAAAATTTCCCATCAGGGATCATGTTCACTATTCGGGTAATGGATACACTAGAAGCCCAATTCTCATCAGTATGCAATATACTCATGTAACAAGCACAGGCACCCCCCGAATCTAAAATTAAAAAATAAATCTCGCACACACACACACACACACACACACACACACACACACACACAAGATAATACCAATTTCCAAAGCCAAATTCTTCCAGAGCAGCATTGCCTGTCCCCGAGTCCCATCTCTGCCTAGTACAAAGGCCCCACGGATGCATGGAGGGTCAGCACATCCTGCTGCTTCCAGAAACCAAAGCCTTTGGATGACAATGGGGAGCCCCTGCCTCTTCCTTGAGCCACATGACTTCCTATTTTTCTTTCCCATCCTTTGCTTTGCTCCAGGAGCAGGGCTTACTGACAAGGAACGGGGACCCATAGAGAAATGCAATTGCGCCCTTGTTTGCCTGGCGCCCTGTTTGTTCCCCGTGCAGAACAATGACCTCTTGTAAGCCAGGGCTTTCCAACCTCACCGAGTGTTACTGTGCAGCCACGATTCCTCCCCTGATTATCTTGACGCCTGTCAGGCTGTGAGGTTCTCCCTCCCCTCTCTGCTCTTTCTTCCTAATAGACATGAAACAGTCCAGTCAATAATATTTTACTTGTCTTCCCACTGCGTGTCTCTTCTTCTGATCAGTTTAGGCGGGTTTGACTGCAGAAAGTCAGAAGGGAGGTTAAGATCTGAAAAGTTCAGCCAAATGTTATCAGCCTCAGAGATGTTGCTAAGGGAAAGGCCCCCGAGCCCTTGGTGACCGGAGCCAATAATAGCTGCGATTCACTGATAGCATCAACGCCTGTCAAAGATCCAGGCGTTTGTGGTTGGTCTGTAAACGCAAACACCTGTATCCAGTCAAGCTATGATGGTTATCCTCTCTTTCCCTGTCATTCTGATCCGTTCCTTGAAGGGGCTGCCAGGATGTTCTAAGCTGTGAGTTGATTTATAAAGTGAAGGGTCTCTCCAAAACTTTGGCACGATGGGGAAATTGACGAAGGGGGTGCCTCTCTTTTAGGGGATGATGTGGCGTTTTGACAATGATGAAGTTGACCGTTTTCTTTTAATTACATTTTTGAACGCATTTCACCCGTGGCCCGAGCCGTGGGAAACATGGGCTTAGGCAGACTTTAACTACCTTCACACGTCTCCCTGAAAGGACGCTTGGTGCTTGAGATTTTTGCATGTGATGAATTAGATCAAAGTGACTAATAAATAGTGTCCGGTAAGCTCTTCAGAACACAGTATATGCATAGTTGCGATATTTTCAAGATTCAACAGGCAAAGTCCAAACTGTTAAATAAACTTCAATCGCCTGAACCCAGGAGGCAGAGGTTGCGGTGAGCCGAGATCACGCCATTGCACTCCAGCCTGGGTAACAAGAGTGAAACTCTGTCTCAAAAAAAAAAATAAAAATGAAAAAAAAAAAACTTCAATCAGTGCAAGAAGACAAAGCCTATGCCGACTCTCCTGGTTGGGCGAGATTGGGCGGGGCATCACTGAAAGTCTCTCTCACTGAAAGACTTATTGACTTGGATGCTTGGGTGGTCAGCTATGGTGGCCTGGAAAACAGAGAGGGAATGCGGTCACATGGCATCCTTCCCAGGCTGCATCCTCAGCCCCTCCACGTGGGTGCTTGCGTGAGGGCTCCCACATGGGTGCTTTCGTGATTCCCTGGAAGCTCTGCCCTCCTCTGCTGGGAATGTCCACATGTACTTGCATTCAATAAGCTCCAGCTTCCCATCCCAGCAGTGTGAAGGTACAACTGTCCTGGCCCCTCAACCCACGCCGTCCCCTTGCCCACGTGACTCTGCCTTTGGTACCATCTTGTCCATCTTGTTTGTTTGTCCTCTGTCATCAGCAGCGTGCAGCTCAGAGTGGAGGCTGGGGAAGAAGGGAAAAGAAAAAAATACTGGAACACTGGGTTAGGGCGGGGCACTCAAGGATATCAGCTGACAGCAGGGTCTCTGGAGTCAGAGCTGGGACAAGCTGGACTCAACCGTATGCTTGGACCATACTCTTCTCTAGCTTCAGTGTACTCATGTGTAAAAAGAGGGTGATGACACTGTTGGTTCAATTGCTGTGAGGATGATAGGGGACAACCTAGTGGGTCAAACAATATAAAAATGGGACCCAGGAAAATGGCAGTTTCACAGGGTACCATGTAACACAGGAAGCACTCAGCAAAATCCCAGGCACTTAGCAAAACCACGCAGTATCAGCAATTTCTCTTCTTCTTTCTTATACTTGTTATTTTTATTTTCCATCTTCCCAACACTTCTGGATGAGAAAAGTCTACTATAGACCTGAGATTAGTGAAAAAAAAAAAAAAACAAACCCTCAGGTATTCAGCTAATATCAATTTAAAGCATAGAGTAAAAAAAAAAAAAATCACAGTGATTTAATCAAGAGCAACTCAGTGTAATTCGCACGTAGGATTCATAGGCTCCCTTTGAAAGCCTAGGAGGAGGCAAGGGAGATGTGGGCCCACCCTGTGGCCAGTCTCCATGAGTGAAGCTCACTGGATCTGGCTGGAGATGTTCATTATACGCTGGGTATTTGAAAGCTCACTAGCCAGATGATTCTCAGTGCTGTCAGGATAACAAGCGCCTAATTTGGATTTTTTTTGCCTATAAAGAGAATGTCTAGATGCATTGGTTCCACCCTCCTTAATTGTTCCTGTATATTTTACTCAAAATAAAAGGACTACAGTGAGATGATGCTCTGGCCACCTGTGCCAGGGAGAAGGTGGCATCCCGTGTTGGATCCTCAGGTGAAATATTGCTTTTGATGGGGCCTGGGGATAACTGGCGAAGACTGTAAAAATGACTGGATTGGATCAATTTGCAAGGCCTCCCTGGAGAAGGGTCTGCCCACCCTGCCTCTTGTTTTCCATTCCCCTCACTCAGGCTCTTATTGTTTTGTGTTTTGAATGGTGCAATCGCCTCTGAAAGCCTTCAGTCTTCTTCCTGCTGTATGAGGTGGAAATCACTCCAGCAATGATTGTCATGGTCTCACCTCTGCTCAGAAAGCCAATAGGGCCAGTCTCCCACAGCCTGGTGAATGTAATTTTGTATCTGCCACCACAAAACTGTGAAACTGTGTGATATGGCTTGGTTCTTTGTCCCCACCCAAATCTCATCTCAAATTATAATCCCATGTCGAGGGAGGGACCCATTGGAAGGTGGTTGGATCATGGGAGGGTTTCCTCCATGCTGTTCTCGTGATACTGAGTGAGTTCTCATGAGAGCTGATGGCTGTAAAGTGTGGCACTTCCTCATTCTCATTCTTTCTCCCTCCTGCTGCCTTGTAGGATGCGCCAGCTTCCCCTTCGCCTCCCACCATCATTGTAAGTTTCCTGAGGTCTCTCCAGTCATGTGGAACTGTGAGTCACCTCTTTTGTTTATGTCACCCAGTCTCGGGCAGTATCTTTATAGCAGTGTGAGAAAGGACTAAGATACTGTGTTTCATTGATCGTGATCATTGATCATGGTTTGGTAGGCCCAAGCTAAGATTTACATGTTTACTTAAAGAAGGCAAATGACTCTATGGTTTGCCTGGGACTGGTTTTAGCACTGAAAGTCCCATGTCCTGGGAAACCCCTCAGTCCCAGGAAAACCAGGATGGCTGGTCACTCTAGGTTAAAGAGAAAAGCGTCTAGCTGGGCATGGTGACTCACACCAGTAATATCAGCACTTTGGGAGACTGAAGTGGGCAGCTCGCCTGAGGTCAGTTTGAGACCAGCATGGCCAACAAGGTAAAACCCCATCTCTACTAAAAATACAAAAATCAGCTAGGCATGGTGGCACACGCCTGTAATCCGCTACTTGGGAGGCTGTGGCAGGAAGATCACTTGAACCCAGGCGATGGAGGTTGCAGTGAGCTGAGGGGGTGCCACTGCACTCTAGCCTGGGTGATAGGGTGAGACTCCATCTCAAAAAACAACAACAACAAAAGAATATTACACCTTTAAATTTGAAGTGGGAGAAAAAACAGTAAAAAAAAGTGAGATTTAAAAAACATGGTCAGGTGCAGAGCATTCTACAGAATCAGGTACAACTGATTATTTTTGGACAGTCTTTACAGGATATATCAAAATTCCAACAGCAAGTGAATTGTTCTAGTGTGAACTAGAATGAAATTTCGTTTTGATTGTGAAATAAGTGATAAGAGAAATTGTGTTGTCTCTCCTCCCTGTCACTCCCTCTAACTAGATTTTCTTTCTTTTTTTAAGAAACTGGGTCTTGCTCTGTTGCCCAGGCGGGAGTGCAGTGTCATGACTACAGCTCCTTGAAGTCTCCAACTCCTGGGTTCAAGTGATCCTCCCGCCTCAGCATCTCGAATACCTGGAACCACAGGTGTGCACTACCATACCGGCTAATTTTTTTCCTTTTTTCTTTTTTTTTATTTGGAGAGACAGGGTCTTACTATGTTGTTCAGGCTGGTCTGGAACTCCTCAGCTCAAGCAATCTTTCCACCTCAGCCTCCCAAGGTGTTAGGATTACAGGCGTGAGCCACTATTCTTTCTTTTTCTTTTTTTGTAAAGCTGTGGGCTTGCCCTGCAAGGTGCATTCCCTTTGATAGCAGCTCTGAAAGTCAGGTCTTAGGGATGGGCAGAGGAGTCTTTTGACCAAGGTTGGTGTCCCCACTTGGGCACCCAAAGCAAGCCAGTTTCTGGATGAGCGGCTGCATCTACATGGCAGGTTCCCCCTCGTCATCCCCTGAGGGCATCTCAGCCTTGGGTCATCTAACTGGGGGCAACTGAATACAGAGAGAAACAGCTCAGTTCATGCCTAGGCTTTTCCTTTTCAGATCTTTCAATTAATACTGTCTTCTAAAGTTAACATGTAGATATAAGTCATTCATGCATCATGAATATGTATTCCATTGTTGATAAAGCATTCTATCTTTCTCTCTCTTTGTGGAAACTGAATCTTTGGGGAATTTGAGCCCATGAAGATTTGCAGTGCAGGTGAGGGAGTGTGCAGCGGTGGCCGTCTCCAGCTTCAAGCCCCATGGCTGCCACGGCTGCTGCTCCCAGGGGCTCGTCCGGAAGATGCAATCTTTCACATCAAAGTAGAATTCACAGTCGCTGCACACCAGCCCCTCGTTCTAACAGTGAAACTCCAGCCACCTCAAGAGTTCCTCCAAAGCTGTAGAAAGTGTGCGTCTTCCCTCCCCAGCACTGGCCTCCTTAAGAACTGACCTTTGAGACTGCGTGTTCAGTAATGTCTCCAGTTTTGCTTGGTTAAACATGGAAAAATGTTCCTCTAGATAGAAGCAGCTCCCCATTTATTTCAGAGCACCCTGTCTCTGACGTAATGCCGCCTGGTTATGGCCTCGCTGCTCTGCGTTTCGAGTTGAGTAATGCCTGCTGGTGCAGGAGGCACCACCTACGTAACCACAGGAAGGGGCATCATCCAGGCAAGGCTTCCAGGCATCTGTTGGGAAATCGCTTCCTTTGTGCCAGACAAATGAATGTTTTTCATATTTCTCACAAAAGGAAAAGGGTTGTATGGCGGAGGTTAACATAACAATCTTCTCTTATTACAGTGATTTATGTGTGCATAACTTCAGCAGCAGAATGTCATCGAGGAGGTCTTTAATTGGCAGACTTCAGGGACCACAGAGGGAGATGACAGAGTGAGCTCTGGAGAAATGGGAGTGTCGGCTGCCATTCCCAGCTCATCCCCGCAGAGGAGGTCTAAATAAATCTCCGGGGGAAGGCAGTCAACTTTTAAACTTTTTATTAACCTGATCTCGGCTAATGAAATACAAAAAGGGGGAGATGATCTTCAACTTCAGATGATTTGGATCTTGTGATGCAGCAAATGACTGCCTAGGTTTCTTGAGAGGACAAAACACAAGTCCTCTGGCAATTTTCATTCAAAGACAACAATACTGCAATTTACAGCCTTTATGACTTCAATGAGTCACTTGGTCTCGGCTTGCCACAAAGGATATAATCACGTATTTTTAGGCATGTCAAAAATGTATTTTCTTTTGTGAACAGATTCTGAGCCCTTGGATAGAGGTGTTGTTTTTAAATGAAATCGTTGCTGCTTTGGTGACGTGGTGGGTTTCGGATAAGAGTCTTTCCCCTCTCAGAACATTGCTAACTGCCTGGGAGGTCGGGCACGCAATGGAATAGAGGGACTTCTTTCACAGTACTGGCCTTCTAATATCTGTGTCACTCTTAGGAATGCTGTGGCCTTTCCAAAATCATGATCAACGACTTCGGAAACATCTGTGTTTACATGGCCTCAGAGACGATGTGGGCCTTTCTAGGCATTAAACTCCAGCACCTGTGACGCAGTGGATCTCAAACTGTGGGCTAAGAACTCCCATAGGTCACTAGGTTTTTGAAAGAGGACTGAGCATTTTCTATGCTTGCATTTATTTTCCAAGTCACAGTATACTAAAAATACAACGTTTTTAAGTTAGCTACCCCCAGAAGCAGACCCTATTACAAGAACTGGAGTGCAACTTGTTTCTTTCAGTGGTGGTTGCAGGATGCACTGGTAGGGGATGGGGAATGGAGGTGCGATGGTTAATTTTATGTGTCAACTTGCCTGGGCCATGGTGCCTAGATACTTGGTCAAAATTGTTATGGATGTTTTTGGATGAGAGTAACATTTACATCGGTAGACTCCGAGTAAAGCTAATTGCCCTCCATAAGGTGGGCATCCAATTATTTGAAAGGCTGAATAGAACAAAAGACTGACCTCCCCTGGGCAAGAGACAATTCTTCAGCAGACAACCTTCCATCTGGAATGGCAACATTGGCTCTTTCTTGGGGTGTGGGGATGTCTCCAGCCTGTAGGCCTAACTGGAAGATTTTGGACTTGTCAGCCTCCATAATCACATGAACCAATTCCTTTAAGTGAATTTGGGTCTCCATATACAATCCTGCATTGTTTAACCATGGGGATACTTCCTGAGAAATGGATCCTTAGGTGATGTCATCATTGTGAGAACCTTGTAGTGTACATACACAAACCTACATGTTATGGCCTACTATATACCTAGGCTATATGGTGTAGCCTACTGCTCTTAGGCTACAAACTTGTGAGCATATTACTGTACTGAATACTACAGGCAGCTGTAATGCAGTGGTTAGTACTTGTGTTATCTAAACAAATGTAAACAAAATGCATTCTGCTATGATGTTGTATTAATCCGTTTTCATGCTTCTGATGAAGACATACCACAGACTAGGTAATTTATAAAGAAAAAGAGGTTTAATGCATTCACAGTTCCATGTGACTGAGGAGGCCTCACAGTCATGGCAGAAGGCGAAAGGAACGTCTTACATGGTGGCAGGCAAGAGAGAACATTTGCAGGGGAACTCCCCTTTGTAAAACTATCAGATCTCCTGAGACCTATTTACTATATAAGAACAGCATGGGAAAGACCTGCCCCCATGATTCAATTACCTCCCACTGGGTTCCCTCCGATGACACAGGGAATTATAGGAGCTACAATTCTAGATTTGGGTGGGGACACAGCCAAACCATACCAGATGTTATTGACAGTCATGATGGCTAAGACATCACTGCACAATAAAGAATTTTCAGTTACATTATAATCTTATGGGAGCACCATGGTATATGTGGCCCAACATTGACCCAAATGTTGTTATGCAGTGTATGTATACACATCCCACTGGCTCTGTTCCTCTGGAGAACTCTGGCTAATGTGGGTGGTCTTTGGGCCCTTATCTCACCTAGCCCGAGACGGGAAGAGAAGGAAAGGAGCCTGATACAGAACACATTGAATGAGCAGTTCCTTTTCTTGGCAGCTGGGAACTCTGGGAATGTAAAACAATCCTGAGTTCCAACTAAGGGAGGAAATGGCTGGGTATGAATCTACCAACTCCTGTCTGCTGCTGGTGGAGTAGAGGGCTGTCCTGGGGCATTAGCCCTCTGGTGCATGCTTGCAGCAGACACCCTTGATGCCTGTACTAGAACTCTGAGTGCTAGTGCAAGGCATGGAGGTGATGTACGAATACTACCATGTTAGGGTCTAAACAACTTCATGCTTAAGGAACCACTCTAAGCATACTATACATTTAGGGGATGGGGACTCTGGAATGCAGGGTTGCAAGAATATATTACAGGTTTTGTCTTTATGATATGGGATATTCTATGTATGACTTCACACGGCTTAGTGTTATCTTGGTTTGGTGTGGTCCAGCATAAGTAGGGTGGTCAGTACATCCCTGATGTAAGCCAGTAGGTGGAAAGATTGCTACAGTCTACTAATGGTCCATCCACATGTCTGACAGGTATATGAATGCAGAGAAGAGTTGAATCTAGTGTTGGTCACATCTAGAAGCACTGGGGGTACATGTCTTGAAGGATACAATTCATTGGTTAAAGTGGGTGTTTGGTTTCTTCATTGTAGGCAAACGCTTTATTTTCATCTTGACGTCATACTTCCAGCTAAACGAACTCACCATCTAAGTCTTTCAGATAGACTCTGCCTCTAGCCGTGTGTTTCTATCAGAGCCTCTTCTGCCCTTCCCTTCTCCCAGCCAGGGGACTGAACAGATGCAGCCCTGCCCCTTTCCTGCTACTGCCTCAGTCAAGTAATTCTAATACCCCATTCGTTTTTCCTTTGAAGAGCCTCTCCATCCTTACAGTCTTTTACATTTTATTATTTTCCCAGGTTTCTATATGGAGCATTGATTTTCTGTTTTATTTTTTTCAAGATTATTTTGGTCTTATTTTATTAATTTTTTCAGTCAGGGTCTCACTCTGTTGCCTGGGATGGAGTACAGTGACACCATCCCAGCTCACTGCAGCCTTGAACTTTCGCACTCAAGTGATCCTCCTGCCCCAGCCTCCCAAATGGTTGGGACTACAGGCATACACCACCATGTCTGGCTAATTTTGTTGTTGTTGCTGAGACAGCGTCTTCCTCTGTTGCCTAGGCTGGTGTCGAACCCTTGGCCTCAAGCAGTCCTCCTGCCTCGTCCTCCCAAAGTGTTGAGATTACAGGCATCAGCCACTGAACCCAGACCGTCCTTCTGATCTTGAATTTTGTTATTATTGGAGAAGAAGATGCTTGTGCTACCCTCCATTTTACATTAAAAAATTATTTTGCTTATAACCAGAAGCTCAGATGTTTTGGAGGTCTACCAGGTAGAAGTATGATCTGTTTTCAGGTCTGCCTCTCTGGGAAAATGGCTGCACCATACTTATCTGTAAATACTTGGAACAGCCCATGTATAATAAGTGGTAAAATACACCCAGAATAATAATTCCATACGTTTAATAACCAATGTGCCAATGAGATTGCTGCTGCCTGCCTCTGCAAGCTCCAAAGGGTGCCATTGTTTTATAATCCTGTGGGCTGGGAGAACAGGCCCTTTAAAACTCAAAGTGGTTGGGGTGTTCTAATGGCTCTCACTTTCATTTTGTAAAAACCTGTGTGTCTGTGGGGCTTGGGTGCCACTACTCACAAGGTGACAGCGGTGATCAGAAATGTAATTTTCAATATTTATGATTGAAAATGTAATTTAGAAATGAAAGAAAGGGCACTCGTTCCTCCTTAGCTTGAAGTAAAATCATTGTTTTGAGACGTGTTCTTTGTACAGTTAATCTGGACAGTGTAATTTACCACACCATGGCTGAATTTTAAGTCTGGTACTCTATGCATCAAATAAGAATTATATGTGTAAAATGCATATGAATTAGTGGGTGCTGTGTGGTGCAGTGGTGACTTGATTTCAGAAATCTGGCAAAAGCAGTTCAGTGAGCTAAACCTACAGTGTCACCTCCAGGGCACTGGTTCCACAAAAGGGTCAACAGTTGAGGTTGGCCATGTGTGGAAGCTGTCAGGTCAGAGTTTTGGGTTCTTATCCCATTTTGCCTGTGAGGCACAGGTGTCATTAGACTACTTGTATGTGACCAAGGGGTGTCAACAAACTTAAAAGAGAAAACCTATGGGTTGTTGAGCTATGTAGCTTGGTATACACTCGTGTTTGTGTGCGTGTGTGTGTGTGTGTGTGAGTGTGTTTAACTTTCCAATCTGAAATAATTTAAGACACAAAAAAAGTTGCAAGGATAGCACCAAGAGTTCTTGCGTATTCTTCCCCTGCCTTCCCCCAGTGGTAACATCTTACGTGACCATAGTACATTGTCAAAACCAGGAAACTGGCATTGGTACAATATGATTAACTGAACTATAGACCTTATTTGAATGACATGTGAATGTTTTAAAAATTGAATTGATGGCCAGCATTTCACTGTAGGGGGAGGTCATGTGGAAGTGAGAAGATTTATACATACTGAGCCTGTGTTCTGCAGGGAAACAGCAGTGAGGGCTGAGTCACAGCAGCCCCTCCTGGAGAGGGACATGCTCCCCAATTTGCTCTGCTCCTCTCCACCCTGTCGGGGCCTACGCCTTACTTGCTTCGGTCATTTACTTTGCCTGCTGTGTCCTTGTAGGGATTTAAGTCTGCAATGCCTATAATTATAGCTGCAAGTTCCCCAGTGGGAGCTGGGGTCTGAGAACCGTGCCCTTGCAGAAGAACCTCTACTTCAAGGAGTGACCACCCTAGGGCCCAGGTGCTCAGCAGAGGAATTCCCTTTGGAGAGCAGTGGGCTTTCTCTGCACAATACACAGACATAGTGGACAATGGAACCATCACCACTCACCACCGATAGCGAGATGTTCATGAGATGTGGTGTGCGCTCATGGCCAAACTGCAGATGCATAGATGCAGCTGTGTTACCAAAAGCCGCTGGGATTGCTGGGGCTGAAGCACATGTTTCAGGCTGTAGCAGTGCCCCTCGGAGCTCCTGCTAGCCCTCTGGCTGAACTGTGTGTCATTTTATGGTCACTAGTTATCGTTTTGCAAAGCCATGGAATAGAGCTGGAGGCAGATATGCCCTTTCACGCTCCTCCTGTGATGGCGTTTAATTCATAAGCAAGATGGGCATTGGGTCCTGGTTCTAGCAGTCTTCTGTCTTTTCAAAGTCAGGGGAGTTGGAGGATGGATGCAGGTGCTGTTGAACTGAAGCCCCTGAGACAGTCCCTGGAGAGGTGTCAGTGCAGCAGAGGGCTTTGTAAACATAGAACCCTTGGCGGGGGCCACTGTCTCTTCCCCCAGTTCAGTTCAGCAAATACTAATGCCAGTATGCACCAGGCACAGTGCTCGGTGCTGGAGCATCACAGATTAGTAAGTCATAGCCCCTGTCTTTGACGAGCTCTCGGGGTTCTGGGAAAGAACCATCAACAACACGAAGTAGATGAAAGGCCGGGTGCCATTTCCCCAGAGCGCACTGGGGAAGGAAGTGACACAACGCATGCTTCCAGGACATCTGAGGTGCAGGCTGTGTGTATCCGACCAGCACGCTCCCATGCATGCAGCAGGCGTGCTCCAAAGAGCAAAACTCCCAGTGGCAAGTACTTTTTTTCTTTCTAGAAGGCTATGAGGGAAAGCAGGTGGGTGAGTGGTGATGGGAGTGGGGAAGGCCGCAAAACGAACATCTGGAAAGAGAGACAAACAGAAACTCCCTTGCTCTGCAGAGCGGCTGTTCCTCCTCGGTCTCACAGTGCTAGAGAATTAGTTCTGGATTCTCTTAGTAATTAATAGCATTTAAGTTCCAGGGTAGTCAGTTTTGATTAAGCAAACATTAAATTAATCCAATCTGCAAACACTTACTCTCTAAGCACTACTGGGGGGAGAGGCTGCTGGATGGACAGATGGATGTGTTCTCATTGGATTGCGGGCCACCTCCGAGTAGTTACAGCTGGATCAATACGGCTCCTAGAGCTATAATAGAATGGCTTCGACATGCTCATCTGTGGCTGAGAACACAGTATACACATTGATTTCCTGGCCTGATATAACCCATTTACCTATTCAGCTACTCCGTTCAGGAAGGTGGAGGGGTCCCCAGGCCCAGGGGAGCAATGATGCCTGTAAGTAGGTTAGCAAATGCTTGGGAAACGTCTTAATCGGCAGCATGGTTCCTTCTTTAGGAAGGCACGTTTCTTTGTAAAGAAAAGGCCTCCTTAGAATCATATTATCTTTGTCTGGGGAAGCAGGGAAGCTCGGGGTATCACCATTCCCACTCATCAGGATTTGCCCTTCTCATCATTGAAACCTTTGATGTTGAACAACTGTCTTATTTCATGGAGCATAAAGGGCGTCACTTTGGAGTGCATTCCAGGTGTGTCTTTGACTCTGACTCGGGTGGGTTTGGGGAGCGCATAGAGAATGCACCAGGATCACTCAGACAGGAAGCATGCTTTCCTATATCTATTTTTGCTTTCCAATATAATTTATTTTATTTATTTTTTGAGACACAGTCTTGCACTGTCACTCAGGCTGCAGTGCAGTGGACTGATCTCGGCTTACTGCAATCTCCACCTCCCAGATTCAAGTGATTCTCCTGCTTCTGCCTCCTGAGTAGCTGGGATTACAGGCATGAGACACCATACCTGGCTAATTTTTGTGTATTTAGTAGAGATGGGATTTTGCCATGTTGGGCAGGCTGGTCTTGAACTCCTGACCTCAGGTAGTCTGCCTGCCTTGGCCTCCCAAAAGTTCTGGGATTACAGGCATGAGTCACTGCACCTGGTCCACTTTCCAATAAAATTTAAAAAGAAATAGCTAGACTTGGTGGCTCACGTCTGCAATCCCAGTGCTTTGGGAGGCTGAGGTGGGAGGATCACTTGAGGCCAGGAGTTTGAGACCAGCCTGGGCAACATAGCAAGACTCTGTCTCTACAAAAAGATAAAATAAAAAAATTAGCCAGGCACAGTGGTGAGCATCTGTATTCCCAGCTACTTGGGAGCCTGTGGCAGAAGGATCATTGGGCCTAGCAGTTGGAGGCTACGGTGAACCTACTGCACCACCAGACTCCAGCCTGGGTGGCAGAGTGAGACACTCTCTCTAAAAAAAAAAAAAAAAAAAAAAAAGAAACAAAGCTCTTTTACAGAAATTAAGGAGATGTCATGGCATATCCCATTTAGGGATCATTGCAGTTTTGTGAAATGAAGAGGCTGATTTTTTTTTTTTTTTTTTTTTTTGAGACAGAGTTTGGCTCTTGTTATCCAGGCTGGAGTGCAATGGCACGATCTCGGCTCACCGCAACCTCCGCCTCCTGGGTTCAGGCAATTCTCCTGCCTCAGCCTCCTGAGTAGCTGGGATTACAGGCACGCGCCACCATGCCCAGTTAATTTTTTGTATTTTTAGTAGAGACGGGGTTTCACCGTGTTGACCAGGATGGTCTCGATCTCTTGACCTCGTGATCCACCCGCCTTGGCCTCCCAAAGTGCTGGGATTACAGGCGTGAGCCACCGAGCCCGGCCTGAGGCTGATATTTTAAAACCAGCCAATGAGAATTGGCTCCCACCCCCTGTCAAATAGTCATCTTATCCATATACTTAGCACATGAAGCTATTATTGCCTTAAGAATTTTTGTTGTGACTTTTCTTCTGTGTTCTACCTTTAGGAATATCCCTGCTTTCCAGTGGATGACTTTGACTGCTACGATTTCATTCTCTGAAAGTGTTAACCAGGGTTCCACATGACCAGAAACCACTCTGAGCCTCGTGAGGTGAGCAAGTCAGGTTTGGTTATTTTTGGTAAGAAACCACTTCCCAGAGAAGCGAAGCAATGGAGCTGTGGGCTGAAGTGCTTTCCTTTTACCTGCCAAAGAATTCGGACAGTGTTCTAGGATTTCTCATGAAAATCTGGCTGATGTTGATGCCCCGAGGGTCAGGGGAAGAATTTCAATCATTGAGCTAAAGAGGATTTCCATTTAGGGTTTTGTGGGAGGTCTCTTGAGTCTCAGAAGTTACCATGGGAATGACATTTAGGATAGGGGGACCCAACTATTTTTGAACCAGGGACTGGTTTTGTGGAAGACATTTTTTTCCATGGACCAAGGTGGGGGATGGTTTCAGGATGATTCAAGTGCATTACATTTACTGTGTACTTTATTTCTATGATTACATTGTTATATATAAGTAAATAATTATACAACTCGCCATCATGTAGAATCAGTGGGAGCCCTGAGCTTGTTTTCCTGCATTAGACAGTTTCATCTTGGGGTGATGGGAGACAGTGACAGATCATCAGGCCTTAGATTCTCATAAGGAGCAGGCAACCTAGATTCCCTCCCATGTGCAGTTTACCGTAGAGTATGCGCTTCTACGAGCACCCAGTGCTGGTGCTGATTGGATAGGAGGAGGTGGGCCTCAGGCAGTCACACAAGAGATGGGCAGTGACTATAAATACAGAGGAAGCCTATTCCAGGCCTGCTTGCTGCTCATCTTCTGCTGTGCAGCCCAGTTTTTTTTTTTCCACCTGAGGCAGAGTTTCGCTCTTGTTGCCCATGCTGGAGGGCAATGGCTCGGTCTCGGCTCACCACAATCTCCGCTTCCCGGGTTGAAGCAATTCCCCTGCCTCAGCCTCCTAAATAGCTTGGATTAGAGGCATGTGCCATCATGCCCGCCTAATTTTGTATTTTTAGCAGAGACGGGGTTTCTCCATGTTGATCAGGCAGGTCTCAAACTCCTGGCCTCAGGTGATCCACCTGCCTCGGCCTCCCAAAGTGCTGGGATTCCAGGTGTGAGCCATCGCGCCCTGCAGTGGCTGAGTTCTTAACAGGCCAGAGACCACTTGGTTTAGGAGGTGGACCTTAGTTTCAGAGCCATATTGGAAAATCCATGATTTTTGTTTTTTTTAAAATCATGATTGGCTACTATTTCCTTCAAATCAGGCTTTCCTTGCGAGATCAAAACAAATGTCAAGTTTTCACCATCTCCATTTCCCTCTTGACCTCTTTAGCAGTCTTTAAAGATATTTTCCTTGTACTCATTTTTTTTGAGTTTGTTACTTCATCTAAACAGAACCCTGCACATTCCTACTGTTCCTTCAGAATTTGGAGGTGCCATCCTGAACATCTTCCTGGCCTGCTTCTGTTTTGGCCTTGTGCTACAGAGGTCTGCCCTTAGAAACTTCTTGAATGTGCTGGACTTTTCATTTGGGGAGCTCGTAGAGAATGCATCGGGATCGCTCAGACAGGAAACATGCTTTCCTCTGTCTAGTTTTGCTTCCAATATAATTTAAAAAGAAATAGCTGGACTCCGTGGCTCATGCCTACAATCCCAGTGCTTTGGGAGGCTGAGGTAGGAGGATTGCTTGAGGCTAGGAGTTTAAGAACAGTTTGGGCAGCACAGACTGTCTCTACAAAAAAATGAAATAAAAAGATTAGCCAGGTACAGTGATGAGCACCTGTATTCTCAGCTATTTGGGAGGCTGTGGCAGAAGAATCACTTGAGCCCGGGAGTTTGAGGCTGCAGTGAATCTATGTCATCACTTTTTACCGCTATATTCCAGCCTGGTGACAGAGTGAGACACTGTCTCTAAAAAAAACCAAAAACCAAAAAACAAAACAAAAAAAACTTATAAAAACATTTTGCAGTTTTGTTTAGCTGATCATTTCCAAGTGGAGTTCAGAGATATTCACAAACTCTTTAACCTGTTAACATTATAGAGAACTAATGACCAGGTCAACCAGGGACCCATGACATCCCTCCCCTAACTGATGATTAGTTAAGGGTCAGTTAACTGGTCACTTAACTAGTCAGTTAACTTTCTTTTTTCTTGTTTTTTTGAGACAGGGTCTCACTCTGTCACCCAGGGTGGAATGCAATCGTGTAATCACTGCTCACTGCAGCCTCGAACTCCCAGGCTCAAGTGATCCCCCTGTCTTGTCTTCCCAAAGTGCTGGGGGTATGGGAAGTTCATCATTGCATGCATTTGTTCACACTTTTGGAAACAGCTAGGGGCACATGGTGACAAAGTGTAATGTGCTATCGGATGGGCTGTGGGCATTGTGGCCCCGTCATCTTTCTGTGGCTGTTTAGCTTTGCCCTTGTGGATAGAAATAGTAAGTGAACAAAGTTTAGTGGCATCAATCCTTTGCCAGCTCCTTCATTCTAATCTCTTAAATGATTCTCCTGCATGTTTGATGTTAACTCTGCCTTTTGATGTGGCATCCTCTTTATTAGGCGGTATATAATATAGCTTTTAATATCAGTGGCGTCTTATACGTCTGTTCAGAGAACACATTACATTAGAAGGTGCTGGGAAGGAAAAAGAGGCTCGTGATCTTAAATGCATTCAAGTGCCTTTATGAGATGCAATCAACCATGTCTTAATTCCCTCTATCCATCATTAGTTGAGTGGTGAAAAATATATTCAAAAGAAAATGAAAGTCGGGCAGTAAGGTGGTGAAGAGGTTTTACAAATTAAATTATTTGAGTATATGATTCCTCAGATAGAAGGATATTGTCCAAAGGACTCTTTAATTATTATTCACTTCCTTTGGTGCACAAGAGAATACCGCCAGGGCTACAAGAGCACTTCACTGCAGTCGAATTAAAAGGATAACTATCAGACATAGGGCTGTGTCTACACTGGATGAAATACACTAAAGGCAGGGCTTCTCTAGGAAAGAGCTCGCTGCTGATGCGGTGATCTTGGTCAGTCACGGGCATCAATCAGGACATTTTGGACCTTCTTGAACTTCATTAGATTGACTATTAAGATTTTAGGTTTTTTTGTTTTGAGACATTGTCTCACTCTGTAGCCCAGACTGGAGTGCGGTAGCACGATTTCAACTCATTGTAACCTCTGCATCTGGGGTTCAAGCAATTCTCCTGCCTCAGCCTCCAGAGTAGTTGGGATTAAAGGCACGCACCACCAAGCCTGGCTAATTTTGGTATTTTTACTAGAGATGGGGTTTCACCATGTTGACCAGGCTGGTCTCAAACTCCTGACCTCAAGTGATTCACTCACCTTGACCTCCCGAAGTGCTGGGATTACAGGCATGAACTACGTGCCCAGCCTACTATTAAGATTTTAAAGTATGCACTGTTGGAGAGGGCACCAGGGAGCCCTGTAGTCTTTCAGATCATCTTTCTGGGGCTCAGCCTCCTCTGGGGTGAATCTGTTATTGGGAGAGACCCACAGCCCCCCACACCCCACCCCATTCCTCCTGCTCTTCTCTTCTACTCCTGGCTTCCATTTTCAGTGACTCCCAGGGCACAGGTGGGTAGCTCATACTGCCATTGGGAAAGAGACTGAGAGAGTGAGAAAATTGCTGATAGGTGGTTATTAGCTGCACGTAAACTGTAATCTTGACTCACCTTATGGGTGTAATAATTACCCAGGCGCCCCTCTACGGAGCAATGTGGCTTTGTGAAGGAATTAAGTGATGGCTTTTATTAACCCTGCAAGACAGGGTCAGGTGGGTTTGTAAAGCTGCCATTATCCACGCCTGCAAGGGGTGCTCATTTGTTGGAGGCTTTAGATGTGTTCTTCTACCTTTTAGGTGGCTTCAAGCACAGTCCTCATTCACCTCATGAGTCCTCTGGTGCTTATTTTAACTCTAACACAGAATTAAAATTAAAAATCTGATCAATGGCAAAAGAGCAACAAGAAGAAGAAATAGTTGGAGATTTTTAATTTGCATTTTAGGTTTTGGGGTACATGTGAAGAACATGCAAGATTGTCGCATAGGTACACACATGGCAGTGTGATGTGCTGCCTTCCTCCCCTTCACCTATATCTGGCATTTCTCCCCATGCTATCTGTCCCCAACTCCCCACCCACCACTGTCCCTCCCTTGTTTCCCCCGATAGACCCCAGTGTGTGATGCTCCCCTCCCTGTGTCCATGTGTTCTCATTGTTCAACACCCGCCTATGACTGAGAACATGTGGTGTTTGATCTTCTGCTCTTCTGCCAGTTTGCTGAGAATGATGGTTTCCAGGTTCATCCATGTCCCTACAAAGGACACAAACTCATGCTTTTTGATGGCTGCATAGTATTCCATGGTATATATGTGCCACATTTTCCCTGTCCAGTCTATCATTGATGGGCATTTGGGTTGGTTCCAGGTCTTTGCTATTGTAAACAGTGCTGCAATGAACATTCGTGTGCACGTGTCCTTATAGTAGAACAATTTGTAATCCTTTGGATATATACCCAGTAATGGGATTGCTGGGTCAAATGGAATTTCTATTTCTAGGTTCTTGAGGAATCACCACACTGCCTTCCACAATGGTTGAACTTATTTACACTCCCACCAACAGTGTAAAAGTGTTCCCATTTCTCCACATCTTCTCCAGCATCTGTTGTTTCCAGATTTTTTAATGATCGCCATTCTAACTGGCGTGAGATGGTACCTCAATGTAGTTTTGATTTGCATTTCTCTGATGACCAGTGATGATGAGCATTTTTTTCTATGTTTGTTGGCCTGATGTATGTCTTCTTTTGTAAAGTGTCTATTCATGTCCTTTGCCCACTTTTGAATGGGCTTGTTTTTTTCTTGTAAATCTGTTTTGGTTCTTTGTAGATTCTGGTTATTAGCCCTTTGTCTGATGGATAGATTGCAAAAATTTTTTCCCATTCTGTTGGTTGCCGATTCACTCTAATGACTGTTTCATTTGCTGTGCAGGAGCTGTGGAGTTTGATTAGGTCCCATTTGTCTATTTTGGCTTTTGTTGCCGATGCTTTTGGTGTTTTCGTCATAAGGTCCTTGCCTACACCTATGTCCTGAATGGTTTTGCATAGATTTTCTTCTAGGGTTTTTATGGTGTTAGGTCTTATGTTTAAGTCTTTAATCCATCTGGAGTTAATTTTAGTGTAAGGTGTCAGGAAGGGGTCCAGTTTCTGCTTTCTGCACATGGTTAGCCAGTTTTCCCAACACCATTTATTAAACAGGGACTCCTTTCCCCATTGCTTGTTTTTGTCAGGTTTGTCAAAGATCGGATGGTTGCAGATGGGTGGTGTTGCCTCCGAGGCCTGTGTTCTGTTCTGTTCCATTGGTCTGTATCTGTGTTTTTGTACCAGTACCATGCTGTTTTGATTATTGTAGCCTTGTAGTATAGTTTGAAGTCCAGTAGTGTGATGCCCCCTGCTTTGTTTTTTTTTTGCTCAGAATTGACTTGGCTATGCAGGCTCTCTTTTGGTTCCATATGAAGTTTAAGGTGGTTTTTTCCAGTTCTGTGAAGAATGTCATTGGTAGCCTGTTGGGGTTAGCGTTGAATCTGTAAATTACTTTGGACAGTATGGCCATTTTCACAATATTGATTATTCCTAACCATGAACATGGAATATTTCTCCATCCTTTTGTGTCCTCTCTTATTTCGTTGAGCAGTGGTTTGTAGTTCTCTTTGAAGAGGTCCTTTACATCCTTTGTTAGTTGTATTCCCAGGTATTTTATTCTCTTTGTAGCAATTGTGAATGGCAGTTCGTTCTTGATGTGGCTCTCTTTAAGTCTGTTATTGGTGTATAGGAATGCTTGTGATTTTTGCACATTGATTTTGCATCCTGAGACTTTGCTGAAGTTGCTTATTAGTTTCAGGAGATTTTGGGCTGAGATGATGGGGTCTTCTAGATATACAATCATGTTGTCTGCAAATAGAAACAATTTGACTTCCTCCTTTCCTAATTGAATATGCTTTATTTCTTTTTCTTGCCTGTTTGTTCTGGCTAGAACTTCCAATACTATATTGAATAGGAGTGGTGAGAGAGGGCATCCCTGTCTAGTGCCAGATTTCAAAGGGAATGCTTCCAGTTTTTGCCCATTCAGTATGATATTGGCTATTGGTTTGTCATAAATAGCTTTTATTATTTTAAGATAAGTTCCATCAATACCTAGTTTATTGAGGGTTTTTAGCATAAAAGGCTGTTGAATTTTGTCAAAGGCCTTCTCTGCATCAATTGTGATAATCATGTGGTTTTTGTCTTTGGTTCTGTTTATGTGGTGAATTACATTTATAGACTTGCTTATGTTGAACCAGCCTTGCGTCCCCAGTATGAAGCCTACTTGATGATGGTGGATAAGCTTTTTGATGTGCTGTTGCAATCGGTTTGCCAGTATTTTATTGAAGATTTTTGCATCTATGTTCATCATGGATATTGGCCTGAAGTTTCCTTTTCTTGCTGAGTCTCTGCTGGGTTTTGGTATCAGGATGATGTTGGTCTCATAAAATGATTTGGGAAGGATCCCCTCTTTTTGGATTGTTTGGAATAGTTTCATAAGAAATGGTACCAGCTCCTCTTTGTATGTCTGGTAGAATTCGGCTGTGAATCCATCTGGACCTGGGCTTTTTTTGGGTGGTAGGCTCTTAATTGCTGCCTCAACTTCAGACCTTGTTATTGGTCTATTCAGGGTTTCGGCTTCTTTCTGGTTTAGGCTTGGGAGGATGCAAGTGTCCAGGAATTTATCAATTTCCTCCAGGTTTACTAGTTTATGTGCATAGAGATGTTTGTAATAATCTCTGATGATGGTTTGAATTTCTGTGGAATCTGTGGCGATATCCCCTTTATCATTTTTTATTGCATCTATTTGATTATTCTCTCTTTTCTTTTTTATTAACCTGGCTAGTGATCTATTTTGTTGATCTTTTCGAAAAACCAGCTCCTGGATTTATTGATTTTTTGAAGGGTTTTTTTGTGTCTCTGTCTCCTTCAGTTCTGCTTTGATCTTAGTTATTTCCTGTCTTCTGCTAGGTTTTTTTGATCTTGCTCCTCTAGCTCTTTCAATTTTGATGATAGGGTGTCAATTGTAGATCTCTCCTTCTCATGTGGGCACTCATTGCTATATATTTTCCTCTAGACACTGCTTTAAATGTGTCCCAGAGATTCTGGTATGTTGTGTCTTCATTTTCGTTGGTTTCGAAGAACGTTTTTATTTCTGCCTTCATTTCATTGTTTATCCAGTCAACATTCAAGAGCAAGTTGTTCAGTTTCCATGAAGCTGTGCAGTCCTGAGTTAGTTTCTGAATTCTGAGTTCTAACTTGATTGCACTGTGGTCCGAGAGACTGTTTGTTGTGATTTCCGTTCTTTTGTATTTGCTGAGGAGTGACTTGCTTCCAATTATGTAGTCAATTTTAGAGTAGGTGTGATGTGGTGCTGTGAAGAATGCATATTCTGTGGATTTGGGGTGGAGAGTTCTGTAAATGTCTATTAGGTTTGCTTTTTCCAGGTCTGAGTTCAAGTCCTGGATATCCTTGTTAATTTTCTGTCTGGTTGATCTGTCTAATATTAATAATGGGGTGTTAAAGTCTCCCACTATTATTGTGTGAAAGTCTAAGTCTCTTTGTAAGTCACTAAGAACTTGCCTTATGTATCTGGGTGCTCCTGTATTGGGTGTGTATACATTTAGGATTGTTAGCTCTTCTTGTTGCATTGATCCTTTTACTGTTATGTAGTGTCCTTCTTTGTCTCTTTTGATCTTTGTTGTTTTAAAGTCTATTTTATCAGAGACAAGAATTGCAACTCCTGCTTTTTTCTGCTCTTCATTTGCTTGGTAAATCTTCCTCCATCCCTTTACTTTGAGCCTTTGTGTATCCTTGCATGTGAGATGGGTTTCCTGGATACAGCACATTGATGGGTTTTGGCTTTTTATCCAATTTGCCAGTCTGTGTCTTTTGATTGGGGCATTTAGTCCATTTACATTTAGGGTTAATATTGTTATGTGTGAATTTGATCCTGCCATTTTGATGCTAGCCGGCTGTTTTGTCCATTAGTTGATGCAGTTTCTTCATTGTGTTGATGCTCTTTACCATTTGGTATGTTTTTGGAGTGGCCTGTACTGGTTTTCCTTTATATGTTTAGTGCCCCTTTCAGGAGCTCTTGTAAAGGAGGCCTGGTGGTGATGAAATCTCTGAGTACTTGCTTGTTCAAAAAGGATTTTATTTTTCCTTCACTTATGAAGCTTAGTTTGGCTGGATATGAAATTCTGGGTTGAAAGTTCTTTTCTTAAGGATGTTGAATATTGGCCTCCACTCTCTTCTGGCTTGTAGGGTTTCTGCTGAGAGATCTGCTGTGAGTCTGATGGGCTTCCCTTTGTGGGTAACCCAACCTTTCTCTCTGGCTGCCCTTCGTATTTTCTCCTTCATTTCAACCCTCGTGAATCTGACGATTACGTGCCTTGGGGTTGCTCTTCTTGAGGAATATCTTTGTGGTGTTCTCTGTATTTCCTGGACTTGAATATTGGCCTGCCTTGCTAGGTTGGGGAAGTTTTCCTGGATAATATCCTGAAGAGTATTTTCCAGCTTGGATTCATTCTCTCCATCATATTCAGGTACACCTATCAAATGTAGAATAGGTCTTTTCACATAGTCCCATATTTCTTGGAGACTTTGTTCATTCCTTTTTACCTGTTTTTCTCTAATCTTGCCTTCTCGTTATATTTCATTGGTTGATCTTTGACCTCTGATATCCTTTCTTCTGCTTGGTCAATTTGGCTGTTAAAATTTGTGTATGCCTCATGAAGTTCTTGTGTTGTGTTTTTCAGCTCCATCAATTCACTTATATTCCTCTCTAAGTTGTTTATTCTCTTTAGCATTTCGTCAAACCTTTTTTCAAGATTCTTAGTTTCTTTGCATTGGGTTAGAACATGCTCTTTTAGCTCACAGAAGTTTCTTATTACCCACCTTCTGAAGCCTGATTCTGTCAATTCATCAAATTCATTCTCCATCCAGCCTTGTTCCCTTGTTGGTGAGGAGTTGTGATCCCTTGTAGGAGGGGAGGCGTTCTGGTTTTGGGTGTTTTCATCCTTTTTGCGCTGGTTTCTTCCCATCTTTGTGGATTTATCCACCTGTCGTCTTTGTAGTTGTTGACTTTCAGATTGGGTCTCTGAGTGGACATCCAGTTTGTTGATGATGAAGTTATTTCTTTCTGTTTCTTAGTTTTCCTTCTACCAGTCAGGCCCCTCTGCTGTAGGACTGCTGAGGTCCGCTCCAGGCCCTGCTTGCCTGGGGATCACCTGCAGCAGCTGCAGAACAGTAAGGGTTGCTACCAGTTTCTTCTTCTGCTATCTTTGTCCCAGGAGGATACCTGCTAAATGCCAGTCTGAGCTCTCCTTTATGAGGTGACTCTTTGGATACACGGGGGTCAGGGAGCTGCTTGAGGAGACAGTCTGTCCTTTATAGGAGCTCAAGTGCTGAGCTGTGAGCTCTGTTGTTCATTCAGAGCTGCTTGGCAGGTATGTTTAAGTCTGCTGCAGCAAAAGTCATAAAGCCCCCTTTTTTTTCCCAGGTGCTCTGTCCCAGGGAGTTAGGGCTTTATTTATGAGTTTCTGTTGTGCTGCTGGCTTTTTTCAGGGCTGCCCTGCCAGCAAGGAGGCAGCCTAATCACTGTCTGCAGAGGCTTTGCTGAGATGCTGTGGGCTCCACCCAGCTGCCATGTGAACTTCCCTGTGGTCCCTGTTTATACGGATGTAGTTAGAACTGCCTTGGCAATGGCAGACCACCTCTGTAGTGGCAGACTCACTCTGTAATGGCAGGCTGCCTCGGCAACAGTGGGCTGCCTCTGTAGTGGTGGACTGCCTCGGTAATGGCGGATGCCCCTCCCCCGCAGAGCCAGACCATCCTGAGTTCAGCTGTGCTTGCTGTGAAACTCTCAATCCAGGGCGTTTCCAATTGCTTTTTTTTTTTTTTTTTTTTTTTTTGTGGGGGTGGGACCAGCTAAGCCTGATCACCTGGCTCCCTGCCTCAGAGCTTTTTTTTTTTTTTAAGTTGAATGGTCGACTCTCTCCCAGGTGTTCCAGTCGCCTGGGATCTGCGTGACTTCCCCTGCGGCGACCCACTGCGCCTGCGCCGGCCGAAACAGCTGCGCTGAGATTCATGGCGCTTTTTTGCCTGGGAATCTCCTGGCCTGGCTCCCTGTTTCGGTCCCCATTTTATCAGTTGAATGGGCGACTGTCTTCCCGAAGCTCCAATCGCCAGCTAAAACGGTGCCTGGACCTGGCCGTGTATTTTGTCTGGAGAACTGCTGCACCAGGGCGCCAGCCGAAACAGCCGCGCTGGGCCCAAACAAACAGCCGCTCCCGGCCGAACAGTGGAGCTGGGCCCAAACAGTTGTGGGGCCGAAATAGCCGCGGGGCCGAAATAGCCGCGGGGCCGAAATAGCCGTGGGGCCCGCGGGGCCGAAATAGCCGTGGGGCCGAAATAGCCGCGGGGGTGAAACAGCCGTGCTGGCGACCCATGGGGCTCCTCTGCCTGGGAGTCTCCTGGTCTGTGGGCAATAAAAATCCATCTGGAAATGCGGTGTCCACTCACCCTCCGTGCTTTCGCTGGGAGCTACAATCCCGAGGTGCCCTAATCAGCCATCTTGGATCCGTCCTCCTGGAGATTTTATTTCTCTGAAATGAGGTGCCTCCACACCATGTTTGCTATTGACGCTCAGCTGCCGAATTTCCTGGCCCTTTGCATAGGGAAATGAACATTTTTGCATTTGAAAATCTTCACCTTCCTCCAGATTGGCTTCGATAGTGGCTCCATCTGAGATTTTTCCTATTTACCATTTGCCTGAGCACTGATTTGGAGGAAGAATCGTCTCTCCGCTGCCAGACAGGTTAGGTCTTGATCTATTTTCTTTATTTTTAAAAAATCATCCCTACTGACATTTAGGGTAAACGGGTGGTGGATGATGGGGGGACAGGAGAAAATACCCACTCTTTTCCCACTTTTATGTCCCCACAGCTTTCCCTGGGCTGATGACTTTCTAGGATTCTTATCACAAAAAAAGAACAATCTTTTTTCCACATTCATAACCAATAAATGCTCACTGAGAAAAATTTAGAACATGCATAAAGAAAATTATAAAATTAAAATAATCTGTAACCTCAGTACTCAGAGATGGTCAAGGAACCTTTTGAAATACATCATCCTGGCCGGACACGGTGGCTCATGCCTATAATCCCGGCACTTTGGGAGACTAAGTGGATCATCTGAGGTCAGGAGTTTGAGACCAGCCTCGTCTTTTAGTAAAGACGTGGTGAAACCCTGTTTTTACTAAACCTACAAAAATTAGCTGGGTGTGGTGGCAGGTGGTTTTAATCCCAGCTACTTGAGAGGCTGAGGCATGAGAATCACTTGAGCCTCGGAGGCAAAGGTTGCAGTAAGCAGAGATCATACCATTGCATTCCAGCCTGGGTGAGAGAGGAAGACTCTGTCTCAAAACAACAACAAAAACATCATCCTGTTTTTTCCTATGCATATATATAAATATATATCTACATATAGATTTATTTTAAAAAATAGATCACAATTATATTAAGTTTTACAACATGGGCATTTTAAAAATACTAAGCAAGGGTCTCTCTCCCTCATATTCAATAGTTTGATAACCCATAATATTCACTTACTATATCATGACTGTGATTTCATATCATCAATATTATTTATAACATTACTTTTCATGGCTAATCATTGTCTGTTGCATAGAAATTCCCTTGTTATACATTTCTATTGTATAAACTGCCTTTCTTCGATTTCTGAGATTGGCTACTTAAAAGTGTTTATCGGACACTTGTATTTGTAGTTTTTGAATTTTCTGTTTTTCCATTTGACACTTGTTTGCCCATTTGATTCGGAAAAGCTGATTACATATTAAAGATACAAAATTTTTATCATATATGTTGCAATAGATTTTTAGTTTATGGTTTTAAAATCTTTTTCATGAAATATGCCACATAGAGAAAAGTGCACAAAAGCATACAGCTCAGTAGTAATCTTGAACACCCGTGCAACTGTCATCTCCAAGCCAGCAATCCAAAACCTCCTGTACTTAGCAATTACTGTTCGCTTGTCCTCAGCAAAATCCAAACCCAACCCAAACAGAATGCTAGCTTTTATGATATGCACTTCCTTGCTTTGCTTTATAGTTTACCATGTAAGCACGCATCCCTAAATACTATAACATAGTTTTACTAATTTTCTGAACTTTATGTAGATGGGAACATGCAGTGTGTTCTTATATGTTGCCTGTAGCTGCGGTTCATTCCTTGTCATTCTTGAAGTTCGTTCCCGCAGTCTTCCATCTTATGACTGTAGCACAATGTATTTTTCCATTATTCTGTTGATGGACATTTAGGTCATTTCCAGTTTTGGGGGCAATTGATAAGGCAGCCATGAATATTCTTGTATGTGTCTCCTGGTGCATATACACGTGTAGTTCTTTTGCATATATAACTAAAATTGTGTTAAAGTATGTATAAGTTCAGCTTTGGCATACACTCACAAACGTTTTTCCAAAGTACTTGTACAATTTACACCCCACGTGGAGTGTCTGACTGTTTCTGTTGCTCCACGTCCTTGCCAAAACGTAGTGCTGTTAGCTTTTCATTTTGTTTTTATTTTTAAATTCCAGCCATTCAGGTGGGTGGGTTGTGGTATCTCATTGCGGCTTTAACCAGGAATTCCTAGGTGACTAATGAGGTGGGACACTTCTGGTCTGTTTATTTGCCATTTGGAGATCCTGGCTTGTAAGTGCCTGGTCATGTCTTTTTGCCATCTGTCTGTTCTGGCTTACCTGTCTTTCTTCCAATAGCTTTGCGGTTTTGGTGAAAGCCTCTGTTAGTTTCACGTGTCACAGATGCGTTCCCGTGATCTGTGACTTTTTCACTCTTCCGTTGGAGTGTCTTGATGAACAGAAGTTCTTAGTTTTAATGTAGTAAAGTCTACGCTAAAGTCGTGAATATACTCTCGTGTATTACTTTTCAGTGGCTTTATTAATTTGTCTTTTACATTCAGGTCTAAAATCCCCTGGGTGTTGATTTTTGAGTATTGTGTAAGGTAGGGTCAGTTTTATTTCCTGATAGATACCTAGTTGTCCCATTGCCATTTCCTTATAACTCTCAAGTATGACTTTTTCCCCATAAAGCAAATGCATACATATATATATGTACATATATATACACACACATATGTACATACATATATATAAACTCATTCTTGTTATCATTCAGTCCTACTGGCTTTGAAGAAGCAAGCTGCCATGGTGTAAACTGACTCTGGAGAAGGCCATGTGGTAGGGAATTGGATGTAGCCTCTAGGAACTGAGGTCTCAATCCTACAACCGCAAAGGGACTAGAGTCTATCAACAACCACGTGGGCTTGGAAGAGGACCCCAATCTTCAGATGAGAACGCAGCCTGACCAACATCTTGAGTGCCTGCCACCTTGTGAGGCTCTGAGCAAAGACCCAGCTAAGCCACACCTAGACTCCTGACCCACAGAAAATGTGAGATAAGAAACGTGTGCTTTTTAAAGCTGCTGGTATTATGATACTCTGTTTCTTGGCAATAGAACTTTGATACAATAAGCTTGTCAACTTCTAAAAAAAAATACTGTTGCAATTTTTATTGTGATTGTATTGAATAGATCATATTGGGGAAAATACAGTATTTTACAAAATCAAGCTTCCAGTTCCTGAACATAAAATATTTCTCTCTTTATATTCTTTTATATTTTTCTCAATGATATATTACAATCTTGGATGTGGAGATCTTCCAGTTTTTTGTTCAGCTTGTTACTAGGCTTTTGAAATATAATTTTATTTTATGTTTGTTATAATGGTTTTAATTATGTTTGTAGATGGTATATAAAAATACATTTTAAATATACTGCTCTTACATTCAGCAACCATGCTAAACTCTCTTATTGTATTAATTTGTACTTTATTTATTTTTTTTTTTGGTACTTTAATATTCACAACTTGTTACTTCACTTCCAAATCCTCTTTTATTTATTCTCTTGACTGAATTCTTAATTTCAAAAGCAAACTTTCTGATATTTTATCTTTGAGATCCATTTCTCCTACCACACCTTGTTGAAACTTGAGTAGCAATCTTCAATACTTTATTTCTGGTGAGTCTATTAAAAGCATTTCTCAGCCTTCCTAACTGGAATTGGTATATATAACCAGGTGAAAAAGGTAACCCCAAATCTAACCCCTCTTGGGCCTCCATTTCTCAATGATTATGAGTTGTTAATTCTGTATTTTGTTAGCTCTGTATTTCCTTAAAGTATTTTTTTTTTTCCCATTTATTTATTTTATTGCATTTTAGGTTTTGGGGTACATGTGAAGAACATGCAAAATTGTTGCATAGGAACACACGTGGCAGTGTGATTTGCTGCCTTCCTCCCCATCACCTACATCTGGCATTTCTCCCCTTGCTATCTCTCCCCAGCTTCCCACCCCCCACCGTCCCTCCCCTATTTCCCCCCAACTGACCCCAGTGTGTAGTGCTCCCCTCCCTGTGTTTTTTTTTTAACTTCTGTTTGTATTATCTAGTTTTTCTAGTTGTCATGGGGAAATGGCAGCTCTAATAATCTATCATACCCTTAACAAAAGTGGAAATGCTACAATAAGTTTTTAGCCATTTTGTGGAGGTGTAATTTGCATAATTTACAAACCAAAACATCCGATGATTATAAACGTACAATTCAATGAATTTTAGTTAATGTGTAGAGTCATGTAACTGTGACCACAATCCAGGTTTAGAACATTTCCATCATTCCTAAAGGTTTCTTCATGACTTGTAGTGGGTTTCCATTCTCAGTACTCAGTCCCAGGCAGCTACTGATCTGCTGTCTATCATTATAGATTGGCATTTTCTATAAAGTACACATAAATGGAATCATACAATCTGTGGTCTTTTGTGTTTAGTTTTTTAAAGCTTAGCATAATGTGGTCAGGTTCATCTGTGTAATTCCATGTAATGATTTATAGTTTTCAGTGTATGAGTTTTTAGTTGTAATTTTGTAATTTCAGTATATAAATCTTTTGTTTATTCCTATTTGTTTTGATACTATTTTTTTTTAAATTTTATTTTTTGGATTGTCTATTGCTAGTCTATAGACATACAATTGGCTTTTGTGTATTTATCTTGTTATCTGTGCCTTTGGTGAATTCTCTCAGTAGTTCTAGTAGATTTTTACGTTCTGTAGAAAAGAAAAAAATTTACTTTTTCAATATACATCTGACCTTTGAACAATGTGGGAATCAGGGGCACTGACTTCATAGTTGAAAATATGTGTAGAACTTTTGACTTCTCCAAAACTTAACCACTAATATCCTACTGTTGACTGGAAACCTTACCAATAACATAAATAGTTGATTAACTCATCTTTATGTATTATTTACTGCATTCTTACAAGAAAATATGTTAGAGAAAACAGAATGTGTTATTGAGAAAATCATAGGAAAGAGAAAATATATTTACTATTCATTAAATGGAAGTAGATTCATCATTTCATCATGACGGTTTTTATCCTTGTCTTCACATGAAGTAGGTGGAAGAGGAGGAGGAAGAGGAGAGGCTGTTTCTCTCAGGGGTAGCAGATGTGGAAGAAAATTCACGTATAAGTAGATTCATGCAGGTCAAGCTTGTGCTGTTCAAGGGTCAACTATGTACTGGATGCCTTTGATTTTTTTTTCTTAGTGTTTTTGCATTGGCTTGGTCCTCCACTGCAATGGTGAATGGAAAAGGTAAGAGCAGATATCCTTGCCTTATTCCCGATCTTAAAGGGAAATAATGCAGTTTTAAAAATCAGTCATATTGATACGTTTTTCATAGGTTTCCCCAACTTCATCAGGTTGGGGAAGTTTTCTTCTAGTCGTGGTTTGCAGAAACTTATTATTTTAAATGGATGTGGATTTTGAAAATTGAGAAAATCATGTGAGCTTTTTGTCTTTTATCTATTATTAATAATAATAATATTATTTATATTCTTCATTCTTCATGAGGAATATTTTTAGTTTTCTTGTGTTGTGATGCCTTTTTCTGGCTTTGACATCCGGCTAATGCCAGCCTTATAGAATGACTTGAGAAATGTTTCCTTCTCCTCTGTTTTCTGAAATAATTTGTGTAGGATTAATATTATTTCATTAATATTGATAGAATTCATTAGTGTAGCTATCTGGGCCTGGGCTTTTCTTGTGAGAACATTTTAACTATTAAATCTGTTTATTTACTTTTAGTTTTATTCATGTTTCCCTTTGTGTCAGTTTTGGTGATTTAGGTCTTTCATTTTATCTAAGTTGTTTAACTTTGTTGGCCTAAAGTTAATCACAGTCTCTCCTTATGATCCTTTTAATTTTTGTGGGTTTGGTGGTGACACCTTCTTCATTCCTAATTTTGGTAATTTTTATATTCTTTCTTTTTAGGCCCACCCATTGAGCTAAAAGTTTATCAATTTTGCTACTCTTTTCAAAAACCTAAATTTTAATTTTATTTATTTTTTTATACTGTTTCCTTATTTTCATTTCCATTGATTTCTATTCTGATATCTCTTTTTGCTTCTACTTGATTTTGGTTTAATTTGCTCTTCTTTTCTAGTTTTGTTTTTTTTTTAAAGTGGAAGCTTAGCGTGTTGAGAATTTTATTATTTTCTAATGTGAGCTTTCAGTGCTATAAATTTACCACAAGGTGCATATTTTCCTAACTTTATTAAAGTCTAATTGTCATACAATTAGCTGTACATTTTTAGAATGTACAAGTTAATATTTAATACATTTTGACATATGTATATGTGCAAGAAATTACACTGAAAATAATATACCGATCTGTCTTCTCCAAAGGTTTCTTTGTGCCCTGTGTAATCGTCTGCAGTCCTTCCTTGATGCCCTGATAATTTTTATGTTTTGTTTTCATTCTCATTCTGCTGAAAATATTTTCTAATTACTTTTGTAATTTCCTTTTTTTAGCCTTTGGTTGTTTAGAAGTATGTTGTTAAATTTCCAAATTTTCAAAATTCTTTGTTTTTAATTTCTAATTTAAGTCTATTGGGGGCAGAGAATATGCTTTAAATGATTTGAATCATTTTCAATTCATCAAGGCTTCTTCGTGGCTTATAGATCATTCATTCTGGAGAATGTTCTTCATACACTTGAGAAGACTATATTCTTCTGTTGGAGTGTTCTATAGGTGTCAGTTAGGTCAGTAGGGTTGATAGTGGTTCATAACTTTATACCTTTACTAATATCGTTATACATGTAAAGTTTATATCTTTATATTTTTACTAATTTCATCTATTGTTTACAGTGGCTTATTGAAATCTTCAGCTATAATCATTGACTTATCTATTTCTCTTTTAATTCTGCCAGATTTTGCTTATTGAATTTTGAGGTTTATGATTACATTCATAATATACATATTATTATACAGATTATTAGATTATTAATATACATTTACAACAATCATTCTATCTTGATGTATTAAGACTTTTATCATTATGAAATATTTCTCTTTATCGCTAGAAATGTTTCCTGTCTCAAAACCAGTTTTGCTTGATATTAATGTAGCCACTCTAGTTACCTTATTGTTAATGCCTGTATGTGATATCTACCTAAATACATCTACTTTCACTTTGTCTTTGAGTCTACAGTGTGTCTCTTATTGATAAAATATAATTTGAATTTGCTTTTTTTTTATCCAATCAGATAATCTTCGCCTTTTGTTTAAAGAGGTTAGTTCTTCCATACTTAATATAATTACTGATATGGTTACATCTGCCATTTTGCTACTTGTTTTCAATATGTCTTACTTTTTTTGTTTCCTCTGTCCCTCTTTTTTTTTTTGCCTTTTCTGTGTTAAACAAACATTTTTAATGTACCATTTTAATCTGTTTTTCTAATGATGTATTAAAATTTTTTTTCAAATACTATTTGCTCTGTAGGTTTAAAATATATATGTTGAGGTATCACAAAATACTTCACATCAGTACTGACCTAATCCTAGTAAAATGAGTCACTTTGCTATAATATAGCTCAATTTCTTTCCTTTCTTTTGTGTCATTATTGTCATATATATTTTAGCTATGTGTGATATAAGCTAAACAATGCAGTGTTATAATTCCTCTTTGAAATCATATTTTTCAAGAAATTAAGAGTAGGAAAAAGCAGAATATATATTTAATCATTATTTTATATTTAATTATATATTTACCATTTATAACTGCTCATTTCTTCCTGTGGATTTAAGTTACTATCTGGTGACATTTCCTTTCAACCTGAAAAATGTCCTATAGCATTCCTTGTAAGAATGGTTGGGTACTAACGAACTTTCTCAATGTTTACCTAGGAGTATCTTTACTTTCATTTTTGAATAATTTTTTTTGATACAGAATTCTTGGTTAACAGTTTTATATGCATCACACCCCCAGCACACTGAATATGTTATTCTACTGCCTTCTGGACTCCGTTGTTTCTGATGCAGAGTCTGCTGTTAATTGTTGTTGTTACTCTACACAACGAATTGTTTTACTCTTGCTACTTGCAAGGTTTTCTGATTGTTGTTGTTAGCTCTCAACAGGCTGATTATTCTATATTTATTCTACATTTGGTTTGAGCTTCTTGGATCAGTAAATTGTTGTTTTCATCAAATTTGGGAAGTTTTTGTCTACTACGTATTCCTTTGAATATTCAATTTACACACCTTTCTCCCTCTTCTCAAGTCATAGACCCCCCAGTTTACATGTGTTGGCATTCTCCATGTTGTCTCATTTGATGTCTCTGTTTATTTCTTTTAAAAATCTTTTCTCTGTTCTTCATGTTAGGTAAGTTTTATTTATGATTTCTCAGTTTACTGATTCTTTATTCTGTCATCTTAAATCCGATGATGAACTCATCTAGTGAATTTTCCTTTCTGTCATTGTATTTTTCATCTAGAGTTTTTATTTATTTTTATATTTTATATTTCTCTATTTTGGTGCTTGGTATGAGTCATTGTTATTATATTTTCCTTTCATTCTTTTTTTGATTTTTATAATTGCGGTGAAATTCACTGTTTTAAAATGTACATGTAATTCACTATTTTAAAGTGTACAATGCAGTGGCATTTAGGACATTCACAATGTTTTTCTAAAACATTTTCATCACTCCATAAAGAAACCTTATGCCCGTTAGGCAGTTGCACCCTATTTCTCCCTTCACTCAGTCCCTAGCAACCACCAATTTGCGTTCTTTATCTCTGGATTTACCTTTTGTGGATATTTCATGTAAATGGTATCCTATGATATTTTGTGTCTGGCTTCTTTCACTGAGCATAATGCTTTTGAGGTTTATCTACATGGTAGCATATATCAATGCTTCATTTATTTTCATGGCTGGATAATATTTCATTGTATGTATATACCATGATATCTTCATTCATCTGTTGATAAACACTTGACTGTCTCCACCTATTTGCTATCATGAATAGTGCTACTATAACTATGCATGTACATGTATTTGTCTGAGTACCTATTTTTAATTCTTTTGACGATATATGGGTAAGTGGAATTGCTAGGTAATATGATAATTCCATGTTTAGCTTTTGAGGAAATGACAAACTGTTTTCTGCAATGTCTGCACCATGTCACGTTGTACCAGTGATGTAGAAGACTTTTGATTTCTCCACGTCCTCGCCATGTTATTTTCTGTATGAAGTATAAAGTGTTACCTCTTTGTGGTTTTAATTTTCATCTTCCTAGTGACTAATACTGTTGAGCATTTTTTTTTTTTATGTACTTGTTGGCCATTTGCATATCATTTTGGAGAAAGGCCTATTCAAGTACCTTGTCCACTTTTTAATTGGGTGTTTATTTTTTCTTGTTGAGTTGTAAGAATTCTTCATGTATTCTGAATGCTAGATTCTCATTAGATATGTGCTTTGCAAATATTTTCTCCCATTCTGTAGGTTGTCCTTTTGTCGTTAAGGATACCCTCCTTTGATATAAAAAGTTTTTATTTTAATAAAGTCTAATTTATCTATTTGTCTTTCATTGCTCATGCTTTTGGTGTCCTATCTAAGAATTGGATTGCCAAATCCAAGATTGTGGAGATTAACCCTAAGGTTTCTTCTAAGAGTTTTATGGTTTCAGCTCTACATTTAGGTTGCTCATCCATTTTGAGTTCATTTTTTGATAGAATGTGAAGCAGTAATTTCTCTTTAATTTTTAAAACATAGTGTTCTTTAATTCTTTGAGTGTATTTCTGGATTCAGAGTCTAGAGTGCTCACCATTACACCATGGAACCATGAATGCATTTCTAATAGCTGCTTTGAACTCTCTGTCTGCTAAATCCAAATCTAACATCTGGGCCCAGTCAACATCAGTTTATATTGATTCTCTTTTTTTCTTCCTGAGTATAATTTATACTTTACCATTTCTTATCATTTTTTTGTTGAAAACTGGGCATTTAAAATAATATTTTGTAGCAACTCTGGATTATAAATTTTTCTGTAAGTATTAAAAAAAAGTAACTTGCCTGGACTTCATATATGAAATCGGACTTCTAATCATGCGTGGTTGATACAACTGTTTAGTTTCTTAAATTCTTATTTTTATCTTTAGCTTGATTTCCTAAGAGTTGCTCCTGTGTCTGCACAGATTAGTAGTCGGTCAGTCATTGGAAGATGCTCAGTGCTTCCATACTCTGCTGACTGATTTGCAGATGGGTTGTAGCTTGTACCCCACGTTCAGGCAGTTTTCAAATCTGCCTTTAGATTTAGTTCTACTTTCTGTTGAGCTCTCTTGAGTATTCCTGGCACATGCTAGAGGCTCTCTAGGTAGCCAAAGATGTGTGTATAGCTTAGTTATTTCTTCAAGGATATTCTCATTAAATTTCTGGTTGTCCTACCATTCACCCCAACTGGGACTGCAGTTTTAGCAGGGCTGTGGGTTTTCCTCCTTAATTTTCTTCTGAGTTTGCAACTTTTACTGACAATACAACCAAGTACTTCACTCCCAAACAGATCAGCCCTGTTTGGCAGTGAAAATGCTGTTTTCCCAGCCAGCCTTGTCCTGAAAAAAATACCATGCCAAGTTAGCTGGGGAAGGAAATGGAGCAGCCCTAGGCAAGAAAGTCACTAGATCCTACTGTTCTTACTCAAAATTCTTGCAGTCTTCATGAATACATGCTCCCAGTTTGTTGTTTGCTTTGGGTCAATGTTATGGATAAAGTTTGTGTCTCCCCAAAATTAATATGTTCAAACCCTAATCCCAGTATGATGATATTTAAAGCTGAAGACTTTGAGAGGTGGAGCCCTCATGAATGGGATTAGATCCCTTATAAATAGGCCCCCAGAAAGCTCTGTCACTCTCTTTCTGCCATGTGAGGATACAAAGAGAAGTTGGCAGTCTACACCCTGGAAGCCAGCCCTCACCAGAACTCAACCCCTCTGATCACAGATTCTCAATTTCCAGAACTGTGAGATATAAATTAGGTTGTGTTATAAGCCGCTTAGTCTGTGTTACTTTGTTATAGCAGTCCAAATGGACAGAGGCAGTCAATTTCCAGAGCTCTTAGTGTTTGTTTTTGATAGTTTTGTCCAGTTTTTACTTGTTTTATGGGGAGAAGTTTACTGAAGTTTTCTCCACCATGGCTAGAAATCCTGCTACCTCAATAACTGTTTTTTAAGTTTGAGTTTTTCATTTTTACCTAGTTGAAGAGATCATAGTCTTCTCTATGGCTCTGCCCTTAGTTTCATGTTTTGGATTTCTTCATTCTAAGATTACACTGTAATTAACAGAAATTTTATATTATAATGTAATGGTTTCATTTTTCCATTCAAATATTTAGTCATTTCACATTTATGTATTTCATTGTATTGAGGCAGGATTGTAGCTCATTTTTTCTTCTTGTTGTTGGCTAGCTGTCCATACCAATTTTTGAATAATTTATTTTCTGGTTGATTTGGAAAGCAAGATTTTTAATGTTTGAGTGATATATTTTCTTACTTGGATCTTTTTTCTGTTCTGTTGATTAATTTTTTTATTCACACTTTCTTTTATTTTTATTCACTCATTTATTTGAGATGGAGTTTCATTCTGTTGCAGAGGCTAGAGTGCAATGGTGCAATCCTGGTTCACTGCAACCTCTGCTTCCCAGGTTCAAGCAATTCTCATGCCTTGGCCTCCCAAGTAGCTAGGACTACAGGTATGTACCACCATACCATATAATGGCTAATTTTTGAATTTTTGGAGAGATGGGATTTCACCATGTTGGTCAGGCTGGTCTCAAACTCCTGACCTCAGGTGATCTTCTCTCCTCAGCCTCTCAAATTGCTGGGATTACAGGCATGAGCTACTGTGCCTGGCCTTGTATTCGCTCTTTCTTAGAAATGCCACATTGTTTTAATTATTATACTTTCAGAATGCCTTCTAATAGAGAGTATGACAAGATCCTACCCCCTGCCCTTGCACATTTTGAACCATACAATGGGCTCCCATTGTCCACACTGCAGAGTTAGCGTTCATTGATTCACTAATTCCTGCATCCTACAGATGTTTATTGAGCTTGTATCTTACGTCAGGCAATGTGATGCTTAGGGATTCAACGGTGAGCCACACTGGCCTAGTTTTTGCCTTGCTGAGATTTGCAGGTTGGCATGCAGACAGGAAAAAAGGTAAACAGACAAACTCATCAAATGCCTGAAAATTCTAACAAGCAACATCAGACAAAGAATCGATATGGGAGATTTCTGTTTCAGAAATTAATGTGTAAGTCAAAGCCTGCAGGATAGGTAGGAGCCAGGTAGGAACTAAACATTGTTTTTGTTGTTTTTTTTTTCCCAAATGCTTGTTCATTTGTCCCAACGCCACTAGTTACAGAATTTCTCCTTTTTCCATAGGTGTGGGAGGGAGCAGACCATGTGAACGGAACAGCACATGCTCATACGCTGACATGGAAAGGAGCCAGAGGACCTGAAAAACAACCTGCATTAACTCACTTAGGAGAGTGGCCTGACCTGGTGTGTATGAGGGGTTGAGATGGTCAGGGAGGGGGCAGTGGGCAGATCATGCTGGGCGTTGTAGACCATGGAGGGGAAGTTGGATTGCATCCTTAGGGCAGCAGGAAGCCCCTTATCGGGTGGCTCCAGGGCAGCGGTGCACTATGGTTTAAGACCACTGTGCTGTGTGTGGTCTGGATAAAGGCTGAGTGCCTGCAGGGGTGAGTGAGAGGGGGTGGAGTCCAGACTGAGGGAGGGGAGACAGGGTGGGTGGCCAGATGATGGACAGCAGGTCCTACTGATGGGCCAGACATGAGGCAGATGGAAAGGAGGGCAATTCTCTCCCCCTGCAGCTTCTGGCAACCGGCCTTTTTGGTTATTAACTGGGGCAGGCAGAGAAGAAATCCCTGGTTAGGTTCCTGTGGGTGAACAGAGCCCCCAACAAACTGCCTTTCTGTAGCCAGCATCTACCCTGAGACAGGAGCATCCTCTGTGAGTGCCTTGGGAGATGATTGGTGTGGGGATATAGCACACTTCTTTGGAAATCCAGTGGTGTGGATGGCGAGGGGGTGACACCCGGCCTCTTGCTAAACAGCACGCACCAGGCTGGGGAGGGCTGAGAGCGTGGCAGGAAAGGCGATCCGTGCAAAAGCAAGACGTAAACAATTGACAGAATGTTATGGGCTGAACAGAAATGTCAGGGTATTAAAGTGGGTGTCTGAGAAAACAGACAGTTGCTATCTGAGATGATGTATAAGCCAGTGCCAGTTGTCACAAATGTGTGAGGTGCCTCTGTGAGCAGAGAGGAGGCTGAGCTGCATTTTAGGAAGGCAGGCGGTAGGGGCTCTGAACTGGGCCAGGCCCTACCGCAGTGGGGATGGAGCCAGATGCCCTCCCACACTGCCCGCTGTTCTGCGCCTGGCTGCCGCCCTTCCGGTTACACGCAGAGTGCATCTCCCTGGCTGGAATGGGAGTTTCATCAGGACAGTGTGTGACGTGGTCCCCAAGAGTCCTGCTCCCTGGTGGACATGCCCAACCTGACGTTCTCCCCGGGTGTGGGTGAGCCCTGTGTATGTGATGTGGTGCATGGCAGAGGTGAAAGGATTTTTAAAAATTTGATTTATTTATTTTGTATTTTAGATTCAGGGTCCATGTGCAGGTTTGTTCCATAGCATATTGCATGATGCTGAAGTTTGAGCTTCTGCTGAGCCCCTCACCCAAATACTGAACATAGTACCTGATAAGAAGCTTTTCAGTCCTTGCCCCCTCTCTCCTTCCCCACTTCGGAGTCCCCAGTGTCTCCAGTGTGAATCATGGACTTCTCCTTCTCACTGCTGGGTGCCCAGCATCTTCACCCATTGTGCTTGGTGTACTTTAGTGCCCAGATGCCTCTCTGGGGATTTGAGCTGTTTTATCTTTGGTCCTTATTTCTCTACATTCAAACAGCTTGGCTTATTCCTGATGGTCTTAAAGACAGAATCCCCCCGTTTTTATAAAATGCACTGTGGCCGTTATTGAAAAGAAGAGGACAAAGTGAAAATCCGATGAAAGTAGAAAAATGGTGTGTTCAGCATCAAGGCCAGAGAGCAGGTGGCATAGGATATTCTGGAGGGTACTGGGTGCCAGCCTTGGCCGTAGCTCCCTAGCACTCTCTGGGACGCCACGGGGAAACCAACTCAAACCACTTATCGTGGCTACTATCAGATTAGATGATCTCTTAAACACAAGCTTTCAGATTCTCTGAGGGTTAAACGTGTTTGCCAGCAATATTTAAAGCTACAAAGTTATAAGACAACCAATGGTTTAGCTAGTTACTTGGAAATTATTACAGAGGGATTTAATTTACACAAGAAGAAAAGAGATTGTTCTCTGCCCTCCAAGGGCCACGCAATGTAATGGGTGATTGGGACAGCACTGACTGGGTGCAGTAGCTCATGCCTATAATCCCAGCACTTTGGGAGGCTGAGGCGGGGTATCACGAGGTCAAGAGATTGAGGCCATCCTGGACAACATGGTAAAGCCCCTAAAATACAAAAATACAAAAATTAGCTGAGCATGGTGGCGCGTGCCTGTAGTCGCAGCTACTTGAGAAGCTGAGGCAGGAGAATCACTTGAACTCGGGAGGCAGAGGTTGCAGTGAGCTGAGATCACGCTACTGCACTCCAGCCTGGCAACAGAGGGAGACTCCATCTCAAAAAAAAAATAATAATAATAATAAAGAAAATAAAAAAAAAAAAAGAAATGGGACAGCATTGAAACATACATTTTTCGGAAAGCTCGTTATTGAAAATACTGAGGCCTTCTGCTAACCCTGTCATTCCCTCACAGAGCTAAGAGTCCTCCATTGACAGCAATACCTTGTTTTATGCCAATGTCCTTGGATATTTCCATGTAAGCCCACATTTCAGACATCGAGTTAAATATGCAACCGATGCTTGGTGCTTTTTCAGGACTAGATGTATCAGAGAGGAAGACACAAATGCACATACAGAAGCACAGGATGTGCCTATCTCAAGTAGAAAGGGATTTCACGTTGGCAATGTAACGCTTCCAAAGCCGTTTGAAAGGTCAGAGGAGAGAAGGTCGAACTGGCTGAGGTTCTCTGACATGCTGCTGGCTTTCAGAGACTCCAGACTTTGCTAGCAAGCACCAGCAATGGCTACAGTTGCCTCCTGCGCATAGCTGGGACTTTGCAGGCTGTCATCCAAGTTCATCCAGCAGAACCTGTGCATCTGCCACTGCTGTCCCAGGAAAAATGATATGGCTCCTGCCCATTAAATACTGGGCAACTGTTTCCCTCGTTGGCCCATTTCATGAGATTCCAGAAAATATAGTTTCCAGGTTTCTAGCCCCTGTGGTGGGGGAAGAATGGAGGAGAGGGGTGCTGCCTCAGATTCAGCAACAGACAGCATGGAGCCCAGAAAGCTGCAGGAACACGGTATTGAGCCAGCATGTGGCTTGCCACAGATAATGCAGCTGACTCCAGTGATCTTTAGGTTCATGGATGACAAAGTGCCCCTTAACTCTTCCAATCTCCTAGGGAAATGGATGGCAGGAAAACCAATGTCAAGTCCACGGAGGCAGCAGGGAGACAAGTGCAAGGAGGGTGTGTGATTCCTCATCAGTGCTGGCGCTGGAAGCAGAGGCCGGGTCTCCTGGATGGTCATCCCCTCTTCCCCTGGCCCTGTAGGGCCATCCCTGTCATGACAGTAGGAGAGAAAGCAGAGCCACAGAAGGAGAGAAGAGATGATAGAGGGAAGAGAAGGTGGGGGTGGGAATGCAACCTGCAGGTGCACATGAAAGTGACCACATAGCTCCGTATGGTAATTGGAGAGTTCCTGAGAAGGCAGTTCTCCGGTGAACCAGGCTTGGGCAACCCTGGAAAATTTTGGAGGCATGATGTAGAGCTGTGCTTGCACATGTGTGCTTGCGTGTGTGTGCATGTGTGTATGCAGTGAAACAAGCAAGGTAAAATAGAGGCATGTCATGGTGGCCCATCCTCCAGCCAATAAAGAGATCTGTGCCTGTGAATCAGCCTCTCGTGCTTCCTTCCCCCTGATTGAGATCCTGCCTGGCTCCTGAAGAGTATAGATGGATGGATGGATACATAGATAGATAGATAAATAGATGGATGGATGGATAGGTGGATGGATGGATGGATAGCTAGCTAGCTAGCTAGGTAGATAGATGGACAGATAGTTAGATGCATGGCTGGATCCTGCAGAGCACAAGGACCAACCTAACAAAAACCTCAGGAAGGGTGTGAAATACTTAGCCTTTGAGACCAGAGTGGTTCAACTATGGGAGCTGCCTTTCCTTTGCCTAGATGAACAAGCTTGAGTTTCTGCTTTGTGTTCAGAGGCTGAGGCCAGGTGAGGTGCAAGGAGGCTCTATGTTCTGCCTGGAACCATGGGTGGATTCCACACGGAAAGGCTGAAGTAAGAAGGGGAAATCCCGGACGCCTCCCCTTAAGGTCCAGATGGGCTTTCCAGATCTGTTTCATTGAGATGTCCTCTCTGGAGGAAAGCTGTGGTTATTGAGCACTGGGATGGGTGAGGACAGGCCATTTGTCACAAGCAGGGCAGAGGAGGGGACTTTGAAGTTTAGAGGTCAAGTTCGTGCCCCAGGTTTTGGTCCCCCAACATGTGAATTTGACTCAGGATGTGAAACGTGGTCGAGGAGACAGCCAACCCATGAAGCCCCTGGTGGCCCTGCGCTCTTCCTCTGATGGTCAGATATTTTCCCTTGGATAGGAAATAAGAAACAAGCAACTGCTCCAAGTCACTGCAGGGGAAAAGGAATCTTGAAGGCAGAGCCCACAGCCTACTGCAATTGCGAAGTTTCTCTATCATCTCATGATTTGTTTTTAAGTCATGAACGTTTGTATTCTATTTATTACTATCTATCTGCTTTAATGAAAAAAGTTAATGATTGAGCTTCATTATGTCATCAAAGTGATCTATAGGAGGACCTGTCCCCCTTTCCCTGTGGCTTCATCCTGTGCCTCTCCCCTGGCTCCACGTGCCATACCCCCACCCTGCCTCGCATGGATGAGAGTCCTCTGGTTTGAAAGACTTTGTTGAGAGGATAGTGTTTTGGGAATTCCTGGATCTCAGCCTCCCTCCATCCCTCTGGCAAGGTAGCAGCACACTGGTACTCAGGTTCAGGCTGTGATTTTTCAGGGCAGCAGTTGTATTAGTCAGGGTTCTCCCGAAAATCAGAACCTATCAGATGAATGGGTAGATAGATAAGTAATAGATATAGATAGATAATAGGTAGAGAAATAGATGACATAGATAGATGATAGATATAGATAAATGATAGATATAGATATATATCAATAGATGAATGATGTAGATAAATAGTTAATAGATAGATGATAGGTGGATGATAGATTAAATAAATACATGAATGGATAGATGGATGGAGGCATAGACAGATAAATGGATGGATGAATGGATAGATACATGGAAGGATGGATACATATATGTATATATGTATAGATAGATGTATGTATGTATAGATAGATGTATGTATGCATGTATGTATAGATAGATAGATAGACAGACAGATAGACAGATTTCTTATAAGGAATTGACTCATGTGATTGTGGAGGCTGACAAGCCCAAAACCTACAGAATCAACATCTCAGTTTGAGTGTGAAGGCCATCAGGCTGTTGTGAAACCACAAAGAGCTGATATTCGAGTTTCAAGGCTGGCAGGTAGGAAGAGTCTTCTCTTACTGAGGGGAGGTCAGGCTTTGTTTTTAATGCTGGTCTTCAATAGATTGGGTGAGGCCACCCACACTGGGGAGGGCCATCTGCTTTACTCAGTCTACCTTTTAAAATGATAATCTCATCCAGAAACACCCCTTGGAAGCACCTAGAATAATGTTTGACCAAATATCTGGGCACCCTGGGGCCCAGTCAAGTTGGACATAAAATTAACCATCACAGCAGTATTTAGAGCAAGAATTAGTGTCATCAAGAATTTTCTTTGGATGGCCATTGGGTTTTTCTTTGTCTGGGCACCAGAGCCCTAAAAGGGAAGTACTTTTTGGTTTCTTCTCTGTCCAGGAGGATCAAGCCTGGCCTGTACCTTGATGTGAGTCAGGATCACAAGCCAGTGGCCAATGCAGAGCCTGAAGGCAACTGCTCTGTACACGCTGAGGAATTTCCATTCTCAGCTCTAATAGCAAGCCAACCTAGTCTGACCCTGACGGAGCCCTGAGCCCCATCTTCTTCCACCTCGGTTAGCCCCGATGGCTCTGGGGGCTTTCCCTGCACTCATACTTCCAGCTGCACCTTTTGACAGTGGCCAGGTCTACAGCAGCTGTGGGGGAAAAACACTGTGTTAGCTGTTCCTATGAACACAGGAAAGAACTGGGATTGGGAGCTTAGCCTGGCAGTCAGACTTAAGTAGGCAATCCCCTGAGCAATGCAGCAATAAGCAAAACATAATCAAACCGGGTTCCCTTTCCTCTTTCCTCCACCCCTTCCCATCCCCTCTTTTTCTCATTGTTCTCTCTCTCTTTTTTTCTTCTCTTCCTTGCTTTGTCTGCTTTTCTTTCCTACAAAGGGGAAAAGATGTCTTTTTTAACTCCAACTGAGAGAGTTTCAGCTACGTGGAGCTAGATTTCCAGTTGTACCTCACACTTCGTGTAGCAGCTGATTGGGAAATAAAACGTCTTACATTTAGATAAATAAGCAACAACAACAAAAAAATCAGAAAATTAATAACCAGAAAGATACACTCATTTTACTACAGTATTTCTGAAACAAAACAAAATGCAGGCTCCATCAAAGCCAGGTCTGTGGGTAGAAACATAAAGTCCTGTGGTAGGGAGCTGGGGGGAACTGGGAGGTCTGCTGGGGCTGTCATGGCAGGGCGTGGGCTGATTCCTGGGGTCCCCTGCCTTACCAGCACCCCATCGATGGCTCTGCCGTTAGCCCTGCGTGTAGCTTAAGTGTGTGATAATATGGTGGGAGCTGAGCCTTCCCTGCAGAGCCAGCCCCTGGGACCTCTGTGACCTAATCCCACCCTCCAGAGATGCAGCCCCCATGTGATCAGTTGCTCCTACTTGGAGACTCCTGAGGCTCTCTGCTACGTGCATATCACTCTACCTCTGCCCACTGCTTCTGGAAGTGTTTCCCACGCCCATCTCCTACCTGGAGTGCTTCCCTAACATTCATGAGTGTTTGCCATGTACCTGGGTCTATGGGCAATTTATGCTTATTGAGTCATTGAACTTCACAACACCCCTGTGAGGTGGACACTATTATGATCCCCACTTTACACATAAGGGCAGTGAGGTACAGTGGGCGTCCAGCACGCACAGATAAGGACAAAGCTGAGCTTCAAACACCAGCATTTGGTCTCTGGCTAGAGGTGGCCTTCTACTGGGTTAGGATCAGAGGCTTCATGTAAGTTTAAATATTAATAATCATTTTAAAACAGGGGACTATCAAAATACAAATACTGAGGCGTTACTGAGATGATTGCTTTTTCAAAAATGGACATCTTTATGAGGACAGCATCTGGCTCTGTTGCTCAAACTGGAGTGTGGTGGTGTAATCACAGCTCACTGCAGCCTCAAACTCCTGGGTTCAAGCAATGCTTCTGCTTCAGCCGCCCACAAAGTAGCTGGACTACAGGCATGCACTACCATGTCTGGCTAATTTAAAAAACATTTTTATGTAGACACGGGGTCTCACTATGTTGCCCAGGCTGGTCCCAACTCCTGGACTCAAGCGATCCTCCTACCATGGCCTCCTGAATCACTGAGATTATAGGCATGAGCCACTTCACTTGGTTCTGAAAAATGGACATTTTTGATGCATAAAACTGCCATGCGTGAATGGTGCCAGTCACAGGACAACAACAGGGTTTATGAGATTGATGTGACTCCGTGGCGCACTTGCTCACAGGGGTGTGGGCCAGGGATATCCTGAGTCAGTGGTTTCTCGATGAACACTTTTCCCTTCCAGGGCTGTCGGTGTGCTTCCACAACTCTTTTTCCTCCTAGGAGGAAGCCGGGGAACTTCTAACTTGTAGCTCATACTCCTGCCACCACCACTCTCCCCAGTGCCCAGCTTGTCCCGAGCTGCCATCACACAGGACGGAAATCCACTCCATGAACACACCACTGCCCTTTTCTGCCCTCACGCCTTCCTTATGTAGAGCGCACTCTCCCACCCCTTTTCCCCTTTCCTCCTCTCTCCTCCATTGCCATCTGTGTCTTATGAAGTCCTTATCTCCCCCAAGAACTGCTGAGATTCTAGCCCCTCGCCTGACTCCACCCTTGGGTGCTGCCCCAGGTGATCTTTTCCTACAATGACCTGCCCTGTGTTGTGGGTGCTGTTCACTCCGGCAGATTCATCACCTCCAGGCTTGTCTTCCACGTCCATGCTATGTACAGTGTCCGCCAGAGGGTCACACACACACAGACTAGCACACGGCCAGGGTGCATGGCTGGGGGAGAAACCTCAGACCTGCCCAGTGGGGACTTATCAGTCAGCAAAAGTCCTCAGAGTTGAGTCCCTGTGCTCAGCCTTGGCGGGGGGCTTTGGGCAAGGCGTGCTCCCGTCCTCAGAGGGGAAGGTATGATACATGTATAAATACATCAATCCCTCTGCTAGAAGAACACCACACATGTTTGTGAGGAGGAAGAGAGCCAAACCACAGGCATACAGAATACAAGGTCACACCTGGCAGGGAAGGGAGAGGTTCGAGAAGGCCTGAGAGCTGGCCATCGGAGGACAGGACTCTGTCTTCTTGGGCTCAGATGCTCTTAGCATGAGTTTCTTGCAAATATAAGGCTGCAGGTGGCCTTTCCTTTGGGGAGCAGCAAAGGAGGGAACATGCATGCTTTCTCTCCCAACGTCGGGAATCTTGCAGGGACATGAGAGGGCCTGCAGGATGTTGGCCATTCCCAGCTCTGCAGAAGGGCTGTGAGGGTGCCCAGTGCAACTGGAGCTGGAAGCATGAGAGGCTCTGTAGGTAGAGATATGGTGAGGGCATTGTGTGTTGAGACCACAGGGCTCAGACTGGCTGGTGGAAGGATCTCAGCAGTTCTGAGCTGAGCAACCAGAGGGATGAATTACCTGTAACTGAGATAAAGAAGACTGAGGGATGAGAGAATGTGGAAGAAGAAGATGTGGAGGAGGAAGGTGGCAGGAATTAAGCTTTACAGATTCAAGTGTGCAATGCTCATTACTTTGGTAAGAAGTGGGATAAGAATCTGCAGTCCAGAGGAATGGTCCTGAGTGAAGATCCACCCAAGATACCCTCAGCATGTAGACTGACTCTTCCCTGCAGAGAGAGATATATTATATACAATCTGCACATGGGGAGAGCAAGCCCCAGAGAGGGTACGCAACTCACAGTGATGAAGGGTCTCACAGCTAGTGAACGGTGATGTTAGGATTCAAACCAGGGGCTGGGTGACTCCTCATCGGGTCCTCTTAACCACTGGACTGCCTGCATGGCAAAGCAGTACTACTGCCTATTGGAGCAGGCCAAACCACTCCCCTCCCGGAGACTTCAGCATGCATTGATGGCTTTTGCTGTATTGAGGCACTCCGTGGAAACAATAAGAACTAGATATTAATATATTGGGCAAGGATTCCATTGTGTACAGCAGTGGCTCTGCAAGTGCTACCCCAGGACAGTGGCTCAGCATCACCCGGAAAGAGTAGGAAGCACAAATTCCTGGGCTTCACCCCGAACCATCTGAATGAGAGACTCTGGAGGTGAGGTTTTAAGACCTCCAGATGAGAATTTGAAAACCATCAGCAACATCTCCCTCTGCCCTTCCCCAGATGCCTGCCCCTGCCTTTCTCCAGGGGCCCTAGCAGTTCTGCTCCCAGGCAGGTGCAGTGGGAGAGCCTGGCTCAGCTGGGGCTGTGCAGCCTGGTGGCTGTGGAGCCTGCCACTGAGAGCAAGAGCTGTCGCAGGGTCAATGACACTGCTGCTGAGCAGATGTGGTGCTCAATGTCCTTCCCTCTTGTCAGTGGTGGGTATGGGAAATAGAGCTCCAGAAAACAGGACGTTTCCTGACTTGATCCTTTTCCCCCTCCCATCACATAGACCCCAAATCAAGGCAAGGGAGTAGGCTTGATTGTGATGGCCAGAGATCCCCATGGCAGAAATACAGATATAATATCACTTGGGGTGTTTGCAGATACTTGATCTTGCACAGGGAGAGAGAGAAGTCCTAAATTCAAATGTCTCCGGGCGCCAGGCACCAAAAGCAATGGTGAAGTGGCGCGTGTCTAAGAAGCACACATTCCTTTTGGTTTAGAACTTCTCACTTTCTTAAAAAAATAAATGTTTTATTTTGGAGTAATTTTAGATTTACAGAGAAGTTGCAAAGAGAATACAGAATGTTCCAAAGAGAATACAGAATGTTCACCTCTCGCTGAATTCCCCTAACATTAGCAACTTCTATTCCCGGGGTACATTTGTCAAAACTAAGAAACAACATTGTTCTATTATTATTGTTACTGAACTCCAGATCTCATGTGGGTTTCGCTTGTTTTCCACTCATGCCCCCTTTCTGTCCCAGGATCCAGTTTGAGGAATTCCTCCTGGTTCCCATGACTTTGATAATATCCATGTGTACTGGCCAGGTAGAAAGAATGTCCTTCACACTTCTGATAGAAGTAGGAGGTAGGCCGACAAAAATCCTGGGATTTTTGTTTTTATAGGACAGTATATTTTCCTGTTGCATTTCCTAATTTTAGATGTTGGTTACTAGTTTATAAATACTGGTTGATATCAGGCAGTGCCTCACGGCTCTAGAAGAAGCCACTTAAATAAAGTCTACAGAAATGTTGCCTTGTGCCGGGCGTGTGGTGGCTCACGCCTGTCATCCCAGCACTTTGGGAGGCTGAGGTGGGAGGATCACCTGAGGTTAGGAGTTCGAGACCAGCCTGGCCAACATGGTGAAACCCCGTCACTACTAAAAATACAAAAAATTAGCTAGGTGTGGTGGCGCATGCCTGTAGTCCCAGCTACTCAGGAGGCTGAGGCAGGAGAATCGCTTGAATCTGGGAAGTGAAGGTTGCAGTGAGTCGAGATCGCGCCAGTGCACTCCAGCCTGAGCAACATGAGAGGAACTCTGTCTCAAAAAAACCCCAAAACAAACAAACAAACAAAAAACAAAAAAAGAAGTTCTGCTTGTTAAGGCTGGGCACAGTGGTCAAGGAAGGCTCTGTAACGACAATGAATGGAACATTTAAAAGAAGATGGGTACTCTGTTCCTGTCAGATGGAAGACGTCCACGAGCCCTACTCAGCCATGTAACTTTGGCTGTATGGCTCAGAGGTGGAGGACATTCATTGGACATACTGGACGACGCGTTGGATAGAGACAGCCTTGCAGGTTTTGTGTACTTCTTCCTCTGCCCTGGCACTGGTCCCTGTTTAATCACGTCATTTAGTCTGCCACCATTTTCCTGGCTTTATGTGACCCTGGTAGCTTTAATCAGGAAACGTCTGCTAAGATTATTCTCCCCAGCATGGACTGAGCAGCTGAGTATCTGCCAGGTTTATAATGAATTTCAGTTCCAAAGGGCAGGAGGCTACTTGGTAAACAATCCTGTCTATAACTGGCCTAAGAGAGACTGACTTATAGAAAATACCAGTGGAGCGTTAGTGACGTTTCAGAGCAGCCTGTATGTGAGGTCGAGTCTGCCCTCAGCAGCAAGAGTTGAAACTGACATTCCCTGAACACCACCCACATGCCAACCCCTGAGAGGAAGGCATCGGGGTGCTGCCCTGGCAGATCTGCACTTCAGCCATTCATCCTCTCCCTCTTACTGCTCAGCACCCAGTGGCACAGGGAGATGAAGTCACCTGCCCAAGGTCATGTAGTCACCCAGCATTGGACCAAAGATTTGTTCCTGGCTGTCTAGGTTAGGACTTGGCCTGACAGCCTCCATGCTATGCTGAGGGTCTCTGCCATCCTAATGGGACAATGATGGATTTGTGTAGGGGAACACGTGTGGTCTGCAAGGAGGTGGCATGTGAATGGACGCCTGGGGAAGATGTGACAGGATATGTGGGTCACTGCCCAGGGTGTACCCAGGTTCAACTGCATGAACCCCTTCCACAGAAGGGCATGTGGAGACCTTGGAGTGTGAATCTCTGCCTCTAGGGTTGGCCGTATTATCCAAAGTACAGAGAGAACAGCAAGACTCATAAACAAACAACTGCTCGAACAAGCTTGTCCAGTCCGAGGCCTGCACGTCTCATGGCCACGTGTGCGGCCCAACACACATTTTTAAACTTCCTTAACACATTATGAGATTGTTTTGTGATTTTTAAACTTTTTTCGCTCATCAGCTATCGTTAGTGTTAGTGTACTTTATGTGTGGCCCAAGACAATTCTTTTTCTTCCTGTGTGACTCAGGAAGCCACGAGATTGGACACCCCTGTAAAGGGTCTCTCTCTACCGTTGGGTTTCTGTGCTCCCCATTGCAACTTAATGGGGGCTAAAGCTGAGATGAGACTTTTGGTACCTGTAGAGTTACCAGGCGACACATCCTAGCAGGGCTCTGCAGCCGTTTGAAAGCCCTCAGCTGCTCCTCAGATAGAGGGTGCACCACACACTGTTTTGTCTGAAACCCTAAGGGTGGCTTTTTGTTGGTTACGTGGCACTCTGTGTTGCTTGGAGATACTTCACATTTGAAGCTACATTTCCAGCCCTCATGGCATGCTGTAGAAATGTTACAGTTGTTTTTCCCCTTATCTACATAAACAACATAACTTTGTCAGAAAATTGAAAATGTGCACTTTGTCCCATCAGCTAAAATGGGCTGTCAGATAAGGCTTTTTTTCTCCATTGCATCCGATGAATGATGTAAATGGTTTTTGGCTTTGGGGTTTTTTTTTTGCAAGGCACTAGAGTAAATGATCAGAGTAGTAACATTTTTAACCTTATCTATCATACTGAAACATTTTTTCTGCCTCCAATAAAACATGTCAGAGTCGATTAAGGACATTTTTCAATGAGGTATAATTCACAGATTTTAGTAGCGAATCCAAGAGCACTGAAGTATTAAAGAGGCTGTGAATACTTAATTAAGGCTTTGCTACCATCCTACCTTTGCCTGAATTCACTTAATGCTTTGGAGCTCTGCTCTGAAAACGCGCGTTTTGTCTGATGGCGGGGTCGGAGGAGTAGCAGGTAGGATGGCCGGGGATGTGTCACATTGTATCTGGTGACAGGGCCGTGAAAGATACGGCGGCTCAGTACGTTTGGCGGTGCTTATCTGGTACATGAGTGCACATTACTTCCCAAAGACCGGGATCACTTTGGACAGTATCATTAAATGCTACGTCATTACCTGTTATAGAGCAGTGCTTTAGCTTCAAGGGCCTCTTGGGAAGCATGCAACAGTCGGAAGAATGATGGGCGAAGATGGAGCCGGCATTAAATTTTCAATGGAAGCAGTATTGGCTTTGACTTTTCAGAAGCCTTATCTGTTAGATGGTGTTTGTCACTGGGCCGCAGAGCTGTGGATGTTCGTCAGTTGGAAGTTGCAGGCAGTTGAACGATATGGACAGGTGAAGGCTCCGTGGGGACTGGCCCAGCTCGCGGAGAGCTGGAGGGGGTAAATTGCAGGTTTATTTATCCTATTCGCTGTCAAGGTCAGCTTGCTAGAGAGCTGTCCTATGGATGCTTACAAATGCCAAAATCCTGGCAAATTGTCGAAAAGAGCCTCCAAATCACTGACCTTTGTACAGCTCCCATCAACGTGCCCGTGTCTCTGAACGGCGTCCTTAGAGAGAGTTAAATGGTTGGTAAAATGAGGCTTATGCTGTTGCTGTAATGTCAACAGAGCTGCTATGTATTTTTTATTTTTGTGCTTTCAGCAACAAGGATGAAGTTAAAGATATGACTGATGAAAAGAAGGAGGTTGGGGCCGGCGGGGAACTGAGCACAACAATTATGCTGGTGTGGGTTTTGGCAAACGAGCTGGCCTGGATTTGTACATTTGGGCATATTTCCAGCCTGGAGTCTAAGGCATCTCTCTGTCTCCATTGTTACGTTCCTTGTTGAAAAGGGGCATTTCATTTCTTTTTGTCATCCCTCCTCTCTACTCAGGGTGCCTGATGCAGCCACAGGCTCTCCCGAGGTTGGCTGTTCTGAGTGATGTGTTCTCTTGCTGTGACTTCTGGTCTGACTTTGCCATGACAGCTAATTTAAGGAAGCATGACAGAGCCAGCCATATTGTCTTCCGTTCCTTTTGTCGGCGGTGGAGAATTTACTGAGCAACACTGCAATACAGTTAACCAAACGTAGAGGGCATTACCCAGCAATTGAGGAGCACTCACACCATGGAATATTATGCATCCATTAAAAAGAAGGCACTGGGGCTCTTCCTGTTGACCGGAAAAGACAGCTATGGGATCCCAAGAGAGAATGTGTGCATACTATGATCAAATTTTACAAAACAAAGCCACCTTCTGCCCAGGGTTGTCAAATAAAATACAAGACACTCAATACATTTGAATTTCAGATAAACAAGAAATAATCTAGAAATAACTTAAAAGCCATGTGTTGTTTATCTGAAATTCAAACGTAACTGAATGTCCTGTGTTTTTATTTGCCAAATCTGTCAACTCTCTCCCCACCCCCATAGGTAATGTGTATGGACATGATATATATGTGTGTCCACGTGTATGCATGCAGGTATGATTAAATATGTGTATTTTTATGTGGTTATGTAGGCACAGAGTAAATAAAGAAGGATGAATCCTGGATAATTAACATAGATTTTCTGGGAGAGGCTGCATAGGGGTTGATATGAGAGTATGTGGTGGAAAAAGCAGGTGGAGCGGTGGGAAGGGTGAGGGAAATAGAAAAGGCAAAAGGGGAAGCCCATAGGTGGTAGGTCATTCATTCTCTTGTTCACTCCACAAAGGATTGTCTAGATTTCCTTTATCGGGGCCTGGGGAAGGCACCCAGGATTCTGAGAGGAGTTGGCCAGGGCCCTTGGCCCTTGGGAGTTCAGCTGATAGGAAAGCAGGCCATCCCATCACCACTCGCCGTTCTGGAGAGGATTGCCTTGAGCCCTGTGGAGCTTGTGGGAGGGGGCTGGGGGCTGGACAGTCAGCAGTTTATCTTGCGTTGCTGATTTGGAAGAGAAGATAAAAGGTTGCATCTCAGCATCTTATCAGTCCCGTTTTTACTCTCTGGGCCCAAATTTGGGCTTCCTGGTCTCAATATTTTCCTTAGCACCCACAAGCTCAGCTGAGGAATGATCATGTGGGGACCCTGTGGAGGGTAAGAAATGGCTGGCCTTGGGGGACCCCCTGTCTCGTCTCTCTCTGTTTAATGTTGAAGACAGTTGCTGCAGAGGCCAGCGCATCCACTATTTATAAGACCATTCTAAACCCTCTTCTTATTTCCAAATTCAATTAAAGAGCTGTTAATACGTCCCAGGTTTGTTGTAATGAGCCCATAACTGAAACTGACATCATTATCAATTCAAACAAAACACAAACGCTTCATCTTTTGCTTCCTCAGGGAAACACCCAACTTCCCCAAGCCTCAGCCTCTCCCTGGCTGGGAGGATGCAGGGAGGCTTGCCTGGTGGTTTCTTCTTTGCAAATACAAAGAGCTCTGCAGAGGACCTTCCCTTCCCACTGCACCTTGTGCCCTTCAGTCCAATGAGATTTTGATCATCGTGGTTCTGGAATGCTCTTTCAATAGCTGACTTCCCTTTGCAAATTATTTTCAGGAGAGGAGCAGCTGCAGGAAGCCTGGTGGGTGGGAATTTTCTGTGTTGTCATGTGGGCCAAACCGTGACATTCTGTGACCCTGAATATTGATTTCTCATAGTGCAAACTTTGCAAAGCTCCAAAATCCACTCTTCTGGGATGAAGAAGAAATAGGCGAAGAATTCCATTGGGGTAGAAATGCATAGAGAGGAGGAGAAAATTCACAGGGTGGTGGTGGTCAGAGGGGAGCAGGGCCAGAGGTCAGAGGATGAGTGGTGGTGACAGGCAGTGGCTTCGACTTTCAGCTAGTGTGGGTCCTGAGGGTACCTGAGGATGTTCAGTTGAGCTCAGCCATTGGACACAAGGGCTCACTGGGTTTTTGTTGGACAGGGCATTGCAAGAGAGGCACAGGAGACATCGGGAGAAGGGACATGAGTAGTCAGTGAGCACAAACTGAGAGTCAGGCATTTCCGAGCTCCTGGTGTAGGTGCACACTGACCTCATTCATTCTCTCAACAGTCCGAAGACATCAAAGAGTGATAGGCTCAGTATTTTCAGATTAAGGCAGTAGGTCACTGGGAGGTTATGTCTTACCCAACATTGCAAAAAAGCTTGAAAACTTAAAGTTTTAAACACAAGTTAAACTCAAACTCAAAGTTCTTGTGTTTAAAACTTTCTCAGAGTGGCTGAGGAGTGTGAATAATTGCAGACTCTTTACCCAACAGGTATTCCTGTGAGCTGTGAACTCATCCACAGGTGGCCTGAACATTCTCACTCCTAAGGCACGAAGGAAACTCTCTCTGGCCCCCTGGGCCCTCAGTGGCTTGAACACAGACCTGTAGCTTCTCTCCCTGTATCCTCCTCTGCATCCTTGACATCGTCCTTCTCTGGAGGGCCCAGACTTTCCAGAGTCTTCTGGAAGCTCTCATGTGAACTGGGAAATCTCTCACTGGGTTCTCACATGGATTTGGGGCGTGTGCCAGTTCTGATGGGGCTGTGAGTCTGAGCTGGGCCACGTTGGGAACTAGCACTTCCCACGCGCAGTGCGGTTGGTGCCGTGGCTGGGCTGGGCTGCAGCCTGCTCTGGGAAGCCAATACAGCCTCTTTCCAAAGCCTGTTTTCCAGAAGGATCTGCCACCTGGAGGAGACTCCTATAGGAATGTGAGGCAGAGCATCCCACAGCAATTGCGTTGGAGTGAGGTTGATATGGTTTGGATGTTTGTCCCCTCCAAATCTCATGTTGAAGTGTGATCTCCAATGTTGGAGGTGGGAGCTGGTGGGGGTGTTTAGGTCATAGGGGTGGATTCCTCATGAATGGCTTGGTGCCCACGCTGCAGTAATGAGTTCATGGGAGATCTGGTTGTTAAAGAAATTGGCACCTCCTCCTCACTGTCTTGCTCCCTGTCTCCTCACGTGACACACCAGCTCCCGCTTTGCCTTCTGTCACAAGGAAAAGCTTCCTGAGGCCTCGCCTCCCCAGAAGAAGCTGAGTAGATGCTGGTGCCATGTTTGTGCAGCCTGCAGAACCATTAGCCAAATCAATCTCTTTTCTTTGTAAATTACCCAGCCTCAGGTATTCCTTTTTAGCAATGCAAAATGTACAGACGCAGAGAGCAAATTTCTTTTCAATTCCATCAGCTGTCGGCTCCAGAATCTCAGTGGCCTCTCTGCATAGGTCAGGAAGCCTCAGCTACTGTGGTTTACCCTATCCCAAAGTGGAAAATGATTAGAGATTTCTTTTCTTTTTTTTTTTTTCCAGCTGAAGTTTTGCTCTATTGCCCAGGCTGGAGTGCAGTGGCGTGATCTTGGCTCATGCAACCTCTGCCTCCAGGTCAAATGATTCTCCTGCCTCAGCCTCTCAGGTAGCTGGGATTACAGGCGCACACCACCACACTTGGCTAATTTTTGTGTTTTTCGTGGAGATGGGGTTTTGCCATGTTGGCCAGTCTGGTCTCAAACTGCTGACCTTAAGTGATCTGCCCTCCTTGCCCTCCCAAAGTGTTGGGATTACAGGCGTGAACCACCACGCCCAGCTGATCAGCGATTTCTGCACAGAGCCCATCAGCTTTGCCCTGGCCAGCTTCCACCCACATGATTTACATTTCTCAGGCTGCTTTTACAATCTCCCAGCGAGGCCATGCAGATACAAATTCTAGGACCCAGCACCCAGTCTAAAAAGAGGCTAATTGTGCCTTTCCATCTGTTTTCCCTCCCTACCCTTTGATGGACCTTATGTTAGCCATTCCTTCCTTCCCTCCTTTCCTCCCACCATCTAAGTGCCTGGCGAGTATGTGAGGGAAGGAAGGAATGGCTTCCTTCCCTCACATACTCGCCAGGCACTTAGGTGGCTACCGAGGGTTTCCTGTGAGCAGACATTGTCCCAGCCTCTGAAGATTCTGAACAAAACAGGCAAAGTATCTGCTTTCATGGAGGTTATATACTTTAGGGAAGAAGATGCTGACCATGCAAACAAACCCATATGATTATTTCGGAGAGCAGGAAGTGCTGTGAAGAAAATCCCTCAGATGAATATGATGGTCAGCTCTACTGAGGTCTTTGAGTTGAAACTTGGAAGTCTGGGGGAGCTGACCAAGGGAAGGCCCAGAGGAGGAGGATTACTGAGAGTGGGAGCATCTGCAAAGGCCCTGGGGTCAGAGGAGGAAGCTTGAGAGAAGCTTAGAGAACACCAGGCCCATGGTTGAAAACAAGTCTGGGGAGCCAGCAGAGCTGGCTGGGGCAGGTCCTTCCACCTGGAGCTGTGTTGAATTTTATTCTCAGCCCGGTCTCTCGTGGGGAGTTCACAGACTGCAGCTTCCTTCTGTCCCTGCAGCTTGGCTTGCACCGCTCCCCTCTCTGGGAAACCCTCTTTGTTCTTCATTTTGCTCATCTGAAATACCTCCTCTTCCATGAAGCCTTCTTAGTTTTCCTGGCAGGATCCATTTCTCTCCCATGTGACTCTGTTGGACACAACACCCTCTTTGCAGCACTTCCGTGGCTTTGCACAATGTTTCTGAGTCCTGAGGCCATGTTGTGTCCATCTCTGCAGCCCCACAGTACTTGGTGCATGACATGTGCTCAGGTGTCTTCCTCTAAGCCAGCTACAGGTGCCCTGTTTAGGGATGAGGCTGGTGGAGTGCTCTCAGGAGATGGAGGCCAAACTGGGTTTCCTACGTTTCTTCTAGATCTTAGGAGGGGTCCTGGGTTAGGGTGGGAGCTGTTAGGCATTTGCCTAGTTATTTTTAGTTTTGGGTGTGCAGCTGGGTAAGAGATGACTCAGACTGGTGAGCAAAGGGAGAAGGCTAGAGGCAGGAGTAATATCCCTGGCTGTGGGCACCACATCTTTGAGGACCACAGCAGGGCTGTGGGACCACATCCGTCATTAGAAGAGCCAATGGTGGGGTGTGTCTTTATCAGTACGGGAGGTAAAAATGAATTAATGCTTGAGCAGGAGCTGCTGTGCAGGCAGCTTCTTACAGGTTGATACTGTATGAAGCCCTCTGTCCCCACTGACACATGCCTGACTCCCTGAGCAGGCCCTTGGACTTGGTGGGATTTCAGCAGGGTAGCGGTTTCATTTGAATGATGTTCATCTGTATCTTCCCTAATCCCACATAAGAGCTACTCCTATTTACCAGGTGGTTGTCTGGCTGGGATTTCCCCTAAGCTGAGCTTGTCCTCAGCAAGGACCCCCCAATGCCAGCTCCAGCCCTTCAAGAGGTGGCACAGGGGTCCACTATGCAGCCTTTATTCTGCTGACCCCACTTGCTCTGAGCACACGGCCTGCTCTGACCACCCAGGTCTGCGGAGAGCTGGGAGGCAGCACCTTTAGCAACCCTTGAAGCCTGAAAACACTGTGTCCTCCTCGTACCTGCCTTGCCTCTGCTGGGTTCGGGGGTCAGCCTTTTCCTCTGCCCACTCCCTCCTGCTGGCTCACTGTCCTCTGGGCAGGGTCCATGATCAATGGGGACCCCCTCTCTAACCTGTCTTACTATTTCCCATAGCTCTTTATTTCCTCAAAAGACAAGGTGACCTGGCTTCCTTCTCCCTGTCCTTATTTTGATGGCAGCAGTGGTTAAATCAAATGACAGAGAACACATTATGGTTGCAACTGTATGCCTTTAACTCATCTTCAACCAAGAGCTAATAACAAACTGCCCTTCAGCTTGATGGCTTCTCACTGGCCCATGGCGAGGGGCAGGGAAGTGGGGAGTTGTCCCCGTTCTGGGAATAGAGTCATCACACTCTGTCATCTCCTGCCACCAACACGGATGTTTCATGGTGTTTGACCATCAGGACCGGTTTCCAGCAAGCTCCAGCTGGCTCTGAAACCCCCAGCCCAGCACAGAGCTTGGCATGAGTATTGCTGAAAGACACACGAATCTGTAGCTTTTGAGAGGAAATGCTCCCAATGAGTAGCTGACTTTGCTAAAGGAGGTGACGTCCTGACCTTGACCTTGACCTTGAGGCAGTGCTGCTATTGTCAATGGAGCTGTAAGGCTGTGCTCTGGGCTGCCTACCTAAGTCACACCGACTTGCAAAAAGTCCCAGGAATATTTACAGTTGGTCTTTAAACGGCAGTGGATACGAATAAAAGAGCCATATCTCACATCATTAGTCCATAAATATGCAGTTTAGTTTTATTTGTCAAATAAAATAACCTGAGATTGAGCTGCCTAGCTGAAAGACACAGACATACATACGCCTGTCTCCTTGCCCTGCTGCCTCTCTCTGATGTTTGCAGCCCTGTAGGAACGTTCTTTTCCTAAGTGTGTTCTGCTCTCTCCCTTTCCTGGGGAGAATCATTCAATCAGGTTTGCTTTCCTCTCCCTCCAGGGTGAAGCCAACTGAATGCCTAGGCTGTATGGGAGGCCATAGGTCTCCAGCCCCTTGGGGAAGGGAGAGCTGGAACCCACTCCCTTGCTTCCCTTATTTAAGGGAGGCTCATTTTGATTTTATAAAAGGCTTGGCGCCTGTGCAGGGCTGGAGGCTGGCTCTGCTCATTGTGGGGGTCTATGCCGTGCTCCCCTGCAGGAACAGAGTAGTGAGGACTCTGCCGTACCCCAGCCTGAATTTTCTGTCCTCACTGCGTCCTGTAAACTGCCAGGGGTCCTGAAATGTGAGCAAGAAGGCTGGAGGGACGCACTCACCCAGGAATACAGAACTTCCCAGTGTAAGGTGAAGGCCAGCTCCGTGTCCATCTGGTGATGAGTGGGAGAGGCCTGGGCGCAGAGGTGCACCTAGGTTTTTCCCGGTTTAGTGGGCTGTGTGTCCCGAGTTAGGTGCTGCAGTGGAATGGGGAGGATGGGCTGGTGGGAGCCAGGGCTCCTGATTAGTGGGCGTGGTTGGGTAACAGAGCCCTGCCTCTCCACAAAGCTGCCTGTACTTCCTGAATCTCTAAGACTTGAACTTTTATCTATTTTGGGTATAGCTCAGCCAGAGCAGAACATGGCCTGATCTGAACTTTAACAGTTGTTTGAATTTTTTTAAAACTTAATTTTATTTCAATTTTTAATTTTTGTGGATGCACAGTAGGTGTATATATTTTGTGGTACATGAAATATTTTGACACCGGCATGCCGTGTGTAATACTGACATCAAGATAAACACGGTATCCATCCCTCAAGCATTTATTCTTTGTGTTTCAGAGAATTCGATTAAATTCTTAGTTATTTTTAAATGAATAATTAACTATTTTTTTTCTTCTATCGTCACCCTGTTGTGCTAGCAAATACTAGGTCTTATTTATTTAAGTTGTTGGACGTATATATGTGTGCATATATATATATATGTGTATGTGTGTGTTTGTGTGTATATATATACATATATATATATTTTTTGAGATAGGGTCTCACTCTGTTACCCAGGCTGGACTGCATTGTCACAATCTTGGCTCACTGTAGCCTCAACCTCTCAGGCTCAAGTGATCCTCCCATCTCAGCCTCCTGAAGTAGCTCCGACTACAGGTGCATGCCACTGTGCCTGTCTAATTTTTTTTTTTTTTCTATTTATGGTAGAGGTGGGGTTTCTCCATGTTGCTCAGGCCAGTCTCAAACTCCATGTCCCCACACCTGGCCTGTTGGTAATATTTTAATATTTGTATTTTAAGCAGAGATATTAAAGACAGTGTATCCTGTCAGCAGACACCACCACCAAGACTCAGTATATTCAGTCTGAACTTTATCTCAGAATGTCTGTTCTTTTGCAAATAGGGTCTTGACTTTCAAATTAACATTCTCCTTGTAAGGCTCAGAAACAGTTCCATCAGGGGAGACAGAGGGATGTGATGGTGAATGGAGAGGGTCTTAGGTGAACCCAGCAACACCCTCATGTTCACCCCTCAAAACCCAAGGGCTTTCTGGGTCAGGTGCTGGCGTGAGGATTTTGCTTGTGCTCTCCTTACAGGTTTAGCTTTCACTTTCTCTTGGATCCTTGTAGTGACTATGATATAATCATCACAGATTTTAGACTGGTAAGTCCCCAGCACCCTCTAAAATGCAAAGGTCAGGAACAAAGCAGGGAGGGCTGTGCTAAACCCAGGCCTGGATTTCATGTCGGCACTGGCTCCGGATGGGCGTGTGTAAACCGGCAGGGGTGCTGGAATGTAAGCAGGTAGGCAGGAGGGACACATTGTCCCAGGGAAAAGAACTTCCCAGTGTAGGGCGAAGGCCAGCCCCATTTTCCCCATTTCTATCTGACCATGAGGTGGAGAGGCCTTGGGTGCAGGTGTACCTCATATCCTCTAATACATAAATAAGCCATAGTTTCCAGTTAATGCAATTGTTCCTTATTGCACCTCTGCACGATATGCATGTCCATAGATGCCATGTTTTGTAAAACTAACTGATGTTATATTTTCGAAAAGAAAGTTGGCAATGTTATGAAATTCAAAGCTGTATCTTTCCCATCACAATATTCTCTCTACAACATCCTTCAGAGGCGTAAGGCCTTTGTGTTACAAATGGAGAGAAGAGATGCCTTGAACTGAGAAATCAGTTCTCTTTCTTTCTTTCTTTTGCTTTTTTTTTTGATCGGAGTTTTGCTCTTGTTGCCCAGGCTGAAGTGCAATGGTGTGGTCTCGGTTCACTGCAACCACTGCCTCCCAGGCTTAAGGAATTCTCCTGCCTCAGCCTCTCGACTAGTTGGGATTACAGGCATGCACCACCACACCTGGCTAATTTTTTGTATTTCTAGTAGACACAGGGTTTCACCATTTTGGCCAGGCTGGTCTCCAACTCCTGACCTTAGGTGATCTACCTACCTCAGCCTCTCGAAGTGCTGGGATTTCAGGCATGAGCCACTGCACCTGGCTGATAAATCAGTCTTTTAATGGACTTAGAAGAAAAACAAGGAATTAGAATACAGCTAGTGCTCGACTTACGACCACGGTTGGGACCGCGGACCGGTCGTAACACGATTTGGCCGTAAGTTGAGTAGGCTATATGTACAGTTGAAATGGTGCACGCGGAGATGGTAGTGCTGCCGGAAGCTGGTCCGCACTGTCGTACACCCAGCTGGGCAACGTTTGCGCTGCCAGACGCGGAGCAGTCATGGCTAGCGATTGTGGTCGTAAAGTCGAATGGTCATAAGTTGCATAGGTGGTAAATCGATCAATACCTGTAATTATAAAAAGTGGATTAAAGAACAGGGTTGTATCTAGTCAGGCTTTCCCAATAAGCTAACCATGAGATGCGTAGAAGTGTTAAACGTCAATTCTGGGCCATGTGGTTGGTTTCAATCAGGGAAGTTTTGCAGCAGTGGCTGCCTTGAAGTTTGCTAAGAACAGAATGATTCTGACATGATTTGTAGGGATGGTCTTTGGGACATGGGAGGAGCTGGCTTTCCTATTGCATATCTCCCATGAAATCTTACCCTTTTGGTGTCCTTGGGAGTTTCATCTTTTTAAGTGATGGTCATTTTCTTGGTGCCAAGACACTGTTTTTGTGCTCAAGCACTTGTCAGAAATTGTGACATAAGACAGAAACTTACATGACTCTCCATGAACAAAAAGGAATGTGTCTTGTTAGCAGCACAGGCAGGATACACAGCCCAGACCGGTAGCTTTTATTGCTTTTGCAAAGGAGAAGAAAATACCATCCAGTTCGATGATGCTATATCCTTGAAGAAATAGGCAAGATTTAACCTCAAGCACCAGAACAATGGGTTTCTGATGGCCCACCTCCTGCCCGCCTCCGGACATGGATGGTCCCAGGGCATGCTCACCCTTTTGGGGTGGTGTCTGGGCAGACTGTCTGCACGCAGGTGAAATAAACAGCCCCCAGCACTTCGCCTGGTCACAGGAAACATGCTGGGTATCAGAGCCACAGCCAAGAGTTGTCCAAGGTACAGACACAGCCCCGGCGTAGCCCCACTCAATGAAACCCCTTTCAAAGCTGAGTCTGCCCCTGTGAGTTCTTTCCTCTTGGCTTGAACAGGCCTCGTACATATTAAGCGTTCAAGAGATGGGGCTGTCGGTGTCGGTCAGACAGACGGGCTGTACTAAAATGATCTAGCGTTCATCTTATCATTTCTCTGTCGACAAGACTGAGAACGTTTTTTCCTCAAATGCTCCGTTCAGATTCGGCTGTAGCACAGTGGGTTTGCCTGTCATGAAAACAGCTAGATAGGAGTTCCGTGCAAAGTATTTTAAAAGACAGGTGCGGACAATGAGGAAAAGTGCAGTGAAAGGTTTAAAATGTAGAAACTCTCTGGCTTGGGTTTGTGTTCTTACAGCTCCTTCAGCCATCAGAGCCCTGTTCCTCTTCCCTGAGTTGACAGAGTGCCTTTTCCCGGGTGTGGGTGTGAGAAGACATCACCAGCCCTGCTGTCCCTGGAGGTCACAGCTCAGGTCTGACATCAGCAGAGAGAACAGAAGGGTCACCTCCCCGGAGAAGGAAGGAGCTTTGCCTTTGAACGATGCATTTAAAACACTTATAAAACATCCCTCAACTTCTTCCAGGAACAAAAGTTTTAAATGAAGGAAAGAGCCTCAGCTATTTCAAGGTCTTGGATTCTTTCCCTTTCTGGCATTTGTGAGCAGCCGTGCAGATTTTTTCCTCCAGAAATGGAGGAAGACTGATTTAGCAAGTTTGCAAAGAGCCCACTTGTGTGAAACACCTTCCCTCCTGCTTTAAGGTGAAACTCCTCTTTCTAGGAGGAAAGCAGATAGAGGTCTAGGTCTGGATTGCATTGGTCCTAGCATTTGTCAAAGCATTCTACTGAATTAGTGGCTCAGTACAGCACTCACTTCAAAAAGAGACCCGGTTAAAATAGAGGGGCCCAACTCTTTGCTGCCTTTGCTTGTGATTCTCACGGGGTCCTTGTCAATTTCTATTAACCTGTGGCAGGTCCAGGAGGAACACTCGGTTAATGGTTTGTTTAGGTGGCTCTCTCTTGGTCACACGGAGAACTTCTTGAAGGCAGAATAGCATCTTATTTTAGCATTTCCAGCCAATAGCTAGAGTGCTGGGCAACAAAAGGTGCCCAGTCAATGTTGATTGATTATTTGATCCACATTTAATCGGCTACCTCACCCCCATGTCTCCACTCACACAGTAAGACCATGCAAAGGTGTGATAGGAAATGTTCTGATGGTCAAGATTTGGGAACATGAAGTGTAGTCTCCATAAGAGCGTCGGTGGGTGTTTTACGGTTTCTGAACAAGCTTCCTGTGACTGCCCTGCTGTACACGCCTTAATTCAGATTTTGAATCTAAGGACCACCTGCTTTATGAAGTCCTCCCTGTGTCCCGCAGGTTGGACGTGTATTCACAGGACACACAGACCTTAGAGGTGTGATAGTCTTGGCAGCATCCGTAGGAAGAAGACTGGGAGGAAGGACTGGCAGGAACTGCCACGCACCTCTAACCGGAGTCATGAGGGCTGGTCTGAAAACAGAGGTGCGGATGGCTGGAGGAAGTGGATGGCAGCAGCTTGCGCCTGCTGCAGAGGGAAGGAGAGGGGTGCTTCCTTTTGGAAAGATAACTGGTGTGATACAGGCAGAGGTGAAGCCAACAGAACAATGCCACAAAACCTACTTGATGACTGAATTCGAGTATCACAGCCCCAGCCTCCCATGACAGGGCCAACCAAGGCTGTGGTCTTGTGTAGCATCCATCAATTAAAGCAGGAGGGAAGCTTCAAAGCAGTCATTCCAGTAAAAATTTAACAAGCTCTGGGCTGACTTTAAGGATGCATGTGAAATCGCCATGAAACAAGGATTTTATTTTATTGTATTTTTTTTCCCCATGGGCTATATTATTTCAGTTATTGGTGCATAAGTATCTGGAGGTACCATTGCATTTTTTTTCCCCCTAAAGATAAATCCTGGAGGCACAGAGGGCCTCTCTTGAAGAGGAAGGCTCAGATCAATCAGGAGAAGCCAGGTGGGAGGAGATCCTGAGAGGGAGGGCCTTGCCTGGAACTCTGCAGCAGGGTTAGGGTAAGGCGTGTGAGCCACCCATTGCATTTCTGCCTGGGGTTTTCATCAAGGTTCCCTTTCTGTGACAGGTAATGTCATTGCATGTACACAATTTAAGACAGAGCATCTGGTGCTTCTCAGACCTTCAAGCAGGGGTCACATCTCAGGTGAACCTTGGCAGTTTTTAGATGAGCAAAGTAATCAATGCAAAAATGTCAAATAATATAATAATAATGATATCAGAAGAATGCCCAAGCTGCGGTTGGATTCCCAGAGGGCAGCATCTTCTCATGCCATCAACAACATGGTGCCATTTCAATCATTCTCTTTTTGTCCCAAAGACAGAAAAAAAGAAAAGAAAAAGACACCATGAACTAACTGTCAATCCTCCTGGTAATACAAGTACACCTGTAAATAAACATGTCAATGTCTACACACAATGCACATTTATGCAGAATCCATCCTCCTGGTGCTTGTGCAGTTATCAAGTAAAAGTCCTCCTGAGCCTAAGAAATGACAATATTAATTCAGTCTTGGGGTGTGGGGGGAAAGGTGGACTCTCTTCAAATAAAAAGGTGAAGCTAATTAAGTGACATCCACTGGGGATTGGGAAAAGAAGAGGCTTCTTGTGGGAAGGTAATTATATCTTCATTGACCCTCACGGGGTATCCCAGTGGCGGGGACTCTGCCTTTTGGTGTGACATCTCCTTTCGGGATGAGCTGCCCATCACCTCGAGAAGCCCCCCTCTCCACGGATGCGTTTTCTAATCAGTTCACATGATTGAGCCTCCAGCAAGTGATGCTTTACTTAATTCCTTTCCGCCTGTAGGGTGTGAGGTTTGGAGGGCCTCTCGTCAAAACTTTGGAGGGCTCTGTCAGTTTGAAAAGAACATGACCTTTAAATTGTATCAGTATGTTTGCTGGTGCATAAGGGAGAGGAAAAGGTTCGTCCTGATGGAAAACCAGTCAGAAGCCAAGGAGTAATTCAGAGGGAACCAGCCCAGGAAGGTAATTTGTTTATACATAATCTGCTAAGTGGGGCAAGAATGGGGCCATGTACCTGCTGGGAGAGAAAGGCCTTCAGGTTTGGGTCTGGGGACGTTTAGCCCGTCTTATGGTCTTTTTCTTTCCATTGCTTCTCACCTCTAAACTGCAGATACTGCTCCACTGTTCTTAGAACAGGTAAACCAGTTTACTCCCGTGACTGCAGTTGAGGGGCAGATTTTCAGAAAGATTCTAGTTATACAACTGTCAGCCCTGGAGTTGAATCATGGACTCCTCCAGAGAAATTAACAAGGTCTGGTCTGATACTGTGTGACGCAAGTAGGAACATGAGGACTGATTTTGAGGTTTATCAAAAAACTGCTTTTTAGAGATAAAGCGTCTATTCTGATTTTATTTCATAAGTCTTATTAGAATAAAGAGAATTTGAGAAGCCCATCTGTTTCATGCACGCCCCCGTGCACACACACACCCCCACCCCCACACTTTTTATTTGTGTATTGTGTATAGTTTTTATTGTGTTTATTTGTGTAATATTTTAAAAGTTGTATAACTTTGCATTTAGAAGACCTTTAATGATGACCCTTTGTGTCAGAGTTTGTTACTACCCACCCCCTTTTTCCTAGTTAAAATATTTGGGTTTATAAATGCAGAAGAACATAGAGGCTAAGATACCCAACATTTCCTGGTTTAAGGAGGGGACCAAAAATAGCAACTTGAGCTTGGAGCAGACGTATACTTATTTTATTTTATTTTTTTTTAAATTTGTAGCATCTTTATCTTTCAGAATCAAGAAAGCTGCCCACAGTGTCATTCTTCAGCTGAGAAAAGAGTTGACTAACTCCACGGGTTGGAGTGAGGACTCAGGGAGATGGTAGGACACTAACCAGCTATGTCTCCATTTCCTGAGCTGTAACACTGGGGTAGACCGTCTCACTCTCCCCTGGAGGATTGTGTTATTTTTGGAGATTAATAATTTTGGAGGAAGAAGCGTGGCTTCTTCAAAAGGAAGTCACACGAAGAAGCAACTTACATGGTGGTCTCTTTATATAAACATACTGTGACTAGACAATGTATTTGTTCTTTGTAGCAGGAAAGAGCAATGAGCAGGTTCCTGACTCTAAGTCCCGTTCATCCTTGTGTTGTGAAGCATAATCATTTGTCAGTTTAGGTGAAGCTCCTGTGCCCGGCTGCAAGCCACGGTGCTGTGAAGTATTGACTGAGTCCGGGTGCCTAATGCAAAATGCAAAATAGGAATTGAAACATACTTGATGGAATTAAAACATTAGTATTGGCTTTCGGCTCTCGGTTTTCTAGCTCCTGTAATAAATGCAGGACATCTTAAAACCAAAAGCCAACAAAGCAGCAGAAAACAGCCAGACGCCTTTGCAAGGCAGGAGAGGCATAGAACCTCGCTGCAAGATTTGTGAATTGATTTTTTCCAGTGTGGACTCAGGCAACTGTTTCATCTCCAACTTTGACGTAAACTTTTCATTTATTTTAAGTAGAATGCTCTTATTTTTACCACGGGTAGAGGAAGACACTGTGACATGTTAGGTAAATGAAATAATCCTGATTACCACATTAAGCCATACACAGGGAATCTTAAAAAGAAAGTGGTATAAAAATCTAACATGAGTACACTTACTCGAACATGAGTGTTTATCAGCATGTGCATAAACTAGGACTTCTCTGAACCAGAGGCCGTGACAGTATGGGGATTTGGGGTCTGACCTTTACTAAGGAAATCCATAGGGTATTTCATATGAGATATCTTCCTATAGAAATGAATCTGGTTTTGGTCCCCAACAGGAATCCTGTCTTTCATCAAAAAAGTTTAATATTCATTAATATGGCAGAAATCAATATGTATGGTTTGCCTCTGTGCTCCTAGAGGTCTCCATTTTATGCTGAGTCTTGGGAATCTGAATAAACTGTGATGACCAGGCCCTTATGCCCCATGGGACCCAGGGACAGTGCTTTAGTTCTGTTTCCTCAAGGGCCTGCGGAGATCTGTGTTGGGGTTATAACCCTGTTGCTCTCCAAGGGTTAGGCCAGGGAAGAAAAATGGTGCCCAAGGGTGTCCATGTTTGGGTTCCAGACATATCCCCTCATTTAAACATATGAAATTTCTAGCAATCTCCATTGAAAGCAAAGACAGCCACAGACATATTTTCTAATGGGTTCTTTAGACTGTTCAGGCACCACAATATTTCCTTCTCCTATCCTGGAGTTTCAGACATCTGCCTGATATGGAGGCACTGTTCCAATAAATCCTCCATCCTTGGGAGGTCAGAGGTGAGATGGGATTGGGAAGAGGGTCAGGGGACAGTGAGAACCTTCACCTAGCCCAAATCAATCCACTCAGGCAGTAGTCCTTGATAGCAGAGTCCAAGGGAAGCCTACCTCGCGCACGCTCACTGGCTTCTGTCATCTGGGGCTGGCCCACAGGCAGCCACAGGATGCCTTACTGGACTTCAGGAAGCCTTATCCTGATGTAGCCCAAAGGTTTCTAGTTCTCTTTTATGTCATAAGTCCCTGTGGCTTTTGTAGGCTTCCCCTCTGAGGAGTCTTAGGACTATGCTGCTCGATTTGCTCTTTTGCAGGGACAGGATTTGCTTGGTCTTGGAGGTTCCTTTCCTTGCATGCTTGAATTCCCGAGTTCCTGGGATTGCATCTGGCACCAAGCTCTCTCTCCCCAGAGTTTAGCTCCAGGGTTATTGTGGGTGAGGCAGGCAGTGCCAGGAGGGAGGCCCTTTGAGCTAAGTCTGCAGAGTTATCACCAGTTCCTGTAGTCTGTAGAGCTCAGAATAATTTCAGATGATTTCCTCCAAGGGGTGGGGGTGGTGTGGTTAATAATATTGCAGCAGGCACAGCAGGCTTTGGGTGGAGAGAAAGCAGCTGGGTCTACTGAGTAGGGAATTTTATTCTGGGGTCTGAAACTTTCCTGAAGCTTGGGCCTGGTTGGGCGAGGTAACTCCACGACTCTCCCGACACATTTTGAGTGAACTGGTTTCAGCTTTCACAGAATGCTAATGTTGGTATTGTTTATGTCTGGTCGCATTGTTTTTCACTTTAAAATTACAGCTTTAGTACATTAAGCTAATTTCATAATACTGTATTAACTTAATATTCCATAAATCACACATGTCAGATTGCATTGTTACGGATGCGCAAAACCCAAATTTACTATTCAGACTCTCCAAACACATGTATTCATAATTTGCTCCAGCAAACCCCGTGCTGCCATATAGGGTTAAGGAATTATACTTTCCAATGCCAGGCACAGATCACGCCGTGCGCTCTCTCTCCCCGCAATTGTTCTCCATACAAATTGAAACAATATATTTCCAGCCATTTTCATAGTTGTAATTACTAGCAAAAATTGTAATACCGTGAACATATTTTAAACACCTGCACTTTTGGTCCAATTCATTTTTTTATAAGCCGAGTGTTCTCATTTGAATAAGGCTGAGGAAGCTCACTAGTGGTAGCAACGGCAGGGTATCTTTTTTTTTTTTTTCTTGGGGAAGATGATAACTTTTGGCTTGGAAGGAGAGGTAAAGAGACTGGCAAGAGGAACTCAGCTCGTGCCTTCTCCTCTCCCTTCATTCCTCGTCTCTCCTCTCATCTTCCCTTTTCCTCCCCTCTCTCTCTGTCCCGGTCTCCCACCCCCCCCCAGCTCTGTCTCTTTTTCTTTTTTCACCTTGGCAAGAAGGATTTAATTGTAGCCTGTTTAGTTTTTACGTGCTCCCTGGTCCTCTTGCAAGGGTGCAAAGTCTCTGTTTAGCCCGGCTGGCTGGTTCCGGGGAACAAAGGCATGCTGTCCGTGGGGGAAATGGTGGTGGGCTGGGGCATGGAGGAGCCTCTGTAGGTTTTTAAGCACACACTGTCTAATCGGGCTCTGACAAGTCCATTGTAAATCAAAGGTCTGGTAAGTGGGGATGCCAGAAATGTTTGATCTCCTTCCAAGCCTTGAAACAACTTGCTTATTTTTTCTGCAGTTTGGCTTCTCACTAAAATAAAACATTGTGAGATGAATGTTCTGACGGGTCATTGTGTGTCAAGCTGTCACTCTGTAATGGTTACATATTTCAGCTGGATTGAGGTGGTGCGGGTTGGGGGAGGTTTGGGGGAAAGAGAGAGGGAGAGAGGGAGGCTAAGAAAGGAGACAAAGAATAACAAGATTTCTGCTTTCTCCTTGTGGCTGATCTTCATTTAAACCAAACACTTGTCATGTTCAGGGAAAGTTTTATAAATTTTTAATGATATTGGGTACAACTGGTGCTTTGAAATTTGCTGTACTTTAATTTTTTCTTCGTTAGCAAAGGTTCACTAATGCATTGAAGTGCTAAGAGCGTATCCTGGGGATGCCACGATAATTGTGTTGTTAATAATATTGTGGCACTAGTAATGTTCTCCTGGTAATCAAGGCATGAGATTTTTTTTTAATATATTCAGTTATTACACTGCATCTCGTACAAATCATGTCAATTACAATTGCCAGCCTGTGACAGTTAAAATAATTGTATACGTTTTCTAGAATTTTCCATTGGCTTGGCTAATCAAGCTAAAAAAAAAATCAACACATTATTTGCATTAATTTTGTTTCTAGTCTATTTCCACTCCTAAATCATTTGTCCATCTACTTCAAAAGGCAGAACAGTAAGTATTTTAATAATAAATATACAAACACATTCACACCAACCTAATTTAGGAATACTCCTATAGGTCTGGCAAGACAGAATCATCTGGTTGGAATGTTTTGTGTGACTGGGTTTATGACTTTAACTAGTGTGCATGCAGGCTGATATTGGGTTCACATTGCATTCACTTGGGGATATGTGGATTCTATGTTTATGTAGACAAATCTTATAAGAACGTTCACTTTAGCATTTGCTATTTCTGTATTCTGTCCGTAGTTCCGTCTAGGTCAGGAAAATTGCATGATTTTGGTCTTTCCTTTTTGGCTTCACTGAAATAGCTCAATATTCCTCTGCACCAGGAAATGATGTATGTAATACTTTGCAGAAAGGCACTGCAAATTTGCAGCTCAAACACTAGTCTTCTACTTCTGTGAGCTCTACCTCCTGACCAGCACTGAAGGTTTCTTTATTTAGAACTAAAATAGCTAAACACTCAAAAAGTACTGAACATGTGAAGCCGGCTGCACACGGAATCCCCTGTGGTGTCTCAGCAAATTTCCCCATAGCCTGGGCTCTCTCTGTCTCCTTCACCCAGCGTCCCTCTCCCCATCACCCCTGAGGACAGGGAGGGGTTTTGGTTACAGGGAGGCTTGTTGAATGAGGACTCCAGGGTACACAGGAGAAGGGGAGGAGGGGCTGGAAGGGTCTCTGGGGAGCCTTGCCCTGCCTGGCTGCCATGGTACACAGGGACAGCGGGTCGGGGTGCCTCTCAGGCAAACCTTGAAGAGTGAGATGCCTGGCTTGTTTTAGCCGTGAAAAAGAGAGCCTTGGAAAGCAAGCAGGAAATGCAACAGTTTCTCAAGGGGCCATTGAACAAGAAGGAGCAACATTCTTGCAAAAAACCAGTAGCAGAGGGTCAGAGCAATGACAAGTGGACATGCTAGGATTATAGGAGAAATTATCCGGCATCTTGGTGATATTATTTGGAGAACAATAAATAAGCACCCCCGTTCCTGAGGCCCTCTTCACCCCCTCTGCCACTATCCTCCCTCTACACTGTGCTGTCTGTGGCATCTAGAGTTTACACGAGGATCAGTGACTACAGGTTATGGGGGTCAGGGCAACAAAATATTTTTTCCCCTTTTTAATGCAATCATATTCTCTTAAACATGGCTTGAACAAATCATCTCTCAAAACGTAGAATTTATTTCTCAACTTTGCCTGGAGGTACAGCGGCAAGAACAGATTTTTTCCCTCTCTCTGGCCCTTGGAGTCCTGACCACACAGAATGGATGGCTTTAGAACTATACACGGACAGAAAAATCAATGCGTCATACCAGGAGGCTTCAGGGGTTAGGTTCCCATGTCCATGTCAACAAGGCTATTGGTTTTTTTAATGCTCCAAAGTTATCACTTCCCGGCTGCTAGAGCCATCGCTGTGACTTGTGTGGTCAAACCTTAACAAAAGAATTTCCCTTTGCCCACCACTCGGTGGCATGGAATTTAATTACTGCACAGAGAGAATTTTTCCAAGTATGACAATCTAAAACAAACAAGCAGGCCCCCAACCGCAGATGTTCCCAGGGCAACTGACTGGTGTGTTACAGCTGGGATCAGGGATCTTGCTAGGGGCCAGGGCGCCAAACATTTGTACCAAGCCTCAGCTCTGCGGCAGGATGGCAGGTGACTGGCGAGGTCTCTGCTAGCTCTGGATGCTCTGGGGATGCAGCTTGCTCGAAGAAAAGGACAACATGGTCTTCTTTAGGGGGGTCACCTTGCAGTCAGTCGGAATTGGGGGTGGCGGACAGCTAGGACCATGAGCATCTCTCCTGCTTTGAGCTCACTGATCTATTTAGGGTTTGATTTGTCAGTAGAATTACGAGCTATCATGTGAAGACCACGTTGCTTCCATTAACACTTACTGTTGTTAGATTTTAAGGGGACTATTTGAAAATGAGGACTTGTCTAAATCTTTGTTGATGTAATCATCCCAACAACGCATTTGTTTTACCAGGAGTCCTTGTACCTTGACAGTAGCCCTATAGGAAGACCTAGAATTTCTCGGATTGACCGACTTTGCAGCCACTCTGGATCCAGACCCATCCCGAGCTGCCTGGCCAGGAAGAGACCCTGTACCCTCCTAACTGGGCCCTTGGCTCTGGTTTTCATCCTCAGCACCCCTCCCCCAGCTGCCTTTCCCTGGGCTGTCCTGTCGTCGGCGGTGACACAGTGCCAGCGCCACAGTGCCGGAGACCGCAGTGAGCATTGCTCACTTGCAGCGGGCGGATGAAAAGGCAGTGCAGATGTAATTTGTTTTCAATGGCTGTTTCAAAAGAATAATTGTGGTGACATTGCGGGATCAATATTATAGATTTTTGTTTTCAAGTACACTGTATGTGTGGTGCTAAGGGGAGGCAGGAAATACAACGCTGCAGCCTGAATACGATAAAAATGGATCGAGGTCTGCGGGTATTTGTCGGCTGCTAGCCATCACGGGTTTGGGACATCATTGGTGGGATTACCGAGTTTGTCCTTTGGGTGGGTATTTCATGGTGAGTGGTGTGCACATTTCCTGTAGTTTTCCTTTTTGGCTTCTTTCTGGACTTGTTTCCTGAATCCGCATGAAAGCGATCTGAGATGAGCTTCCAAAATCAGAGCCTTGGCTTTGTCCGCTAACAAGTGGAGGTGGCCGGGGGTGGTGTGGTGGAGAAGGTGTGTGACTATCTGTGGAAGGGGCTGGATGGTTTCAGGAGAAAACGATGGCTTCCAGTCCAGATTTGGGGTAGGATGACTCTGGAAGCCTTCTGTTTCCTCCAGCTCCTCCTGTGCAGCCTCTAAAACGCAGGTCACCCCAGGAGTGTCTGTGGGTCCCGGATTGACACAGGGACTTGGTGACGGTGGGAGCAAGTCCCCAGGCATCTGTCAGACCACCTTAGACGGCAGCCTCATCCTTGGGCAGGACAGCATGCTCTTGAGAAAAACATTCTGCTCAGAAAGCTTGTCTGAACACAAAGATTGCCACTTTAAAATCCGAAGAACACCAGAGGAGGTGATGAAGACCTCTGGAGTTAAGGTGGGTTCCCTGACTCAGGGTAACTGCACAAAAGTGTAGATCCCAGGGTGAAAATTATATGAACAAAGAATTAGTAATAAAGCTGAATAAACGTAATGAGATGTGAAAGAGAGCATGGTGGGTGCCTTCCCCCCTGTCTTTTGTAATGAGCCCTTGAAAGAAATGGAAATCCTGGCAAAATACCTTTCTAGTCTCTGGCTTCAAATTGTAAATGAAAATGATTTGTTTTGGGGTGAGAGAATTGCCAGGAAGGGAGCAGGATTTCTACCTGACATCCAGAAGGATACCCAAAAGGTGAGAGCTGGAACATCTGCCCCAAATGAGTCAGTTGACAGATAGAGAAACTGAGGCATACCACTCCTAGGACTGAGGCCCTGCCTGGCCTTGCAGTGAGTTTGAAGAGAGTGCGTATTATGACTTTCAACCCAAAGCTTCCCATGGGCTTGGCTCTGGTTTGGGTGTATTTTGTTTGGAAAGCACAATGTCTTTTGTTGTTTGCTTTTCCTTTTTTTCTTTGTCTTTGTCTTTTTTTTTTTTTTTTTTAATGGAGGACAAATATAAAGTTGGGCAAGTTCCATAGCAATCCAGTTCTGGATTCTCTTGAAAAATCAGAATATCTAGCAACACAGGGCTCCCATCTTGCACGGCAGCATCTAGCCCGTGTGAAGTCCCCCCTGCCTGCTTTGGGTGAGATTCTCCCTCCCTTGTTCACCTTCTGCCTCAGAAGCATGTGAGCTTGTCAGCCCTGTTCTAGAATGCCCTGTGGTGTGTGTGCGACTAGACAGCTTTCCTGCTTGTGAATTTAGCCCAGTGGTGAATATCAGGGGCACACTTCCCTCAGAGCTACTCTTTCCTTCGTTCTATGGAGCATAGGCTATGATTAGTAAATATGAGCTGATTGGCACCCTACGACCTCTAACACCCTATGTTAGCAATGTGTGTGCCTGTGTGATGCAAACTCTCTGGAAGAAATAAAAACCAAGCCACCTACACATTTCAAAATAGCCAGATGTTTACATTCACACTTCCTGAAGATTTAAAGCCATAAACATTCGCTGAGCTCCTGGCTCGAGGTTTAGGCAGGAGAGAACGGCTTCTCTCAAGGAGCTCACAGTCTAATGGGAGAAAACATAGATGCGTTAATTACCTAAGATGTAAACTCAGGGCTTGTTCACTGAGGTCCTGCTGTGTCCTAGCCCCTGCTACTACCTTTTAAGTTACTAGGCAGGAAACTACCCATAAAAGACAGAACATGATGAAAAAGGCTATATTTATGTGCTGAGGGGTTTAAGTCTGGATTACAGAAATTAACATCTGAGTTACTAATTTAACAGCTATTTATCAGCTATGAGTGAGACATGGTACAAGGGCTAACACTGTAATGGTGAACAAACTAGACATTGATCAAACAGCTGCACAGACAAATAATTCCAACTCACAAGTGCTATGAAGGAACAGTACACAGTGATATAAGTCCATATAACAGAGAATCTGACCAAATCTAGGGAAGATCAAAGGCTTCTCTGAAGAACACATTTGGTCTGAAGGTTGGATAAAGAATAGAGAACACGAGAGCTTTCTACACAGAGGAATCAGGATGTTCAAAGGCCCTGGGGCAGGAGAAAATCTGTCATACCCAGAGAACTCAAAGAAGGCCAGTGCAAGCTGGGACAGGGAGCATGGAAGGAAGTGGTGTGGGGAGAGGAGCTGCAGAGATAGACTGGTGGATGCCAGACCGAACAGGACTCTAAGGTCCAGGGTAAAACATTTGGACTTTGTCCTCAGAGGAATGGAACACAGGAAGGGTTTTGAGATGTATATGTGTGTGTGTGTGTACATGTGGTGACACGAACAGATCTGTCTTTTAAAAGAAGTATTTATCCTAAGTCAGATTTCCAAGAAATCAGATGCTGAGCCTCAGAGATTTGTGTAGAGTGTTCCCTGGGGAATGCTTTTAGGAGCAACAGCTGTGAAGAGTAAGGAAAACAAGACTGGGCATAAGAAGAAGTTGCACCATCATAAAGTTGCAGAAGAGGACTCGGCAAATTCTACGGTGCCTGTTGGAGCTAGCATGACTCTGCAGAAATGTTCTGCCATGGAGTTTGGGGCCTTAAACCACTAGACCTCCACGGTACCAACCAGTCATTGGATGTGAACCTTCCCTGGGGAGGAGATGTGATCTTGAATAAGGCCATTCTCTTCAGCTAAGGCCGGTTTTCCAGGAGGAACTAACTCAGTTAAGAGCTGTCAGCTACCAAGACTCTCAGGAGCTGTAATGGGTGGCACACAGTGTGTGCCACCGTCTGCCCCTTGCATGATGTAGAGCTACTTGCTTCATATAATAAGTTTTATAAGCAGATTTCCCAGGATCTTCGTTGGTCTTTTTTCCAGGGGAGACTTATAAAAGGGGATAGTCACTGGGACAAACCACAATCTCACACCTCCAGCTGGTCCTTGGGACACATCTATTACTCATCATCTCTGTCCTTTGTCCCACCGAGCCATTTGCTACTGCCCACGATTCTCTATATATTCTTATGTCATTATTTGCTCCTTATCCTTGCCTGGCACTTCCTTTGGTCTGAGCTGCTCACCTGCTGCAGAGACCAAGCCCTCATCTCTAAAGGGTATGGCCCCCGGGTCGCCACACCCTTCTCAACATAGCTGTTGCCATTGTTCTGTTTTCATGACAGGGCCCTGGTGACAAGGGGTGCCGTAGTGAATCAGCTGGCTGCCTCCATTATGTAACAATGACTCTATCTCCTCCTTTCCTTTCTTGCTAGACTCTCAGCGTAAGAATCGTAAGTGAACAGGTGACAGCTGTCACTAAACATATAATGGGACTCTTGCCAAGCTCTCCACTGAAAGAGGCTTTATCTGGGACTCAGAACCTCTAGATGCAGAAAGCCTGGAGTTACTAGGATGCCAGGCACTAATTCTGTAAATGGATCAGTGGGAAGGATGGAAAACAGGGCCACTCCCGCTTCTACCCTTTGGAGCCTGACTTCATGTACTGCACCTGTTGGGGATGCACAAACATACAATTTTCATTGCCTTGGAGTTTACACTGAGTCCTGGAGAAGAATTTCCTATTCTTCCAGGACACCAACTCCAAGTTGGTGCTTGAGTTGAATCTCCAAAGGGCCATTCTATTGCCCTACCCTACTGGCAGTTTCCTTTGTGTTGTAAGTGACAGAGCCAGTGTGTCTCCTGGCCATATTTCCACTCTCACACCTTCCCTTGCTACAGTGCAACATAGTGTGGGGTCTAGTCGTGCTGTAAACTCTTGGATAGTAGTGCTAGCTAAGACTTGTGGCCAGGAAAGGGAAACTCAAATCCAGAGGATGTGAATTCCTATCCATTTGAATCCATACCTTTTCCAAGGTGGAAGGGATCCAATGTGATGGAGTTGCCCCCAAGTGGATGGTTAGCCTTCTTTTGGTAAGAAGTCACATTAGGGCTTAACACATTGGTCTCTGTTGCTGGTGAGTTAGATATTTGGTAGTGCTAGGAGCTAGATAAGACTTAGGGAATAGGGATTCATGGTACTGGGCCCATGCCTAATGTTTATGTTATCATGTCTTTGCTGCATTCATGGGGCCATTGGCCCGATGGCCACTGACAGAGGCTGGCCCATATCAATGGGTCAAGTCATTCTTTCTACTTGACTGTTTACTGCTTCTTCCATGATGAATGCTCCTTAATGGGTATTATTATGTAATGAAAGGGCCGTCCCACTTGTGCCTTCTTGTAGACCCTCTCATAATCCTCTCCTTCCCAGGTCCCTTGGTCTTCAGACTTCCAACCGTTCTTTTCCAGTGCTCTTGACCAACCAGCTGAGCCATTTGCTACTTGCCCATGACTCAGCATGTGTTCTCATGTCAGCCTACCTATTTTTTCATACAGAGTAAATTACCAGATTCACCACCTGAAGTTCAGCTATGGGGAAGAGTTTTTCCCTAACTACTGTCTTTCAAAGCCATGACTATGTGAGACTGTTTAGCCTAGCAGGGGTCTGTTTGCAGCTTGTATTCACATACTGAGCTGAGAACCAAGATTAGCCTTTTTCCTTCTCTGCCGGCTGATTTGAAGGGTCCCCATGGTCCTGCAGGTGTTAGCTGAGGAAGGAGGTGCTGCTGCTTCAGCAGTGGGTGTCACAGGGGTCTGGGTTACCAGCTCATGCAGCTTACCTGTGCCCTGTGGTCCTGTTCTAGATAAAATTCTTCCATATTACAAGGTCAGGTAGATAAGTTCTGGATCTACCTGACCTTATGCCTTGGTGGCTCTGACAAAAACCAGTTCATGATGGGAAGCTCTTACTGGGTGGTAACTGGGCATTCCGTGGGCAGGAAATCGGTCTCTACCAGGGCCCATAAGTAAATCATGAATTGTTGTTGTTTTGCTTATTTTTGTATTGTGCATAATTTCTTAATGCATAAATTCTGTATAGTTGCTTCCCACCTTAGTGTCTCTGTGTCTGCTGGGTCATGAGGAGTTCCCCAGATCCTGGTCCACTTGCAGAGACCTCTTCTGATTGGTGCCCCTTTCAGTGGAAGACATTCTTGTCACTCAGAACACGGACAGTAGCAATATTCTGAAATGTAGGATAGCTGCCTCCAGAACTCATGGGGGTGCCGCTGACAGAGTGAAATGTGAGATGCAATGTGAAATGTGAGGTATTCTTCCCTTCGGAAGGGATGTCCTGGTATGTCTTTTTTTTGTTTGTTTTTCTTTTTTGAGGCAGAGTCTCTCTCTATCACCCAGGCTGGAGTGTAGTGGTGTGATATTGGCTCACTGCAGCCTCCACCTCCCAGGCTCAAGCAATTCTCATGCCTCAGCCTCTTGACTATCTGGGATTACAGGCTATATGTCTTACCTGGCTAATTTTGTTGTTGTTGTTGTTGAGATGGGGTTTCAGTGTGCTGGTCAGGCTGGTCTCAAACTCCTGGCCTCGAATAATCTGCCCACCTTGGCCTCCCATAGTGCTGGGGTTACAGGGCTATGTGAGGCACCCCATTGGTCTCTGGTATGTCTTTGACCATTGGACCCTCAAAAATTTTATTGACTTGGTGGGTCTCTGAAATTTCTTAGGGCTTATCTCCCACCCTCGGGAGGCCATGTATCTCACCAAGGTTGTCTACTGCCATCCTTCATGATCTATTTTGTTTTTGTAGGAATCAGACCGGTGAATTAATGGGGTATGATGGAACCTTCCACCCTTCAATCATATACATATTTTCTATGCTAGATGGTGCAGGAGCGACTTGAGAGGCTTCCACTTGACCTGCTGTGCCATGACGGTTCTTACCCAAAGGTCCAAGGAGCCATTCTGGAGATCTGCCAAGTTCCATGGGTGTCTATTTTGATGATACATTTTGGGGACTGGGAAATTGCCATGAGGAGGACTTTCTCAGAGCTGGGTCTGGGCCTGGATTCTATATTTTCCCCACCCTCTACATGTGTACACTTAGGCCATTTTGCTAGGAAGCAGAAGAGGGTGAGTATTGGGGAAAAGTTGGAGATCTTGAAGAGGAGAGGTTCAATTTGGGCCCCAGTCTGAGAAAGCTGCAGCAGGTTTGATAAAGTAGCCTTGGGTTTCCCAACATGGAAGATGTGCAGATGGTATTAAATAATATAGGGATATTATATTTATACATTAAATCATAGTGAGTTACAAGGTAGGACAATTATTCCTTTTCCAATTCAACATGTTTGAATATTTGCTGTGGTTCCAAAATGGACAGGCTGAGGCCTGTTGCATGGGAGTTGGGACAAAAATAAGTTTCCCATACAAATATGGCCTGGAAATTGATGGATTTTTATAGTATTGCCTTCCTCAACGTCTGAAGGTGGAATTATTCTGTTGTCCTGATTCAAGAAATGTAGAAGGACAGCTTTCTGCAGAGGAATTAATGGGCTTTGCCTGCAAGCTTATTTCTCCAGCCCAGTCCCCACCTTAGATACGACGTTTCCACCTTCTTCGACTCAAGCAACACATGTGGCTGTGTGGGCTGTGCACGCAGGGGAGTCACTGGAATCTCACCAATCTAAAAAGGGGGAAACAGGGTGGCCCTAGTTTGCCTCCTTGTTCTGAAAAATTTAATTTGTAAATTTAAATTTTAACATTTAATTCTATGGAAGAACATACTTTCTAGGTTTGAAATTGAATACTGAACTCCCCTGGGTCAGAACTCCCCCTCTAAAACTTGACATGGCATCTTACGGTCGCTTCAGTTACTTTGCTCAGCTTAGGGTAAGACCAGCCTTCATGGAACTCATTTATATCGGGTTGGAGGTCAAAAGCAGAATACCCTTGGGATGTGGAATTTTCTGATAAACAATGTTGCCTTATGTGGGGGAGGAAATTGTAAGACTGTGTATCAGCTTTCCATTGCTGCTGTAACAAATTCCCACAAAGTTAGAGGCTGAAACAATATGTTTATCATCTTGCAGTTCTATTGGTTGAAATCCAACACAGGTCCCACTGGACTAAAATCAAACTGCCAGCAGGGCTTTGTTTCATTTGGAGGCTGTACTAGCCTGTTCTCACGCTGCTGATAAAGACATATCCAAGACTGGGTAATGGCGAGGGAGGCCACACAATCGTGGCGGAAGATTAAGGAAGAGCAAAGGGATATCTTACATGGTGGCAGGCAAGAGAGAAAACATGTGCAGGGGAACTGCCCCTTATAAAACCATCAGATCTCCTGAGTCTTATTCACTATCAAGAGAACAACATGGGAAAGACCTTGCTCCCATGGTTCAATTACTTCCCACTGGGGTCCTCTCATGGAAGCTACGTGGAAATCATGGGAGCTACAATTCAAGATTTGGGTGGGGACACAGCTAAACCATATCAGAGGCTCAAGGACAGAATTCATTTCCTTCCATTTTCCAGCTTCTAGGGGCCACCCTTGTGCCTTGACTCATAGTCTTTTGTCCACCTTTAAAGCTGACAATGTTGGATCACTCTGACACGTCATATCTTTCACTCTGATCAAAGCCAGGAAGAATGTTTTTTTTAAAGAATTTACATGGTAAGTTGGGGCCTCTTGGATAATTCAGGGTAAACTCCCATCTCAAAGATTTACATCTTTAATCACAGTGGTGAAGTCCCTTTTGCCACGTGAGTTAACAGAGTCCTAGGACCAGGCTTAGGGTGTGAACATTTTGATGGATCCATTATTCTGCCTACCACAGACTGTAATATAACAAAGTTATAAGGAACCTTAGATTCTAATTTATGACCTCTCACTCATTTTCATTCTGGAGTTCCTTCCAAGGCACTCTTTTTATTTGTTTTTTGAGATGGAGTCTCGCTCTGTCACCCAGGCTGAAGTACAGTGATCTCGGCTCACTGCAACTTCTGAATCCCAGGTTTAAGCAATTCTCCTGCCTCAGCCTCCTGAGTAGCTGGGATTACAGGTGTCTGCCACCATGCCTGGCTAATTTTTGTATTTTTAATGGAGATGGAGTTTCGCCATGTTGATTGACCAGGCTGGTCTCGAACTCCTGACCTCAGATAATCCACCCCCCCTTGGCCTCCCAAAGTGCTAGAAGGCCACCAGTGCAGTGAGCCGCTGCCCCAGCCACAAGGCATTCCTAATAGATGTGCATCCAGCCTCAGATATGTGGTAGGTATCAGTACCTAAAATTCTGGATAATGCTCAGGACAGAAATCTCTTGCTGAAGGCTCCAAAACCAGAATACGTCGTAGGTAGGACTCTGATGCTGTCTCTTTCTTGTCCCAAATCCATGATCCTTGATTCCAGCATGCCTTAACTTTCCCCTAAATACGTGTCTGCAGGGAGTTTTGTTCCCAGCCTTGGGTCCTGGGGGACTCCATGTGTCCCAGGTGCCTTAATAGAAATATCGGGGTTGATTTGAGACCCTGGATTGGTCTCATTAGTTATCTCATCACCTAGAAAATGCCTCTGAGATATTTCCTTTGGGCTGGTTAGTTTCAAACACGAAGGAGCTCATTGAATAGGAAACAGCTGAATGTTTCCAGTTTGGCATGTTCCCCCTGACTAGCCCAGGAACTGGGAGCTATGAGGACTCTGTCCCCAGGATCCCCTCCCTGCTGGCTCTACCAGTCTTGCTTGCCTTGCTCCTTTGGTGTGAGGACCGTGATGCCTACTGCAAGCTGAGACAATCCTAGGTTGAGTGCTTGTGTATTTGCATAATGGTCAGGGCAGTGCAAGACTTCGCTTCGAGGAGAAATCTGTAATATAACTGGCCAAGCCTGGGAAAGCCTGCTGCAAACCTCTCTAATAAGGATCGAATCCCAGCGTGGCCGTCAAAACAGCTGGAAAAGCTGCAACCCCAGTCAAATGAAAAATTGGGCAAATATCTTGACACAGAAAAACTGCACATGTACCCTGGTAGAAATTATACTTTTATAGTTATTTTTACATCCAAACATTACTCTTTGAGTGCCGTCATATTTTATGAAAACTTTTATTAACATTTCAAAATGACCTTACCCTCATGGTGAGACTGTCAGTCCCAGGAGCCATAACCTATTTAAAACATTTTTATCTTTACAAACACAATAAAGTAAGCTGTCTTCAACAGATTTGTAGATCTCATTAGAGATACTTTTTAAGAAGGTAGTGTGTCTCTGGGGAAGATAATGACAGGTTGTAATCTTTGCATGCAAAGTTTTCAAACATGCACATTTTGCGCAAACGGATTATTTCATCTTTTTAGCCTTGTTGTCACCAGATCTGCTTTGTAATTGCTCTGATATTCAGTGGGGATGGTTAGGGCTCTGGCTGCCCTGAACAGGGCAAGACACCTTGGATGGGATGAACCTGGTGTTCCCCATATAGTAGTTCTCGACTCGGCTTGGCCATCGGAGGTGAGCTGAGGGCTTCAGTAGGACAGGAACACAGGAAATCTCATGCAGAGACCAGAGACAAATGACCCTTTCCTTTGACTAAAGCACGCTCGGTCTTCTAGGTTGTAAATGAGGCTTTTCCTTTGGGGAGTGACTAGCTTAGGTGGCAGTCGAGGTGGGTAATATTTCAGAACTGCTGCTCCAAAGGGCCAGTGTTCTAAAGACTTCCCTGCTTAAATGGTCTTTTTATGCAGCGAGATAATGCAGCTGGTGCATTGCTAAATCAGGCCTATTTTCTGAGGAATGGTTGCATTCAGGGCACTTCTAATTTGTCAGGAGAAATGCAGACCATCTCTCCAGGGGTCTGCTTAAGAGGACATCATTTCTGCACGAGCTCTGCCTTGGGTCAATGTGCCGCACGGCTGGCACACCAGCCCCTGTTGCTTCCACTCCCCCGGGGTTGCTCTGATTTATTAGGATTAAACAAGCCATGTCCTCCGCCCAACTCAATCCGCAGGGTGATCATCCCGTCTTCCTTCCCCTGCTCTCTCCCCCCTTTCTTCTAGAGCCAAAAGGCAGAAGAAGGGTCACTTTACAAATGTGCCCCCTGTCTTATGGGAAATGTTGCTGATGAAGTTTTACTCCGCTGGCCTGTGATGGCAACGTAGGGGCGCACAGGTGGTCCCAGAGGAGGCCAGGGTGCTGGGCAGGCAGGCTCTGGGAGTGGCGAGTGGCTGTCGTTCTTGTTTTCTGATTATGAGATGACAGTGAGACCACAGGGTTTTGGAATGCCAGAGATAAAGCCAAAGCCATTGGTAATTGACTGCTGTTACTTTCAGTCAGTGTCAGAACGGGGGATAAAGCCCAGGTGAGTCACACGGCTGAATGCCCCCAAGTGCTTATCTTACAACTATTTCAATTGCATTTCTGTTTGAGCCTTCCTTTTCTATGGATCTCACTTAATGAAGCTCAGCTCTGGCTTGGCCTCCATATTAAAGCTTTCTGTTGGGTGTGGCTTTATGGTAGTATTATTATTTACCTTATGAATCATATAAATATGATCTGGTTCCTATCTTGGGCCCATGATCTGCCACGTTACCTCATCATGGAGGGCCCTTGTTCCTGAGCCCCCCGGAGACCTCCTTCTGCAAAGTGCATGGACTCCACACCTGACTGCAGGGACAAGACCTGATTTTGTCCCTCAGCAATTTGTGACTGGAGCCAAGTTACTCATCTTCCCCGTGGGCTAATAATGGGCTCTACCTCCCAGGGCCATTGTGAAGACTGATCAAGTTAAACACACACAACACCAGGAATAGTGCTTGGTACATGGAAAGCCTGCAGGAAGCAGAAGCTTTGTTTCTGTTGTGAATTGCCTGGACTCCCTTCGGGGGAACTCTACTGACTGTTTTGTCTGGGTGACCGTGCCTTGCTCCCTGGCCTCTAGAAGGCCTCCTAGCCTGGCCATCAAAACCGCGGGAAAAGCTGCAACCCCAGTCAGCGTTTCCAGCTGGGACCCTAGGAGTTTTCTCACCACTTAGGCTATTTCACAGAAGCCCCTGTGCATGTGAGCCCGGCCACAGGAGCAGGTCCCATGAGGACTGTGGAGCTAGGACGCAGGACGTAGGACTTGTGAAGGCTTTGGCTCCCCTGAATTGAGAGCCACACCTGGCCGTGTCAAGCGTGCTTTCCTGAGAGGACCCGTCTGGCTGAGGAATGAGTTTGGAGTCATACTGCCCAGCAGCTGTGTGAGCTGTTGGCCTTGGCACTAGGGGCAATTAAGGGTCTGGCTGCCTCAGATTCAGTGCTTGGTGTGCAGAGCAATGCAGCATTCCTAGAGGAAAGGCTGTGGCTTGATGTGCTCTGAGGATCATTTCTGCCTCAGTCCCTCCATTTGAATGATGCTTTTTTATCTCTCTTTTTTTTTTTTCTTAGAGTCGGGGTATCTCTCTGTTGCCCAGGCTGGAGTGCAGTGGCATGATCATAGCTCACTGTAGCCTCCAACTCCTGGGCTCAAGCGATCCTCTTGCCTCAGCTTCCTAAGTAGCTGGGACTATAGGCATGTGCCACTGTGCCCGGCTAATTTTTAAACTTTTTTTTGTAGAGACGGGGTTCTGCCATGTTGCCCAGGCTGGTCTCTAACTCCTAGGCTTAAGCGATTCCCACCGCCTAGGCCTCCCAACGTGCTGGGATTATAGGCGTGAGTCACCGTGTCTGACCTCTTTACCTTTTCTTGAGTGTAAGTCCAACTCAAATGGCTTCACAGTTCATCCACCATGTGTTGTTGGCATATCTGACCTACACATGCATGTTGAGGGCCTGCTGTGTATACAAAGATATGGAAAGCCATGTACTCTCTTCCACTGTTTTTTTTTTAGATTGACGTCTGGCTAAGAACACAGATTTAGTCATGAAATATCATTTCCTCTGGCTTTATTCATTCTGAGTAAGTAATGAATTTGGCTGAAGCTTCAGTCTTGTTAAAAAAGATTGTTCTAGCGGCCAAAGGCATGAGGCGCAATCTCTAGGTTAAGCTCATTGGGCATAATATTAGAAAAAAAATTAGCTTTTTGTCTGACACCATTTACAATGGGAGAAGCTGGATTGAAAAGTTTTCAACTTGGCTGTGTAATCCAGCATCAGGAAAACTGCTGCCCTCTTCAACCCACGTACATTTTAATCTCCCACATACTGGATTCTGCTCCACAGATCAGCCCTAACGCTTACACAGGCACAGTGCGGTCAGGGATGGTGGTGTCGCAGGTTGAAGACAAGAAAGACAGATGCGTGCCTGCAACCAGCTGTGAGAGCGCAGAGGCAATGATGATGGAACAGAAGGCAAGAGGCTGTCATCATTCACATCACAAGGACCAGAGACACCTTTCCTGGGAAGAGAGCTGACAAACCTTCCCTGGTGAGGGGTGAACATCCTTGGGAAGCCACAGAGAGCATGGCACAGTTTTTCATTGATCACCACCGTCAAGATGCTGCCAGAATCGTGCTGTCTAGGAAACCATTTAAACTAGTGAGAAGAGGATACAGCATTTGACAACGGTTGTTTTGTTTCAAGACACACGCATTAAAAATACATCTGAAATCCGGGACACAAGGAATCCAAATAATGTTATTAAATTTCTTGTCGAAGAGGGTCTCCGGGGACAGCTGGCTCCGCTCTTTACAAAAAACACGCAGAACTCGACTTGCCTGAACAGTGTCTTTGTATCTCTTCTCTTCTCCCTCTCTCTTCCTGCTTTTTTCATTTTCCACTTTCCTGTTTCTCCCGAGGAGACAAACAAATCTCTAAAGGACTATTAAGTTGCAAATATATTGGAGCCAAAAATAGAAGATGGAGCCTTATAAACATTTTGCATATTTTGGTGTAATTTGTTGAAAATAGTGCAAAATATGCTCGCAGTTGGCATCTAGAATGCAAATATTAGGAATCCAGTCCCCTGATACATTATGGTTTTTCAGCAGTATAGTGTGGGCTCGTCCAATTGCTATTGTGTGACTTTGTAGTTTGTTGGAGTGTGAAAAATATCAGTGACTTGTTTGTACAGTATATTAGGGAGATACATGTCGCCAAGTGTTATTAGCTATTCTAGAGACCTCAAGGGACAAAAAAGCCCAGAGTGGAACTCAGGGAGAAACAGATGCATGTATTTTTAACGTGGTTGATGCCAGTTGCTTTTCTGAGCAGTTTCCTTAAAATAAAAACCAGGCCAGGGATCAAAGTGTGCAGGGGGTTTCCGTGTTCCAGAACACGGGGGTTAAGTGGAGAGACTTTCAATGGGGAGATCTGTAGTACCTGTTTGAGCTGATGGAACAGTCTCCCACCCAGGGCTTCAGTGAGCCTGAATGGTTTTACTGCTGACAGTAAATCTGTCTTTCCTTTCCCCTGACAGGTGAGAAGCCATCCTCTCTCGAATGGGGGCTCCCACTGTACATCTGGCACCCACTTCGCAGGTGAGCCTTTCCGCTCCTAAATGATGACTGGTAAGAAAAACAAGATGTCTTTCTTGGTTATAAATTTAACTCTTCTATGATTAGTCTGAGCAATTAGGACACCCCTGGGGTTCCGTCTAGGGCTGAGGCACAAGCTGGAAGTCTGATTAGCTCAGGTCTCTTGATGCTTGTTCCTGGTAGTAAATGCCTGGCACATATAGTATTGATTTTCATTTAGATATCTTAATGTTTCCAGACAATCCCGGCAGATGTGGGCTGAACTCAGATCTGCGGGAGCGCAGGTCTGCAATCTGCAAACATTTTTCTTGCCACTTTGTTTCATTTTTCCTAAACTTAACTGATTTGGAATCTGGAGATATAAATGAAAAATGCCGAGTCGGCCTATCAATCACGGCATGCACAAACATCGCCACTGCCCTTCCTAACATCCTATTACCACTGGGTAGTTGGCTAGTCAAACAGGAATAAAAATTACACTGCAAACATCATAAGTTAGGCTTGATTTGTTGAGCAAGTAGCCTGACAATTCGGTAAGAGTTATATACCTCAGCTTCGCTGAAAATCAGGCTTGTTATGGCTCTGGTACGTCTATAAAGATTGTTCATTTCATATAAAACAGCTACCTGCACTGAACGCCCTGAAAGGAAGAATGATGCCGGTTATAAATATAGAGGAAAATCTATTTGTCTGCCCCTTCATGCTGTTAGCAAGTCACACGGAGGGTGTTTCTCGGCAGCAGGGGGAGTTTTCTGCGGCCACCTTTCCCTCTGCCGGGCTGGCCTGGATTGAAGCGTATCATCGCTCTTTGTCATATGAGATAAAGCAGTGAAGTGTGACCAGTGCCACCGCCTTGCTCTCTGCCCACCAGGAGGACGTTAATGGTATTGAAAAACTAGACGGCATTGCATTTAAACCAAATGCGAGGGGAAGGCTGTCTGTTGGCCGGCTGGGCCGGATCACAGTTAACGTCAGAAAAGATAAATAGAAATTATTAGAATGGGTTTGGAAGGGATTTTTTATAGGGCAGGGTGGTATTCGTTTAAAGATACATTATTGGACTGTTATATCTGATTTCAAGCTGCTGGGTAATTAAAATGATTAACATCCCTTACTCATAGAGTTCAATTCATTAAAGTTTTAAGCACCCTTTGTGCTTGGAATGGGAGGATGGGGCATCCATGTTGACTCATGCCAGGAGTCACTCAATTCGGTCCTGTGTTTATTTTCCCTGGTTTTTCAAGCCATGATTTCCGTTTCTAAGCTGGAGGAGCACACTGGGTAGAAAACTTCAGCCTTCAACACTCACCCTGTAGGATCCCTCATTCAAGGAGGAAAAATGGAAGGGAAATAGAGAAACCCAGAAAATTCTGCTAACCCAGTGGCTGGGACCCAGAAAATTCTGCTAAGGATGTCACCGAGGTTTTTCCCAGGGTGTCCCCCCAGTTGCTGGTGCCTGGGGAACCTTTGCTCTTTGGGGCTCAGCAGGCATGATCAGAACGTGTGTCTAGCCATCAGGTGTGCAGGGTCCACAGAGGGCTTAGGCAGAGCACCTGCATCTTGCAAACCTGCTGGAGCGTGTTGTGGACACAATTCTCATATTGTTTCCATTAAAAGGCACTAAAAGTATATTGTTCCTGTGCTATCTATTTTGGTTTTGCATTTTGACATATCCAGCACCATGTTGGTGAGTAAATGGAATATTTTGAAGAGCACACTCATTTGATGGCAGAATTAAAATGCTGTGCTCTTTAGGGTTCGTGGTCTTTTACCAACTCACTCTCCAATGTTCAGGGACAGAGAAAGACATAACCTTGTTTTCTTGTTTTCTAGTCTCCTGCATAAACTCTAGTCACCAATGGCAGTGATCTGTAAGGCTACTTGGGAGGCAAACTTATTCTTAAAGGCAAATATATGGCTTGGAATTTCTCACATTTGGCAGATTCTGAGGGAAGTGGACGCCAGCTCTACCTAGCTGTGTGACCTTGAGCAAGACGGTTAACCTCTCTGAGCCTCAGTATCCTTCTCTGTAGGCTGGAGATGGATATATTTTCATTATCAGGATAAGAGAGTGCTATAAGGAAGTGCCTGGTACAATGTTTGCCCCGCATGGGTGCTTCATGCATAATAGTTGTTATTGTTAGCATCCATTATGATGTAAATAACAGTGTTACTATTTTGCACATAGTTGAGCATTGTAGACACTGAGAACCAATGGGAGGTGTGCAAAATGGAGCCAGGCGTTCCTAGCCGAGGGCCCCAGGAATGTGGCCCACATGGTAAACTGGCATTTTCTCTTGTTGGTGAAGTTATCCAGTCATCTCTTTACCTAGATCATGCGTCTTACACTTCATTTAATTGATGTCCAAAAGCAAGGTTGTGAGGGGAGAGAGAGAGAGAGATAAAGAGAGAGAGAGAGAGATAAAGGAGAGAGAGAAGATGCTCATAAATATTGTTGCAAAAGTGGGTTTTGGGTCGGTGTTTAGGGAAACTGACCCAGTGATGAACGCCAGAGACTATGGGCGGGTCTTCCCCCGTGTGGGGCGTCCCAGGCACAGTCTCTGGAACTCTGCAATTGCTTTGCTTTCCCTGGAGTAGTGGGGAGACCTGAGGCTACTGCGGGACCACGCACAACACCACTCCCTGCCCTTTTTCCTCTATTGTCACCCTGGATAAAGAGGTGTCCCCCAGCTTGGTAGAAATACACACACTGCTGATGTTTTCATCCTTTTTTCAGGTGGAATGGCGGGACACACTGATTGGTCCTGGCCAGTCAAGGTAAATGCTTGTTTACCTGGCATAACAACACCCCCTCCATCTGCCAGGTGGCCTGGTTGGCACAGTAAATTATATGATCACCCCAAGTGGCAGGCATTTTACACATTGCCTCAGGGGACTTGGAAACCCTACTTACACTTACAAACTGGGAGGAGTGACATCAAAGAGTCTGTTTCAGGGTTATCTGTGCGAAGCCGAGGCCATGACCAGCACATGTTCAGAGGACAGTAACAGTGATGCATTTGCTCCTAGGTATGAAATCTATGCTCATCATAAGGAAAAAAAAGGAACGCTACAGAAAATGTCACTTAAAATGTGTACAAGTGTTTACTTCTAGGAGAAAAAAAGCTCATTTTTAACTCTTGAGGCCTAGTTTATTGGTAAATAAAAAAAAAAAAGCCAAGTCTCACATCTATTTTCTGAGTTGTTGCTCAAGTTGTTCCAGTCTGAAATTCTTCAGAATGGCTTTGGTGAGTGTCAGATCAAAGTCTACATTTGTTACATCAGAAGAGCTGTTCCTACACGGACTTGGCAGTTGTCTAAAAGAATATCAGAAATTAAGAAGAATGGAGCATAAGTAAACAATGATTCTCTTTCACGCTTTGTTTGGAGAGAGTTGCTTTTTTTTTTTTTTTTTTTTTTTTTTTGCCCTGGGAAAAAATGTAGCTGTCTCGTATCCATGTCATTCTAATCAAAATCACAGTCTCACATGTTGTGTTTCCAAAGTCAGGTTTCCAAGCTGGGATGCAGTTGGGTGGAGGCGGTGTGGGCAGATTGGCCACGGGAATGCTGCCTTTCCCCTGCTTGGATGCCCCACATCCCTGACCACGTATTTCCACTGCCGCAAGCTCACGTGATGTGGCCTCATCATGAAACAGAATTGCTGAGGACCTTATCCAGCCTTACAGGGGCCATGCACGAACACCAGATGGAGGACTTCTTTCCTCTGCCCCTTTTATTTTATTTTTATGTTTGGAGACAGTTTCTCACTCTGTCACCCAGGCTGAAGTGTCTGTACCCAGTGCCTGACATGGCGGTGGGTATGCAGCCTGGGCTCAGGGAAGTTGTGTTGAGCGACGGAGCAGTCATGATATGACCTTAGTTTTTTTGTTATTTTAGAGGGAAAGGGTAGCCTGAGTCATCTTAACATTCTTCTTGGTAATCCCATTGATTGTGGGATTCTGGTGAAGCCATGGACAGATTCTTTGCAACTTGTGTGCCTGGCCCTTCAGGTAGGGTGGTCATACACACTGAGGGGTCTGGACCAGCCAAGGTAAATCCTTGTTTTCTTGGGATAAACACACCCCTCTCCATCTGCAAAGTATTCCAGTTGACCCAACAAATTATATGATTACCCCAGGTGGCAGGCAATCACAGCTCACCGTAAGCCTCAACCTCCCTGGATCAAGCTATCCTCCTGCCTCAGCCTCCCTGGTAACCGAGACTACAAGGCATATACCACTAGGCTTGGCTAATTTTTAGGTTTTTTTTTGTTGTTGTTGTTGAGACAAGGATCTTGCTGTGTTGCCCAGGCTGGTCTTAAACTCCTGGGCTCGAGTGATCCTTCCTCCTCGGCCTCCCAAAGCAGTTTGATTAGAGTGATGAGTGGCTGCACCAGGCCCTCTTTCCTCTCTTAAGATGTTCACTCTGATGTGAACACGGTCACTTTTATTCCAGGGCCCTGAGCTGTGTGTCTGGGCAGTGTGCTAGCGTGTACACAGCTCTCAAGCTGTGCTTTGCTGCTTATTAGCTGAGCTCACTCAGGCGCATCCCTTTGCTTTCTGTTCCCATTCTCTCACCTTCCGACGGGCACAACTAGGCCTGGACTCTGTGCGAGGTTTGTTACTAAAAGGGTGGGGAATGGTTTCCCATGATGCCATATGGGTTTGGGAACCCTTGCTGAACGTAGTAGCTGGTGAATGAGTGCTTACCAAATGAATGAACGCATGGATTGAGGAGGAAATACAAGAATAACACAAGGCAGTGTCTGGTTGGTGGTGCTCCCTTGTGCTTGGTACAGATGCTGGAGCCTGGGTTGGCTCGCCCATTCGGAATGCAACACAGCTGATGCCAGCTGCAGGGCTTCACATGTGAAGGGTCAGGGATACGTGTTGCAAAGAATCTGTTCATGGCTCCACCGGAATCCCCCAACCCCCAATCCCACAGAATTCACAATCCCAGAAGATGACTCCGGCCACCCTTCTCCACCTCTAGAATAATAAGACACATGAGGAAGTCATATCATGACTGCTTTCTCACTCAACACAACTTTACCTAACTCAGGCTGCACACCTGCTGCTATGCTAGACACTGGGGTACTGAAAGGCAGAACGTTGTGCCCACCCTCATGAGCTGGAGGGAAAGTTAAGATGCAAATGATTACCATGAACAATGCAAGTGGTAGAGTCTGTAGCTGATATCGTCCTTTGCCCATCAGCACTCACTCCTTTCCTTTCTCTACCCTGTTCTCAGCCCTTGGTGGCTGATGTGCATGAATTATATGTAGGGGCCTGGGCCACATGGCCTCTGGTTGGTTTCTGACAAAGGGGAACCCTGGCAAGAGCCTGGAGGGAGGCAGAGAGGGATTAAGCTGAGAGTATTTCATCTGCCGGGTCTCTCCCCCTCTGTGGTGGCCTTGGGGTAGTTGCTTCCTGGACCAAAAGTCTCTGCTGTTCTCAAAATAATGTGGGATTCTTTCCTTCCAGGCCCTGGAGGTTTCTCTCTTTCTGCTAGGTCCAGATAACAGACACTTATCACTTTGTAGTCCACCTCTTTGTGCATACACTCTCCCTGGATTATCCTCGGTGGGCTGCACCATCTGTCTGGTGCTGGGATCCTGATTGAGAGCAGGCCACCAGGGAGCTAGAGGTTCCTATGGGACATCTGAGGAAGGAGAGGACATGGGACGGGGTGAAGGAATCCTTCAAGGGCCAGCTGGCATTTGAACTGCCCATGGAAGGTTGATAAGGATTGTCAATGTGCAGTGAGGGATGAAGAGGGAAAGGGCGTTTCACTTGGACAAGGCAGTGTAGTGCTGGGTTGTGGGGCAAGGCCACAGTGAATGCGTTATAGCACTATATGGGTCAATTTCTTGCAAAACCAAAGAGGATAAATGTGAGCAATAGGGAATATGAATGGAAGGTCTTGCTGGCTTGCATTTTGGTAGAGGAGATAAAGATACCTCTAAACGTACATTTAGCATGAAGTTTTCCATGGAAATATCCACGGGAATGTATATAGGTGAAAATCTGTGTCCTTACTGGAAATCAGGGAAGGTAGCCAGCTGCATCACAGCAATTCAACAACATTTCTGTGAAATATAGAGCTCAAAGCAGCAGACCAAGGGTGTGCCTGTCCATGGCTGGCAGCACTCAAATGAACAATTTATCCGGAAAGAAGTTAAGTAGGAGCCCACTTAGAAGGGATGGGGGGCAATGGGGCTCTGTGGGGCTAATCCAGGTTCCCAGTAGTGCAGAGCGTGAAGAGGAGCCTGGGTTTGAATCCCAGTCTGAGTACTTATTAGCCATGTGATTGGGCAAGTTATGTGTCCCCTAGGTATCTTAGTTTCATTGTCTGTAAAATGGGTTTAGTGAGAATCCACGCCTAATAGGTTTGATGTGATGGCTGATTGAGGTGATCCTTGTAGAGGGTGTAGACTAGAACCTGATTCAGGGGAGAGAACTCAATGGATGCTGCTTGGGGTTGCTAATACCCGTGCCCCTAAGTCATGTGCTGACACCGAGAATCCCACCCTGTGTTCATTCCCAAATCCATGAGCTAGAGGATGCTTTCTTATAACTAAGATAAAAGAGATGAAAATGAATGAAAGAATAGGAAGGAGACAAGTTCAGGAGGCAAGTCCAGGAAATTCCAATCACACATGCTAGAAATTTCAGAAGGAAATAGCATAGGAGACCAGAAAACAAAACGTCTTTGAGCTCAGTAAAAACTTTAACTTTTAGATGAAAGCACACTGAGTACCTGAGAACCAGTCATAATGAATGAACAGCTCCCCGTGGAGATCGTGTGCCATGACATTTTTGAATTTCAAGAGTGGATAATACAAGTCAGGAAGTGGGGGCAGAAACTAAGTTGCTATCTGAATTTGCTTCTGTGATGCTAAATGACAGGAGTCCAGGCAGAAATGTTTATAGAGATTTGCAGAAAGATGATTGTTTCTCAATAACAGTACAGAAAGAGGTGGGTAGAAAAATCTAGAAGATGGGCATTTGTCCAGCTCTGTTCAGCAGCCATCATCATGAAAAAGGGCTTGTTCTAGATCAGACATAAAATAAGGGAATAGCCACCCAGTTTGCATCTACTTTGGGCAAACTACCTGTAAAAGACAATTGGGGAAATTTGGGTACAGTTTGGGCATTTAATGGTTGTATTAGTCCGTTCCAATGCTGCTGATAAAGACACATCCAAGACTGGGTAATTTATTAAAAAAAAAGAGGTCTAATGTACTCACAGTTCCATGTGGCTTGGGAAGTCTTACAATCATGACAGAATGCAAAGGCACATCTTACATGGCAGCAGGCAAGAAAGAATGGGAACCAAGTGAAAAAGGAAACCTTTCATAAAACCATCAGATCTCTTGAGACTTATTTACTACCACGAGAGCAGTATGGGGGAGACCACCTCCAAGATTCCATTTTCTCCCACTGGGTCCCTCCCACAGTATGTGGGAATTATGGGAGCTACAATTCAAGATGAGATTTGGGTCAGACACAGCCAAGCCACATCAATGATATTACAGTTAAATGCCATGGAATTTATTGAATAAAAGCACGTTGCAAAACAACATACACAGTATAATCTTACTTTGATAAAATACTCATCTATGTGCATAGCAATAGATCTCAAAGGATATCATCCAGGGTGTTAACCGTGTTAATCTCTGAGTAGTGGAAATACGGTGGTTTTATTATCTTAGTTTTACTTATCTATATTTTCTAATTTTCTACTGTGTACATGTATTGCCTTTGTAATAATAAAAGGTTATTTTTAATTGAAAACACAATTTTACATTCTCTCAAACTATCATTCCCGAGACAACCTTGCAGATTTTGAAATATGAAAGTACTTAGGAAGTATACCACCCATGTGCCCTTCATTAAAAAAATACTCAAAGAAGTGCTCCAGCTGAATGAAGGGCATATCAATAATACAGAACTCAAGAAATAGGAAGATGGAGTGTAAATGAAGTGACACAAAGCACTAAAAAGGAAAAAATATTTATTCAGAATAATTGTGTTAAATATGACTATGGAGTTTATGGCAAAGGAGAAAATAAGTTATTTAATGGAAATATTTAAATTCCATATATATCAACTAAGATTGGGAGATACAGAGTATATTATATTAAGAGGGAGTACACAGAATTTATGATTTTACATCAGGGTAAATAGAGAGATATTGTACATTTTCAATGTTGATAAATAGAGAAAAATATATTTTCTCAAAATTTTAGTCCAACTATGTGAGTATAACAATAAGATGCTTAATTTCCATATCACTAATTATTTTGTAAAGAGCAAATAAAACTAGGTCTACAAACAAAAGATTAAAATAAAAACCCACAAGTAATCAGAAAACAAAGTATTAAATCAGGAGACAGAAGAAAGACCAAACCTATCAAATATGACAAAAATCATGAATCAGCTATTCTTTCTATAAGAGCCTCTCAAAAGATGTTTCCTGGTTAAACAGGAGGTGAGTCAAAATCCGTAAGTCAGGAATAGAGAGTATGAGCTATAAAAATTCTAAAATAAGAACTGAAATCCAGTGAAATATTTAGGTCTATATAATTGGGTCAACGTGGCTATTATACAAAATGCAAAATAACGCTCGACACATAAAATAACAGTTGCTAAAAATGACGATAGTTTGGGCTTAAATATTTCTAATGAAGAAAGCCAGAAAGGGTGGAGAAGAACAATATTCATATTCTCATTTTACAAAGATGATCTAAACATAGTAGTTCCTGTGTTCAGTTCATGTAGAACCAACAATTATAAAAATGAAGTGAAGTTGGCCAGGTGTGGTGGTTTATGCCTGTAATCCCAGTATTTTGGGAAGCTGAGTCAGGCAGATCACCAGAGGTCGGGAGTTCAAGACCAGCCTGGCCAACATGGTCAAAAACAGTCTCTACCAAAAGTTCAAAAATTAGGCAGGTGTGGTGGTGGCACCTGTAATCCCATCTACTCAGGAGGCTGAGGCAGGAGAATTGCCTCAACCCAGGAGGTGGAGGTTGCAGTGAGCCAAGATCACGCTAGACCTGGGAGACACAGCGAGACTCTGTCTAAAATAAAACAAATAAAGATAAGTTGTCTTTTATTTATTTTTGTTTAATGTTATGAAAGTGTAACACACACAGAAAAGGGGTATATGATCAGCTCAGTGAATTTGCTCATGATGAACTCAGCTGTATAATAAGCACTGTAGATCAGTAGGAAGAGCCTGACTAAAACCTAGAGGGGACTTCTTGCTTCCTTCCCGAGAAGCAAGTTTCTGCCCTTGCCAAGAGTAATCACTATCCAGACTCTTGCTAAACATAAATTGAGTCATAGAGTATGCATTTGTTCTTCCAGATTCTCTCAACATTATGTTTGTAGGATTTCTTTGGAGAACGCGGTTGTCGATTTTCTGTGTTCTCTGCTGGAGTGCATCCCGTTGTATGATGACTCACGATTTCCTTATCCATTGGACTGTTGATTGCATTTCAGGAGTTTCCAGTTCTTGATTATGGCACTGCCATGGATCTACTAATACATGTTTTTTTTTTTTTTGTTAAAAATATCTGTGCATTTTTGTTGGGTATGGACTTAGGAGTAGAATGGCTGAGGCAAAGATCCACACAGGGTCACGTTCAGTAGATACTGCCAAATACTTTTCCAAAATATTGCAATTTATACCACCAAGAAGGGTGTGTGAGAGATCCAGTTTGTCTATATACATTGGCATTTTCCACCCTTTCAATTTTAGCAACTCTGATGATTAGAGCACTGTATTTTAATTTTAATTTAAACTCTGGTGACATTTTACATTTCCTTGTCTAGTATTAAATGTTTTTTTATGTGTTTGTTGGTAAGTTAGAAGTCTTTTTGTAAAGTATCATGTCTTTGGACCATTTATCTATTTTAAAAATCTTTTTTTTCTAATTAAACAATAAGAGTTCCAAATATGTATTTCAATAAGAGACCTTTGCTGGTGAGGGGTGTGTGTGTGTGTGTGTGTGTTTCTTCTAGCATGGTTGGTTGGCCTTTTTATTCCTTGTGTTTGTGGTGTGTGTGTGTCCTTATTAAGAATTTGTATGGGGCTGGGCACGGTGGCTCACTCCTTTAATCCCAGCACTTTGGGAGGCCGAGGCGGGTGGATCACCCGAGGTCAGGAGTTCAAGATCAGCCTGACCAACATGGAGAAACCCCATCTCTACTAAAAATGCAAAATTAGCTGGGTGTGGTGGTGCATGCCTGTAATCCCAGCTACTCAGGAGGCCGAGGCAGGAGAATAGCTTGAACCTGGGAGGCAGAGGTTGCAGTGAGCTGAGATTGCGGTGAGCTGAGATTGCGCCATTGCACTCCAGCCAGCCTGGGAAACAAGAGCAAAACTTCAATTTGTGTGTACTCACATTTACAAGATGTTTACCTCTTAAAGTTTTACTGCTTAACATTTCACATGTAGAGCTGCAGCCCATCTGGAATTGATTTTTGTGTATGATGTGAGATAGGGTTCAAGATATATTTTTTTCTAGAACTTCTAGCAGAATCTTCAGTTGGGGATCTTGCCTTGCAGGAAGCTCACCCACCTACCTCACCCTCTTATCTATGAGTAGACAACCAAGGATCATCAGGGATGTGTGTGTGTGTGTGTGTGTGTGTGTGTGTGTGTGTGTGTGTGTCTGTGTCTGTGTCTGTGTGTCTGTGTAGCAGGTAAAAGAGAAAGGCCAATATAAAATCAAGATAAAGCAAACGTTCCAAAAGGACATTCGGTGTCTTTCAGGAAGAGGTTACATTCAAGAACAAGAACAGTAGCCTAGGGAGAAGGGTTGCTCAGAGAACAGAAAATATCTTAGAGATTAAAATCATGATTGCCAAAATAAAAGAGGCAATAAAAGGTCTGGAAAGAGGAGAAATTACAAGATAAGAGATAAGAGAAATAAGGGATCAATCCCAAGAGGTCTAATCCCTATTACTGAATATACTAGCAGCAGAGAAGAGAAGATGCTGAGACAGAAAAAGTGGTCAGGAAACAATAGAAGAAACCACCCCCAAAGGATAGTAGTCTTTATATTGGAGAAGTTCTCTGAGTTCTCAGAACAGCAATGAAAAAGACATTATGGCTGGATTTATCACGGAGCAATCCCAAGGCGCTGGGAGTAGGGTGTGAAGAACAGACCTGGGAACGCTGCAGCTCTTGGTGAGGGTTTGTTAATATCATTATCATAAAAAATTAAAGCAAGAGAAATAAGTCACCCCATGAGAATCAGACTGGGATTTGAGTTTTCAAAAGTAACACTTGGATGCTAGAAGACAATGCTTTCAACATTTGGGGGAGAAGAAATAATGGAACCTAAAATCCCATGTGCAGAGTTTAACCATCACTCAAAAGTGGAGGTTGGTCCAAAGGCAAAGACTCAGTGAAGACTCAGAAAGCTGATCCACTAAGCACCCTCTTAATCAATCAGCTTTATGGGAGTAAGATTTACATAGAATCAAAGTTTCCATAGTTAATCTTGTAATTTGAAGAGATTTGATGCATGCTTGATTATGACAGAACAGTTCCATCGCTCCAAAAAGCTTTCTTTCACTGTTTTTCATTCTTGAGAATTTCATATAAATGGAATAGTGGAAAATGTTGTCTTCTGTGGCTTCTTTCCCTTGGTATAACACTTTTGAGATTCATCCATATTGTTTAGTGGTTGAGTAACTCATTCCTTTTTCTTGCTATGTGGTAGTCTATTGTAAGCCCATAGGAGAATGTCTTTTTCTACCACCAGAAGAGGTGTGTTTGGGTTGCTTTCAGTTTTGGGATATTATGCCCTGATTGTCTGTATACTAGTCTTTGTGTGAATGAATGTTTTATTGCATTTAAGTAAATATCTAGGCATGCAATGGCTGCACTGCATAGTAAACATATGCCTCACTTTATAAAAAACGATCACACTCTTTTCCAAAGTGGCTGTTCCGCTTTGTATTCCCAATGGATGAGGATTCCAGTTGCTTCACATTTTTGGCAGAATTTGGCATCTAACAATTTTTTTATTTCAATAGTTTCAGGGGTACAAGTGATTTTGGGTTACATGGATGAATTGTATGGTGGTGAAATCTGGGCTTTTAGTGTACCCATCACCTAAATAGTGGACATTGCACTAGGTAACATTTCATCTCTCATTCCTCTCGCATTCTCCCATCTTCTAAGTCTCCAATGTCCAATATGCCAGTTTACATGCCTTTGGGTATCCATAGCTTAGCATCCACTCATAAGTGAGAACATGCAGTGTTTGTTTTTTCGTTCCTGAGTTACTTCAGTTAGGATAATGGCCTCCAGTTTTGTCCAAGTTGCTGCCAAATAGATTATTTCATTCTCTTTTATGGCTGAGTAGTGTTCCATGATGTATATATACCACGTTTTCTTTATCCACTCATTGGTTGATGGGCACTTAGGTTGATTCTATATCTTTGCAGTTGTGAATTGTGTAGCAGTAAACATGCATACAGGCGTCTTTTTGATACAGTGACTGCTTTTCCTTGGGGTAGATGTCCAGTAGTGAAATTGCTGGATCAAATGGTAGTTCTACTTTTAGTTATTTGAGAAATCTTCATACTGTTTTTCATAAAGGTTGTGCTAATCTACATTCCCACCAACAACGTGTAAGTGTTCCCTTTTCATGGCCTCCACGCCAATATTTATTGGCTTTTGACTTTATATTAATGGCCATTCTGGTTGGGCTCTTGGGATTTTTTACACCATTCTAATAGGTATGTGATGGTTTCTCATTTTGATTTTAATTTACATTTCCCTAATGTCTAATGATGTTGAACATTTTTTCTCATGTTGATTTGCCATCCATACATTCTTTTGTAAAATGACAAAATCTTTTGCTAATTTTTATTTTTTATTGCACTGTGTAAGTTCTTTGTATACTCTGGTTACAAGTCTTTCTATGATGTACTGTTTTGTGAAAATTTTTCCCCAGTCTTGGCTTGCGTTTTCATTTTCATAATGGTGTCTTTTGAAGCACAAGTGTTTTAAATTATAACAAAATACAATTGATCATTTCTTTTTTCTGTGTCTTTTCTTTGTGTATCTAAGAAATCTTTGCCTAATCTAAGGTCACAATAACTTTCTTTTATATTTTATTCCAGAATATACAAAATCACTTCCTACATTTAGGGCTATGATTCATCTTGAGTTAATGTTTGTATCTGGTGTGATGTCAAGTTCCTTTATTTATTTATTGCACATGGATGTTCGATTTTTCCAGCACATTTGTTAAAGAGGCTATCCTTTCTTCACTGGATTTTCTTAGGAGTTTTGTCAAAAATCAGTTGACCATGTTTGAGTGGGTGTATTTCTGACCTCTTTATTTCATTCTGTTAAGCAATAAGTGTATCCTTTAACTAATACACACTTTTTTCACTACTGCAGCTTCATAGTAAGCTTGAAATCAAGTAATATGAGTTATTTAACTTTCTTCTTTTCCAAATTTCTTTAGCTAATCTAGATCATTGCAATTCCATATAAATACACATGTACACACAGATATACATATATAGAACTATATATATTTATATATAAATAACACACATATATGTATATTTTTATACACACACATACACACACCTCAATTTAGGTATATATATACATGCACACATATATGTGTGTGTGTGTATATATATATATGTGTATATATGTATACACACACATAGATATGTATATATGCATATATCCAGCATATGTATGTATATGTGTGTGTTATTTATATATAAATATATATATTATATTATAGTTTATATTATACAGAAATATAGTCATTTATATATAAAGATACTATAGTTTATATTTTATATACATATATGCTTGCCAATTTCTACAAAACTGCTATTGGGATTTTGGTTAACATTGCAATGAATCTATAGGTTGATTTGGAGAGAACTGACGACTTAATACAGTGACTCTTCTGATCCAAGGACATGTAATCTCTCTCCACGTGTGGAGCTTTCGTTTTCTTTCTTGCAGCCATGCTGGGGAGCTTTTTAGTTTATAGGCCTTGCACCTATCTTGTTAAATTTATCCCCCAGTAGTTTCTATTTTTGAGGCTATTGTGCAGGCATACCTGGTTTTATTGTGCTTTGCTTTATTGTGCTTCGGAGATATTGTGTTTTTTACAAATTGAAGGTCTGTGGCAACTCTGTGTCGAGGAAGTCTATCAGCATCATTTTTCCAATAGCATGTGCTCACTTCAGGTTTTGGTGTCACATTTTGGTCATTTTTGCAATATTCCAAACTTTTTCATTATTATTGTATCTGCTATGATGATTGGTGATCAGTGATCTTTGATATGATTATTGTAATTGTTCTAGGGCACCAATGAACTGCACCCATATAAGACAGTGAACTTAATGAATGTGTGTGTTCTGACTGCTCCATCGGTTAGCCATTTCTCCTTCTCTCTCCCTTTCCTTGGGCTTCTATATTGTCTGAGACACAGCAACATTGAAATTAGGACAATTAGTAACCCTACAGTGGCTCCTAAGTGTTCAAGTCTCTCATTTTAAATCAAAAGTTAGAAATGATTAAGCTCAGTGAGGAAGACATGTCAAAACAGAGATAGATAGGCTGAAAGCTAGGCCCTTTACACCACAAAGCCAAGTTGTGAATGCAAAGAAAAAGTTTTTGAAGGAAATTAAAAGTGGTACTCCAGTGAACACATGAATGTTAAGAAAGCTAAACAGACCTGTTGCTGATATGAAGAAAGTTTTAGTGGTCAGGTTAGAAGATCAAACCAGCCACAACATTCCCTTAAGCCAAAACCTAATCCAGAGCAAGCCCCTAACTCTCTTTAATACTGTGAAGGCTGAGAGAGATGGAGAAGTTGCAGAAGAAAAGCTGGAAGCTAGCAGAGGTTGGTTCATGAGGCTTAAGGAAAGAAACCATCTCTATAACATAAAAGTACAAGGTGAAGCAGTGAGTGCTGATGAAGAAGCTGCAACAAGTTACCCAGAAGATTTAGCTAAGATTATTAATGAAGGTGGCAACATTAAACCAAAGATTTTCAATGGAGACAAAACAGACTTTTATTGAAAAAAGATGCCATCTAAGACATTCACTGCTGGAGAAGAGAAGTCAATGCCTGACTTCAAAACTTCAAGCACAGACTAACCCTCTCATTAGGGGCTAATGTAGCTGGTGACAATAATTACAACCAATGCTCACCAGATATTCTGAAAATTCTAGGACCCATAAGAGTTATGCTAAATTTATTCTGCTTGTCCTCTATAAATGAAACAACGAAGTATGAATGACAGCTGCTTTGTTTACAGCATGGTTTACCAAATATTTTAAATCCATTGTTGAGAACTACTACTCAGAAAAAAAAAGATTTTTTTGTTTTCAAAATATTGTTGCTCATTAACAAAGTACTGGGTTTACCTGAGAACTCTGATGGAGACGTACAAAGAAATTAATGTTGTTTTCACAGCTGTTTAATACAACATCAGTGTTACAGCCTATAGATCAAAGTGTAATTTCAAATTTCAAATCTTATTATTTAAGAAATACATTTTGTAAGGCAATAGCTGCCATTGATAATAATTCCTCTGACAGATCTGGACGATATAAATTGAAAACCTTCTGGAAGGGATTCACCTTCTTGGATGCCATTAAGAGCATTTGTAATTCATGGGAGGAAGTAAAAAAATGAACAGTAAAAGTTTAGAAAAAGTTGATTTTGAGGATTTCAAGATTTCAGTGGGGGAAGTAACTGGAGATGTGGTAGAGATAGCAAGAGAACTATAATTAGAAGTAGAGCCTGAAGATGGGACTGAATTGCTTGCAATCTCATGATCAGGCTTGAATAGATGAGGAATTGCTTCCTTATGGTTGAACTAAGAAAGTGGTTTCTTGAGATAGAATCTATTCCTGGTGAAAATGCTGTGAATATTGTTGAAATGAAACAAAGAATTTAGAACAGTACGTAAACTTAGTTGATAAAGTAGTGGCAGGGTCTGAGACGATTTACTCTAGTTTTGAAAGAGTTCTACTGTGGATAGATGCTATAAAACAGTATCACATGCTACAGAGAAATCTTTTGTGTAAGAAAAAGTCAATTGACACGGAACACTTAACTGTTGTCTTATTTTAAGAAATTGCCAGAACTACTCCAATCACCCACCACCCCAATCAGTCAGCAGTTGTCAACACAGACCACCACTGGCAAAGGGATTCACATGTTAGTTGTAGCTTATTTTGGTAGATTCTTTAATATTTTATACACAGATAATCATATTACCTGCAAATAAGACAATTATCTTTCTTCCTTTTCACTAGATAGGAAGGACCATTTTTCTTTTCTTTCCTTGCTGTGTGTTACTGCCTAGACAAGTGTTTATTATAAATGTGGTAATATTTGATGCCCTTGCCATTTAATTGTCCTAGTAGAAAAATGTTCAGTGTTTTGCCATTAAGTGTTTCACCATTGAGAAGTTGAGAAAGTTCCCTTCTGTTCTAGTTTGCCAAGAGATTTTTATTGTTGTTGTTGTTTTTGTTTATTTGTTTTTACCAAGAATAGGTGTTAGAATTTGTCATTTTGTGCATCTATTGAGATCATGCATCTAATGATGATCTCACTGTGAAATTGATACATGATTTGACACTGAAATACATTGATTTTTGATAATTAGGCAATCTTGAATTTCTAGGATAAATTCCACTTGTGCATTATATATACATACACCCATTCATATATATACACAAAATATATATGTATTCCCATGCATACAAATATATATACACAAATATATATATATATGTGTGTGTGTGTGTGTATGTGTGTATGCATATATTACTAGATTCTGTTTGTTAAAGCACTATCATGTTTTTGAGAAAAATTGGCCTGTAGCTTTCTTGTGATGTTGTAATGTTTAAGTAAGCCCCTCCTTAGAAAGGGGTATGTTCTCTAGGAGTATGAGGAACTAAAACAAGAAGAGAAAACAGGAAGACACTGATCTGAGGTCCCAGCATGACAACCATGCAGTAGTTGAAGTAGGCAAGTGGTTTACCATAGGGGTTAGAGAAGAGGGATTTCGAAGGAAAATGTCAGGATATCATAGAATAGAAAATATCTTAGGAGTTTTTAAAAAATAAATATGATAAAAGCAAAAAATGCCACAAAAATAAATGCAATTATAAACTCCAGGAGAAAAACAAAACAGAAATAAAACAACAAAACAAAAAACTGCAAGAATGTCATATATTCAACAGGAAGCTAACAAAATTCCTCCATTAAACACTTGATGCAAAAAATTAGACTCCACTTCATTTTTGTGCAGGAATGTTCTTCTCTGAATCTCCAGGATCTATGGCCTTGAGGTTCCGAGAAGAAGGTAGAATTCTGGCACATATTTTTGGCCTGCACTAAACAGTTTCATTGTGATAATACTGATTCATGGTTTTCATGTTTTAGAATCACCCTAAGAAGGATGTACGGAAGACTTGACTGATTGGAGGATCAAAATATGTTGGGGGGAAAATGTACAAGGAGGAGTAAGGACACAGATGTCCTGACTTTACACTGTGGGGGATTAGAAGCCACCATCAAACATCATGAAACAGGAATAAGAGTTGTAGTACATTGCTTAAGCTTTAAAAGGTAACCAAAGGAAAAACCAACATAACACGCCGTAATTGTAAGACATGGGGAAGGGAATATAAAAGCAGAGGGTATATATTTTAGTTCCATTTTGAGATGTTTATCCAGTATTATTCAGCTGGTCAGCTGCAAGTGTACAGGAAGCTTGATCAAAGAACAGACTGAGAAGAAAAGACATTTGCCAGGTTTAAGGAAAGAAACTGAGGGGAAAATAACACCAGTGCAGAATGTAAAAAATAGAAGTAGCAAAGAAAAGAATTAATACTGCAGAAACCTGAGTCAGGGGGCTGGGAGTATGAACAGGCTTTAGACAGTCTTGGAAGATGCAAAGGAAAATGAAAAATAAATAACAACCACGAGAGAAAGGAAGGCATATATGGAAGGCTATTGGGGCACGCTTGCCATAGCAACACGTGGGCTGACCGACCTAGAGCATACAACAAGTGGAAACCAAAATAGCATGCAGTTACACAACAAAAATCATCTTGAAATGAAGAGAAAACTAAATTGACAGAAATGACTGGGCTTACTGTGTTCTGAATAATATATACAATAAGGCCTGGTGAAAATTATTAAAATTCAAGGATGAATCCAACAAACATCCAGGCCTGAAAAGCAAATTGCAAAGAAAATTTAAAATACCGTGGTTTGGTCAGAATTTCCTCAGCAACATCAGATTCCAGAAAGTCTGAGAAAATAGGTCAAGAAGATTTGTGATGGAAAAACATGTGATCTGAGAATACTATATTCAGTCCACTTGTTTGTCTTTAGTAAAAGCTGTAGGAACAAGTCTCCAACGTACAAGGACTCACACCCATTTGCTTTTTTATTTTAGCAAACCAAAAGATCCACAAAAGAAGAGGCTGTCTTATGAAAGGACTGATCATAGAACCAAGCCAAATAGTACTGATAATTAACATTACAAGACTGCATCAAAATATTCTTATTCTAGGGAGAAGAGCTGCACAATATAGAAATAATTACAGCTAAAATTAGTAGGGTCAGAAATATCAGAGCACACAAATTTAGAGAAAAGTGTGTGATGAGGATGGAACCAGAGATAATGATAGTATGTAGAATCTTCATCTTTTGTAGAAAATACTAAAACATCTTGCTTCATATCTGAAACTGATAATTGATAAATACATGTTTAAAGATTTTATATAAAGTTAAAACATAGCCACCACCAGAAATATAATCTAACTGTACTACATCCAAATTACCAGATGGGAAAAAAATAAAACAGACCTTATATAGAGCAAAAGAGAAAGAGGAAGAAAACATTAAAAAGACAAAGTATAAAATACAGCAAAGTAAGAGTAAATATGTCTACTGTAGCAACAAATACTCAGTTTAATAGTTAAATGATCTTATAGTTGTCCAAAACCCACAAGTTTTGCAGGTGTTGTATTAAAGAGAGGTATTTAAGAATGGCCCAGTCTGAAGGTAAAAGTTTGGAGATGTCATACAAATACAAGCAGAAATAAAGTAGGGGTAAACACAATGATATATCAACGAGTTAAAAATCACATTAAATGCTGATTAGTAATACATTAAAGCCCTTGACAGCACAGATTCTGCTTCATACATTGCTGGTGGAAATATAAAATAGTGCAGCCACTCTGGAAAACAGTTTGGCAGTTCCTCAAGAAGTTAAAGATAGTCTTACCATATGACCCAGCAATTTTACTCCAAAGTGCATATCCAAGAGAATTGAAAACATATGTTCACCCAAAAACGAGTATATGAATGTTCATAAAGGTATTATTCATATTAGCCCCAAAGTGGAAACAATCCAAATGTCTATCAACTGATGAAGGGATAAATAAAATGTGGTATATCTATACAATGGAATATTATTCAGCTATGACAAGGAGTGAAGTAATAACACTTGCTAAAATATGGATGAACCTTAAAAGCATTATGGTAGGTGAAAGAAGTCTGGCACAAAAAGCCATATATTGTATGATTCCATTTATATGAAATGTCCAGAATAGGCAAATCTATATATAGAGAAAGCAGATGAGTGATTGATAGGGGCGTGTGGGTGAGTGAGATTAGTATTGATTGCTAATGGTACAAGATTTCTATTTTGGGTAATGAAAACGTTCTGTAATTAGATAGCAGTGATGGCTACACAACACAGTGAATATGCTAAAACTCACTGAAATGTATTATATACTAAAACTCACTGAAATGTATTATATACTAAAACTCACTGAGTTGTATTATATTTAAAGTGGCAAATTTTATAAGTGAATTCTATCTCAAAGCAAATAATTTTAAAAAGAGCAAGGAATCTAGAACCAGGGTTGAAGAACACTTCTGACCCTCTCTTTATGGTGCCTAGAGCTTGGTATTAAATGTCCTTGTACCTCAGTTCCTAATCTGTATAATGAGAATAATAATATCTACCTCATTTGTTGTTGCAGGAATTAAATGACTTAATATTTTTGAGATTCCTGGTGTATCAGACCATTCTCATGCTGCTACTAAAGATATACTCAAGACCGGGTAATTTATAAAGGAAAGAGGTTGAATTGACTCACAATTCAGTATGGTTGGAGAGGCCTCAGGAAACTTACAATTATGGTGGCAGGGGAAGCAAACATGTCCTTCTTCACATGGCAGCAACAAGGAGAAGTGCCTAGCAAAAGGGGGGAAAAGCCCCTTATAAAACCATCGAATCTCATGAGAACTCACTCAGTATCACAAGAACACCATGAGGGTAACTGCCCCATGATTCAATTATCTCCCCCTAAGCCCCTCCCACAAAACATGGAAATCATGGGAACTAAAATTCTAGATGAGATTTGGGTGGGGACACAGTCAAGTCATATTACCTGGCATAGCTAACGCTATATAAGAGTTGTTACATAAAATGTAAAAAGTAAGTAGGTCTAAGAGCATGTCAGAGTGATGTAATAATTCAGAACAAAAGAGCAACTGTCTTGGATGGTTTTGAACAAAATCACAAAATATTCACTTCGATAAAGGATGAAAAAGAAATGACAAACTCTACAGCTATAACGGTGGTGCCTCATGCATCTCTCAGCCCTTGACTCACCAAGCTGACTGAAGAAGTCTCAGCCATGGACCTCACACCAATGAACATCCTTTTCACAGAACACAAATTAGGCCATCAAAATGTTGGTAGGTTCAAAAACTAGATATACTACAAGTTATATTCATTGACCAATTTAGGAATAGTATCAGATAACAACAGAAAAATGCCCATTTGTTATTCTAACCATTTATCAATTAAAACAATAACACTAGTGTTCAAAAACCAGAACAAAACCAAACCTTTAGGCTGAAGACTAAAGCAAAACTGTAATTATAGAATAGCTTGTACTCAGTACAGTACCAAGAGGAAAAATTCATATTCTTTACCCTTTAAGAGTCAAAACAAAAAAGACATTAAATTAAGTAATTCAGGATTAAGAATTACAAGAATTAAACTAAAAAAGTGGATTAAAAAGCAACACATTAGAGCCAAGTAATGATAAAAGCTGAAATGTGATGAGCTAGGAACCACATAAATAAATAAATAAAATAAAACTAAGAGCTGGATTAAACTATGGTAAAATAAATCAATGATAAAGCCTAAAAAATATAAAAGTATACTGGTAATAAGGAGAAAGTGAAAGAACCACAAACAGAATTAAAAGACAGAAGAGACCACTTTGTAAAGTTCCGGTGTAAAAACTTTGACCACATGGATGAAATGGATAATTTTAAAAAGAATGATGAAGATGAGTCTTGATTGAAGAAGGAGAAAAGCTAAATAGACAAATACCATGGTACAGGTCTGTGAAAGAGCCACTCTCAAATAGTTGTAGGCGTAGGCATTCTCCTTTCTTTTATTAAACTTTCAAAGCACGTCTATGAAAAATCAAGAGAATTCTAGAATTCTCATAACACAAGGAACATAAATATATCTTTCAAAAACAATACCTACCATTAGGCTTAATGGCAAAAAAAAAAAAAAAAACATTTACAACAAAATGAATATGAAGACACAGGTGTCTTCTATTACTACGATTATTTAACTTTTAATGAAATTTTAAAAGCTTCTCCAAAATTTTCGCAGTAAAATAGATATAGAAGTATCCTTCTCTAACTTGATTAACAAATACGTCTATCTCAAATGACAGATAGCACCAGCTGAGACACTAAAGAAATCCTTTAGGCCAGGCACGGTGGCTGATGTCTGTAATCCCAGCAGTTAGGGAGGATGAGATGGACTGATCACCTGAGGTTAGGGGTTTGAGACCAGTCTGGCCAACATGGTGAAATTATGTCTCTACTAAAAATTACAAAAACTGGTCAACATGGTGAAACCCCGTCTCTACTAAAATTACAAAAAAATTAGCTGGGCATGGTGGTGTGTGCCTGTAATCCCAGCGACTCAGGAGGCTGAGGCAGGAGAATTGCCTGAACCCAGGAGGCGGAGGTTGCGGTGAGCCGAGATCGCGCCATTGCACTCCAGCCTGGGTAACATGAGTGAAACTCCGTCTCAAAAAAAAAAAAAAAAAAAAAAAAAATTACAAAAACTAGCCAGGCATGGTGGTGCATGCCTGTAATCCCAGCTACTCCTGAGACAGAGGCAGGAGAATCGCTGGAACCCAGGAGGCAGAGGTTGTAGTGAGCTGAGATTGCGCCACCACACTCCAGCCTGGGTGACAGAGCCAGACTCTGTCTCGAAAGTAAATAAATATAAAATAAAAAATCTTTTAAAGCCAATAATAAAAGTATGTGCTTAATCACTGCTTTTATTTAATAGAATTCTGGAATTGTGAGGCACTGTAATTAGATAGGAAAGTGACGTAAGAATATATATTGAAAAAGAAGAGGCATACATCACTATTTTTGGATGATATAATTATGTATCTGAAAAGCCTAAAAAAATCAACTAAAAAACTATGAGTCTCAGCGCTTGATTGAGAAATATCGGAGAGTACAGACTTAGTTTGTGGCACTGAAGATACAGGAGTGAGTTGGAGAGAGTCCTGCCCTCCTGGAGTTTGTATTTCAGCTGGGGAGATGGGAAGTGGCATAGAAAAAAAAACAATAAGTGTATAATGTAATTGTCAGAGGCGTGTGAACCAGAGCAACTCCATCTCGAATAGGAGCTGGGTAAAATGAGGCTGAAACCAACTGGGCTACATTCCCAGACGGTTAAGGCATTCTGAGTCACAGGATGAGATACGAGGTTGGCACAAGATACAGGTCATAAAGACTTTGCTGATGAAACAGGTTGCAGTAAGGAGACGACTGAAACCCACCAAAACCAAGATGGCCACAAGAGTGACCTCTGGTTGTCCTCACTGCTACACTCCCACCAGTGCCATGACAATTTACAAATGCCATGGCAATGTCAGAAAGTTACCGTATATGGTCTAAAGAGGGGAAGCATGAATAATCCACTTTTCATTTAGCATATCATCAAGAAATAACCATAAAAATGGGCAACCAGCAGCCCTTGGGGTTATTCTGTCTATGGAGTAACCATTCTTTATTCCTTTATTTTCTTTCTTTCTTTTTCCTTTTTCCTTTCTTTTTATTTTTTTTTTTTTGAGACAGAGTTTTGCTCTTGTCTAGGCTGGAGTGCAATGGGGCAACCTTGGCTCACTGCAACCTCCACCTCCTGGGTTCAAGTGATTCTCCTGCCTCAGCCTCCCAAGTAACTGGGACTACAGGTGTGCACCACCATGACTGGCTAATTTTTTGTATTTAGTAGAGACTGGGTTTTATCATGTGGGTCAGCCAGCTCCCGAGCTCCCAACCTCAAGTGATTCATCCGCCTCGGGCTCCCAACGTGCTGGGATTACAGGTGTGAGCTACCTCACCGGGCCGATTCCTTTACTTTCTTAATAAACTTGCTTTCCGTTACTCTGTGAACTCGCCCTGAATTCTTTCTTGTATGAGATCCAAGAACCCTCTCTGGTGGTCTGGATCGGGTCTCCTTGCCTGTAACATAATGTCAGGTATTGGTAGAGACTACAAAGAAAGACCAACTAGGGGAAGAGCCTGGAGAACAATGAGAATGTTGTGTTAGGCAAGGAGGCAAGGGACTGCAACTCCCCTAAATATCTTCCAACCTGAGCACAATGCCAGTCAAAACCCTGATGCAACTTTAGGAGGCCAAGGTGGGTGGATCTCCTGAGGTCAGGAGTGTAAGACCAGCCTGGCAAACATGGCAGAACCCCATCTTTACTAAAAATGCAAAAATTAGTGGGACATGGTGGCACCTGTAGTCCCAACTCTGAAGGCTGAGGCAGGAGAATAGCTTGAACCTGGGAAGTGGAGGTTGCAGGGAGCTGAGATCTTGCCACTGCACTCCAGCCTGGGCAACAGAGTAAGACTCCGCCTCAAAAACAAATCAAATCAAAACAATACAAAACAAAACTCCCTGATGTAATCCCTTCCGTTCCCACCTCTTCTCTCCTTACTGAGTTTGTTTTTTTTTTTGGAAATTGACAAAATAATCTTAAAGTTTATCTGGAAAAATAAAAGTGGAAGAATAGAACTAACACTCTTGAATAAAGAGTGATGGGGATGGGAGTGGGGGGGAAGTAAAAGTATTATATTGAGATATTTAACAAATTATATTACTAAGCAACTAGTATCAAAATAATGTGGTACTTTCTCCTTAAATACACCGTGAGATCCATGAAATTGAATGCAAAGACTGAGCACATACTTAATTGCCGATTTTAAAGAGTTTCTTTAGTGTTTCACCGGGTGCTGTCTATCAATTTGAGACAGGGATATTTGTTAATCAGGCTAGGGAAAGATACATCTATATCTATTTTACTGAAAAAATTAGGAGAAGCTTTTAACATTTTATTAAATGTTAAAAAATGGTAGTGAATGAAGACACCTGTGTTTTCTGACTCATTTTAATCTAAATGTTTTGTTTTTGCCATTAAGCTTAGTGTTAGCTATTGTTTTTGACAGATGTAAATGAGTTGAGTGTATAAGAAACTTGGTGTCCTAGCTATAACAGGTATAACATATTCAATGCCATTTCAGCAGACATAAAAATGTTAATACAAATTAACACATTTTATTTATTCACATACTGCATTTTAAGTGTGATTGGGAATTTCATATTCCTCTGGTTCCACACTCAATAAATCCAGCAATCACATTCTTGCATTCTTTCGATTTAAATATAAAATTACACTGGTTGCTCCCAACTGTAATCCCAGCACTTTGGGGGGCTGAAGCAGGCAGATCACCTGAGGAGAGGAGTTCGAGACTAGCCTGGCCAACATGGCGAAACCCCATCTCTACTAAAAATACGAAAATTAACCTGACATGGTGGTGCATGCCTGTAGTCCCAGCTTGGGAGGCTGAGGCAGGAGAATTGCTTGAACCTGGGAGGCAGAGGTTGCAGTGAGCTGAGACTGCGCCACTCCACTCCAGCCTGGGTGACAGAGTGAGACTCTGTCTCAAAAAAAAAAAAAATAAATTAACTACAGTGAAATAAATTATTTTCAAATAAATTAGAAAATGCATTAATTGGTTGATTTTAAGAAAACTCAAGACTACAAAACTCTTGAACAGATAAATAAGAACTGTTCAAAGTTATTGAATGTTTACTTTCAACAACAACAAAAGAAACCACAGGTGCTTTTATGGGAGGTGCATTTTTTATACAAATAGTTTGAGAGCATAGATACCATCGATACCCCTAAAAATGAAATAAGAGATGGGACTCAACTCCATAGGTTAGGCTTGGACACTGGACCAAATTGAGGACTAGCTAAAACAGGGGAAAGGTGGAAGCAGCTTTCCATAAGACACACCCACCAGTGCACCATGTCAATTTACCATTGCCATGGCAACACCCAGGAGTTACCACCCCTTTCCATGGTAATGACCGAAAGACCCAAAGCTACTACCCTTCCTCTAGAAACTTCTGCATTAATTGCCCCTTACTCTACCTGTAATTAAAAGTAGATATAAATCTGACTGCGGAACTGCACTGAGCTGCTGCTCTCAGCATACTGCCTGTGGGGTAGCCCTGCTCTGCAGGGGCGATCACAGAGCTGTAACACCACTGCTCCAATAAAGCTGCTTTCTTCTACCCTACCCCCAGCTTGCCCTTGAATTCTTTTCTGGGCAAAGCCAAGAACCCTCGCAGGCTAAGCCTCACTTTGGGGATCACCTGACCTGCATCAAAAACACTACTTAATTCTTTTTATGAAGTGGTGACTCTAATATTAAAGCCATACAAAGGCAGTTCAAAAAAGGAAACTGTGAAAATACTATGTGAAAATGTGAATGCTAATTGGAAAAATACTAAATAATATATGAAAACTATCTGACAGTAGAATAAAAGAATAATATCTTCTGGCTCAGTTTTTTTCCATTAAGTAATTCAAGAGTAATTTAATATTAGGAAATCCACCAATATGTTTAAATATACTAGTATATTTAATAATAGACTAATTATAACAAAACTAATTATAATAATACTAATTATAATGTAATACTAATTATAATTATAATATATTTAAATATATTGGTATGTTAAGAGAGAAAATTTACACACATCTCCTATTGAAATGGCTTATAATAAAATTCAACACTCATTCCCAAGAAACAAAACCTAAAACTTAGTATGATAGAAATTGAACCTTCTTTATTAAGAAAGAGGCTCTCACCCCCAAGTCAGCAGCTTAATTATATTTTAGAATGAAAAACTAGAGCCATTTCTATTTAAATAAGAAAGAATTGTTACCATCCATGCCATATTTAACACAGTTTAAAAATTCTGACCAACTGAATAAAACAAGAATATGAAATAGAAGGTTTACTCTTTGAAGGTAGATGCCGATACAGTTATTGACACATGAGGTTGAATTGTCTGCCTGGAGAACTCAAAGGAACAAACCGAAAAATCTCTACACTATCAAGCAAGTTTAAAAATAAAGTTTGGTCAATATGCTTACATAGGTAAAAAGTTAGTTTTTCTGTACACCAATAGTAAGATGATTTTTATAGTGCCATTTACATTAGCAAAAAGAAACAATGAAATATCTAGGAAAAAGTTCACAAAAATATGTAGAAGTGTGATGAAATAAAAATAAGGAATATGAATTAAAAATATGCCATGTTATCGAATTAGAATTAAAATAATATAAAGTTACCGGTTCTCTCTACATGATCTAGACGTTTAATGGGATCCAAATAAAAATACCAGTGGGCCTTTGGAGGAGTGGTGCTTTATAAAATGATTGTGAAATTCGTCTGGCACTTTAGAATTGCTGAGAACGTTTTGAAAAAATAGAAGGGTGAGGAGGGACTTGCACTACTGGGTAAGCAATGTGCAATGACGTCCTTGTGGCTTCGTATATATTTAAACAGTCTGGTTTAATTGCAGGAATAGACAGATAAATCAATGGAACAGTACGAGGAGAGCTGAAGCAGGCCCACGTAAATATGAATTTCATATAAGATAAATGTGGCATTTCAAATCAGCGGGGAAAAGATGAAGAATTCAGGAAGTCAAATTAGGTCAATTTGCTGACCATGTGGAAAAAAAAAATAGATCTTTACAGCACCACGTGCACTAACAAATTTCAGATTGATAAAATATTTAATGTAAAATTTAAAACCATAGAAAGATGTTAAGGAAAACACATGAATATTTATCTGATGCCACGGTATGCAAGTACTCAGAGTATATGTAAAGGCGTAATCCATGAAATAAGAGACCAACACATTTGACAACTCCAAAATAACAAAATTCTTTATGTCTAAATGATCATAAACAAAACTAAATGTTAAACCACAACCTGGGGGAAAGCATTTTTGCAACACAAGCGTATAGTATCCTTATTATATCAGACTGCTTACAAACCTATAATTAAATGCTAAACTCACAAAAAACTAGGCCAAGAAAATTGCAGGAAATTTTATAACAAAGAGTCGCAGCGGCCAATAAGTAAGGGAAAAAAGTTCACCCTCACTAGAAAGTAAAAAGGAACAACACGTTTAAAATATGTCAGTCAGTATCAGGAACACAGAGGGTTCTAGGTAAGCCTTAACTTTTTTAACAGGAGAGCGATTAGGGTTACTCTACAGATGCTGTTGCTATGTTAGTAGCATATGCAATTGTGTTGTAGGGGTTGTTCTGTTGGTAGAGGAATACATTGATACATTTCTAAAGTGATTTTACAACGCATAGCCAAAGTGTTAAAAAAAAAAAAAAAAGCAAATTTCTTTGGTAGGTTATTTTTCCATCATATATTTATTCTAATGAAGTCTAATGAACTCTTTTCTAAGGATTTAATTCCAGGATGCTCATTACCGTATTGATTATAATAGCACGACATTGGGTACAATAGAAGATGGGTTGAAGTATAGGACAGTCACATGGCAGAAAGCTGTGTAGCGATTAACAATTTACTGACATGAACTTAGTCCCTGAATATCAGGATTAAATGTGTGTATGTGTGCATGGAAGCAATATGCATAAGAATTTAAAAGTTATCATCATTTACCTCTGAATAGGGGGATCATGAGTGATTTTTATTTTTTTCTGAGTATGTTTGTGTGTGTGTGCATTTCTTAGCATTTGCTATAATGAGCAAGTGGTAATTTTGTAAACAGAAAGATAAAAAAACCCGCTGGTAAATCTGACTTTTCAGTTTTCAGGGTAAGACTCCTGGGAATTTGGAAGCTGAGATTTGGGGCAAGTATTTAGGATTTGCTGTCACCTCCCTGCTATGACAATCCTTAATTAATGGAGATGATGGAGAACAGCTTGCTGGGCCGAATGGCAGGAGCCATGCAGCTGCCGGGTGCTGGAGAGGGTCAGGAAGCTTCATCAATCTGCGACACATGACGTGCTTGGTGGTGGCGGGGCCCGACGCATCCCTCTTCATTGACATTGTGTCAATAGGAGCAGAGGCATTTAGCTGTGTAAACACAGGGCTTGAGTGGCAGCACCCTAAATGCTTGGCTGATAGATCCGGAATTAAATACAGACTCAGAGACTGGAGTTGGAAGACTTTCTGGGAGCACCCCTTCCCTGCCATCCTGGTGATCCCCTTCCGGATGGAGGGTATGGAGTTCAACATTCTCTTCTGCAGTTGGGAGTTGCTATCTCAGAGGGCAGCTCTCCCGGTCTTCCTCCATCATTGCCCCCTCTCCACAATTAATTTTTATGAACTGCTTTAACACCTATTTATTCTTCCTGCAGGAAGATTTCCTTGGTTTCTTAAGACTCGATTAGGTCTCACTGCCACATAAAATGGCACCTTATCATGGTCTATTACAATCCCAAGGTTTTACTTTGCAATTTCTCATTTAGTTGGACTCTTGTTCCCAGGATGTTGTGTCTATCTTGTATGGTTCATACTCTATTTATTAAACAAATGATTCATTAATCATTATTCATTCTTTAATGACTGAACTTAAAATGAGAAAAACACAGCCTCTCTTTGGAAGAAGCTTAAAGGAAAGATAGACATGTGGATATGGATTGAAGGGATGGTCTTGGATAGGTGTGCACTGAAGACTCAGCCATAGGAGAAGAGAGGTGATTGATTAATTTTGTCTGAAGACAGATGATTCTGGGTGGTTTTCAGAGAGGAGGAACCAGTCAGCAAGACCTGGGAGGAGTGACCAGAGGGTGATCTGTTAGCAAGGGCCTCCCATGGAAGGCCCAGGACTTCAAACACATTGCCAGCAGCAGTGAGCTCTGGAATGTGTTGCTGCCATTCCAGACGGTGCTGGCAAGGGTGGAGCGCCCACTGTGCCTGGCCCTGGGGACCATTAAAGCCTGGGTACCAGAAAGACTCACTCCAGTTCTTCTTTCCTTTCCACCTGCTCACTGGGTTTACTGGGGACCTCTTTCATGGCCTCCTGACAGTCAGGCCCAAGGATGCAGCTGAACTTGGGCAACAGAGGAGGGAGGGGTGGGCTGGCCTTGCCCACCAGCAGTGCCATATGCCCAAATCTTAGTCTATTCCAGTCATGTCCCCTGGCTGCCCAGCTGTCACAGCCATAATTACAGCAGCCACAGCCGCGGGAAGTGTGTGGTTGTGGGGACCCTGTGGTCTCCTTAGAACTTTACTACTGTTGTTATAGCTTATCAAGACACGGCCCGCCTTCTGTTGGTCTCTTGAAAATGGCTGTAATTCTCATCTATCATGGGGGTGAGCCAGCTGCTGCAGGGGCAGCTGTCAGGGAGAGAGCTCTGCGTGTGTCCCAACACGCTGGCCCTGACCTTGGGGATGTGGAGGCTCCAAGCCAAGTGCCTTTCTTGGGATGGCATTGGGGCCATCTCTTTTGTCTTGACCTGGGGGTGAGTGCTTTCTGCTTTTCTCTGTAGATCCGACCTGCTTGTTTTTTGCCTTATTCTCTTTCCTGGACTGTGAACTTCCCAAGTGAAGGAGCATTGTATCTGCTACAGACAAACTTCTGTTATTAAAAGCTTTATCGCAGATTTAGAAATACAGTTCTTTCCCACATTACGAAAGAAACATACAATGATAATTGCAACACGAATAGATATTATTGACTGTTTACTATGTTCCAAGCATGATACTTATAATTCGACAGGGATTATTTAATTCATTATTCAAACAACGTCATGATTTCCACTTAACGAGTGGGGAACCCTGTCCAGAGAACTTATGTAGGTTGTCTGGGGTCACACAGCTGAGAGGTGGAGGCCTAGGCTTCAAAACTAGAGAAGTCTCCTTTCAGGGTCCAACACATGTGCCTCATTTTAGGAAATCTGAAAAATGGAGAAGTAGAAAAAAAAAACCCAATAATTTTATGTTTCAAACACAACTCATTATGATCTTGATATATTTCTGCTCATTATGTTTCTATTCATTATTTTTCCATAATTGTGATTATATTGTGTAATCCATTTTGTCTTATGACTTTAAAATTAATATTATCACATAAACATTTTCCATCTTGTGGGTTTACCATCCTTTATTAGCCCCTTTTTGTTGCTAATTGGATTGCATCCAAGTTTTCTCATGGGACTAAGAAAGTAACATGGCAATGTGTTAGTGTGTGCATGTGTTTGTGTGATACTAGTCACACAGCTAGCCTCTTGTTAAGGTTTGTACATGCAGCATCGAATTTATTCTTACAGTAACACCATTTGGTAAAGAAATATGTCCCCCATCTTACGGATAAAGAAACTAAGGTTTAGAAAGTTAAACAACTCATCCAAGGCTACATAAGTGGTAAGGGGCAATTCCAGAACTCAAATGGAGAGCAGTTTGACAAAGGCCATGCTTTTTTGTTGGTTTGTTTTTGAGATGGAGTCTCACTCTGTCGCCCAGGCAGGAGTGCAGTGGTGCGATCTCGGCTCACCGCAACCTCCTCCGCCTGGGTTCAAGTAATTCTCCTGCCTCAGCCTTCTGAGTAGCTGGGATTACAGGCACCTGCCACCATGTCCAGCTAATTTTTATATTTTTAGTATAGACAGGGTTTTGCAATGTTGGCCCGGCTGGTCTTGAACACCTGACTTCAGGTGATCTGCCTGCCTCAGTCTCCCAAAGTGCTGGTATTACAGGTGTTAGCCACTGTGCCCAGCCTTAAAGCCCATGCTTTTAGTCATTAGTCTATCCCTTCGCTATGAAGCTTTCTTCGTATTATGTTTGCATTTTTACATTTTTGGATCTATCCCCATAAGTGGAATTTTTGGGTCAAAGGGGGTAACAATTTTTAACATGAGTTAGAGGAATGCACATTCTGTTCCCGTTGTATTTCCCCTTGCCAGCATTGAGCCTTGCTATTGAATGAGTTGGTAGGGTTATTAACAACCCCAATTCTTAATGGCTTGTGACAGCTCAAGTTCACCCTCTGCTCAAGCTCCATGTCCATCCTGCGTCAGCTGGGCTCCACTCCAGGTGTCCTCACCTTGGGACCCCTGCCTGAGCAGCCACCATCTGGAATGTTGCTTGGTCACTGTTGCAGAAGGAAAGAAAGCTCTGGGCATCTCCAACTGGCAACTACGCCATCTAACCCAGAAGTGACACATGTCACTTCTGCTCAGACTTCATTGGCCAAAATGAATCACATGGCCCCATCCACCCAGGAGCCAGGAAGCACAGCCCTTTGTGTGTCCTTAAGGGAAAGCTGGAATCGCTGGTGAAGGCCCTAATAACTAACGCAGTCATAGAAGTTGCTCATTTGATAGTTGAAAATGGTAACACATTGTTGCTTTATTTGACATGAATTTTTTTGGTGAGCCTTAGTATTTCTTCATATTTTCTTGGCGAGTTGTATCTCCTCTTGTAACTTGTTTGTCCTGTTCTTAACCCATTTTTCTGTGATATCTTAATGCTTTTCGCAAATGCTTTCTGGATGTGGTCATGTCCCTAAGTAGGTCTTTGATGAGTGAAAACACATGGTGTCTCAGAAGCCAATTTCCCTTAGATATTTTTTAAACATATAGATGTAAATAACTCTATGCATTTACTTTCATTTTCCCAAAGACGTGACCCAAGGTTTATGTTTACTTCAGGTTGAGTTAATTTATGTTAAGTTCTGCTTTTCAGTTAATAACGAAAACTGAAGGAAGTTCCTGAGTTTCAAGGGGTTTCAGCATCTGGGTTTCAAAATTCTGGGCTCCTTCCTATCTTCCTGGCCCCACACTTCACTGCTAGGCAACCAGCCCTGAGTGTCTGTTCTATAGCCCTGTTGCATCTTCAGTTCACTTCTCCTCCTCATCACCGCTCCTCTGTCCACAGGTTAGGCAGAGACCCCTGGGTGCCATTGAAATAACCTCCTAAATGGTAGATTTTATATGGGCTACCAGAAAAGACATGCTAATTACATCATTCTTTCCCTCCAAACCCTTCCCAGTGGCTCCCTTGCCCTGTGGGGCCCATTTACTATGGTTAAACACAACAGGATTTTCAGTGGGATACAAAGGAACACTTTACAGTTATAAATTAATTTTTGGCTAGGTGCAGTGGCTCATGCCTGTAATCCCAGCACTTTGGGGGTCCAAGGTAGGTGGATCACTTGAGGTCAGGAGTTGGAGACCAGCCTGACCAACATGGTGAAACCCCATCTTAACTAAAAATACAAAAATTAGTTGGACGTGGTGCTGGGTGCCTGTAATCCCAGCTACTCAGGATTATTAATTAATTTTCATGTGTGTTAGAAAAGTGTTTACCTAGCACATTAAACGTGTACATTGACAGATATTACTGTTGTGATATGAGCACAAGTGAGTCCATGTAAAAATTTAAAGAGAGCTATGAAGTTGATAATATGATGAGGAATGCATGAGTTTGGTAAAGATGATGGAGTCGTGTCTAAATGACAGAAGTTTGGGAAAGACAAGTCAACACCCAAAGTTTATAGAGTCCTTAAACCTGTCTGTTGCCCGAACCCAGCCTGTGAGTCCTATTCTAACCCCCAACCCTACAGCCTGTTATGCCAAAATATGTATATATTGATCATGCCACAGGGCCCCTTTAACATAACATCTTCCCCCTTTGTGCTGGGCAAAGGTGGAACTCTTCTGTTTGTTCTTTTTGGGTCCTGGCTCACTTTTAAAAAATATTAATTTAATTTAATTTTAAGTTTTGGGATACATGAGCAGGATGTGCAGGTTTGTGGCACAGGTAAACATGCGCCATGATGGTTTGCTGCACCTATCAACTCATCACCTAGGTATTAAGCCCCGCGTGCATTAGCTATTTATCCTGATGCTCTCCCTCCTCCCTCCCACCCCTGCCCCGACAGACCCCAGTGTGTGCTGTTTCATTCCCTGTGTCTATGTGTTCTCATTGTTCAGCTCCTACTTATAAGTGAGAACATGCAGTGTTTGGTTTTCTGTTCCCAACAATCCCATTATTGGGTATATACCCAAAGGAGTTAAATCATTCTGTTTTAAAGATACATGCACATATATGCTCATTGCAGCACTATCCACAATAGCAAAGACATGGAATCAACCCAGATACCCATCAGTGTTAGACTGGATAAAGAAAATGTGGTACATATACACAGTGGAATACTATGCAGCCATAAAAATGAGTAAGATCATGTCCTTTGCAGGGACATGGATGGAACTGGAAGCCAGTATCCTGGTTTTCTTTTTACAGTGCATTTTCCTTAATTGTTGAATGTCTTAGTTTCTCTTCTAGACAGGTATTTATTTGGAAGCACAACCTGGGCTTTCTTTCAGTAGCCAGTGTTAACCTACAGAAAGTGCTTTACTTCACTGAAAGTGCCTTTGTATTTATGATCTAATTGGCTCCTACAAGGGCCCCTTGAGGCAAGCATCCCCATTTTGCAGACAAATTGACCAAGGCTTGGACATTGTCAGATGCCATTTATTTATTTATTTATTATTATTGTTTTGAGACAGTCTTACTTTGTCTCCCAGGCTGGAGTGCAGTGGCACGATCTCAACTCACTGCAACCTCCACCCCGCCTGGTTCAAGCAGTTCTCCTGCCTCAGCCTCCTGAGTAGCTGAGATTACAAGTGCCTGCCACTTCGCCAGGCTAACTTTTGTATTTTTAGTAGAGATGGCATTTCATCATCTTGGCTAGGCTGATCTTGAACTCCTGGTCTCGTGACCCACCCGCCTCAGATGTCATTCAGAGAGTCCCGGCAGGGATTCAGATTCAGGATTGTGACCCGACAACCCCTACTTCTCCTGCTGGATTAAAGGGCTGCATCACTCCTGTTTTTCCACAGTCCCCGAAGTAGGTTCTGTGCGTAAGAAGTGCTCAATAAAGGCTCCAGGGGTGAAAGAAGGATGAGCACATTCTTGTTTCTAGGGCTTTTGTTCATTAACACATAACTAATTGTTTGAGATGTTTCATGTACTGAGGATTGGGAAGTCCTGGACTTTTACCTAAAGGCTGAAAATCCATGCATTTTCTGGGGTCTTCTCCAGGGAAGCTGGTGTTACAACTCAGTAGTGATGGTCTTTCCTTCTTTCTAAGTACGTTTTGGGAGTGACTCTTTGAAGAAAAAAAAAGCATCCTTGTCAAAGTAAGCATGGCTTGATTCGAAATGTAGGTGGGAGTAGAATAGTGCTTTAAAAACAGTATTCTGAACTAAGGTTTGAAAGCATTTTGAGTGAGTTCAGCTATGTCCTTAGAGATACCCAGGAGGACTTTTATACTTATGTGGAAGATGGAACGTTGAAGAATAAACTACATTTTTTTCTGTGAATATGATTGCCACTGATGCCTTCCAAACCAACAGAGGCATGCTTAATGCATAGGGTTAGGGCATATTATTTTTTGCTGGGCACAGTGATGTACCAGGAAGATCAGGGAATGCAGGCGAACTGGATTCTTCTCTGGGCTTTGTTACTCATTTTGGTGAGCTCTTGCATAAGTAACTCAGCTGGAGATATGCTGACTTGATAGAGGAGGAAGGGACAATATACCTCCACCCTAGGCAGTGTGTACTCACAGAAGCTGGAGGAGAATGGCAGGGCTTGTATTCAGAAAGAGGCTGTTCAAGAGAAACAGATTAGATTAGTAGGTTGGGTAAGGGGGATCTTTTTCCAATACTGGAGCACTCTCCCAGGCATGGGAAATGTGTCTTTCCCTGAGAAAGACCCCAGGAGATTTTTTTAAAAAAGCAATAGTACACACTAAGGTTAAAATGCCAGTATTTTTGCAAAAAGTAAGAGTAGAAAATCTTTAAGAATTTAGAGAGGGGGACATGCTGAGGGCATGCACCATTTAAGACAGATAAACCCTCCAGAGAATGATGTCCCATGGGAGGACCCAGAAGGCACCCAATTTCCCAAAGCCATTAGGAATGCACTGGTGGCAAGGGCACTAGTGTCACTGAGGAGTTTGCTGGTGGCATGCCTCAGCAGGCCAGGACAGACTTTAGGAGAGGTGCTGCAGAACAAGGCTCACTGAGAGCAATGGGGATATTAGGATTCCTCAAAACAATAGAGTCCAGATGGTGATGCTTACACACCAGAAGCCAAGCAGTTGCAATTATCTTAATGAGTAGCCATGGTGGCAGGGCAGCCAGGTTGGCCTGTCCTACAGAGAGATATGGAGATGGTTAATAGAACAAGATTGTCCTTGAAGGCAGCCAATACAGATATTACTCAATTGCTACTATTCAGTTTTTCTTGATTTCAAAAGAAATCAAGAATGATTGGTCAAGGAGGCTGAGGAATTGCCAAAATCAAATGACCCAATGCCGTGTCCAGTTTTTGGACCGAGCTATATTTTGGATCTGGAGCTCTTCAGTTCAAGGATTATGGTCCAGTATAAAAAAATATATGGTCCAGTATATTATTTATATTGGACCATAACCCAATATAAAAATATTTTTTTGTTTTAACCCTTTAGTCTAAGGGTTCCCCGTCCAAAATATAAATATATATATTTATATTAAATATATTCATATAATTTATTAAATTATATGAATATAATATAATATATTAATTTAATATAATATATTTAATTAATATATTAAATATATTAAATATAAATATATATATTTATATATATATATATATATTTTGGACGGGGAACCCTTAGATACTAA